>NC_055979.1:13514802-13527302 GCF_018492685.1 Alosa sapidissima | reverse complement strand
AAGAAAGGCTTTCCGGGAGGGATTGGTCAGATGTTTTAGGAAGCAATGATGTTGATGGGGCTTGGACTTTGTTCAAACAGCACTTTATAGCTGCTTTTGATAATGCTGCACCAACGAAGGAAACCAGAATTAAGTGCAATTTGGATGACTTCTAACATTCTGGATCTCATTAGACAACGTGATAAATGGTTTAGAAAGTTTAAGAGGTCAACTTTGTCTTGTGATTATGATAAATACATATACTTTCGTAATCAGGCTAATTAAAAGGTACAGAAAACAAAGTCTGAATTTTATGCTGATGCTATTACTGCGAATTACTCAACTCACAAAGCTATGGAAAGTTTTCACTGATATGGGCTCCAAAGGAAAATCAAAATCTAAGTCTGTTAATTATGACCGCCGCTAGCGAAGCTAGCGAAGCGGCCATATAGGGATTGTCAAAGTTTTTTTTTTTTTTTTTTTTTTTCGTCATCTACTTCCTGAATTTTTGGTCAACGATACCCGGGACACCGAAACACCAGTGCACATGAAATTTGGTGGGTATGTAGCCCCACTAGACTTTTACGGAAAAAATTGTTTCGTCCCCTCGGGCCATTAAACCCCCCCCCCCCCCTCATGCTGGGCCCCCCGAACCGCAAAAAAAGCAGTTTTTCCTAAATAACTACCTGAACCGTGGCACTGAGGATGAAGAATCTTTTATGCTATGTTGGTCTCAAGGGCCCACATCAACCTGGCCCATAATCACTCATTTGTGATTTGCACCCCCCTGGTAAAAAAATGAAAATGCAATATTATTCTGCTTTAATCGCCCCAACTTCAGTTAAGATGTTCAGAACTGCACCAAATGTTATGTGTATGATTGACCTGGCATTCTCTGGGGGTATGCCAAGTTTCGTAGAATTTCATCCATGGGGGGAGGGGGGGTCTAAAAAAATTAGGTTATGTGTACATTTAGTGACTGTACACTCATTGGCCTGTAGATGGCGGTGCACACATATATACATGCACACACACACAGGCACCCACATACTATCGGTATTAGAACGGCCGATACATAATTACAAATTCAGTAGGATTAAAAGAAAGACAAATATTCATCATCATCATCATGGCTGCATTTCCTAGCCCATTTCTTCTTGAAGCCGAAATAAATCTGAGGATGTTTATCGGACATGCTTGGTTTTTACTGCAGGTACTTTAATCTTATAATATCAATAAGGACATAGGTAATGTTACCGTTAGCGTTGGTTGAGTGATGGAGGCCTATTTGATCGATTGCATTTGTAGAAAACTAAATGCGGTTATACCAAGCAAATTGATAGCAGCACTGTAATTGTATCTTTTGACTGTCATTTGTTGCACGTGCTACAAAAATCATTCTGTGCAATGGAAGATTTACCAACGTTACACCGGTCTGATACAGTTTTGCCTATACATGCGTGAGACTGAGACGCCTGTTTATTTGTTTTGTTTCGCATGTTTATTTTCATTTGGTTTTTTTAAGTGCGTGCCGGGTGTGAGAGGGGAATCGATGTGCTTTGATTCCAGCTTGGTAGTAGTCTGTGAAATTAAAAAGCACGTGTGTGTGAAGTATCCAAACAATGACACCTTCATTTCATTATGGCTGCTTTAGCAACACACCTTAAGCTACTGTGTAGTGGGTCCCATTTAGAAGTGGCTACTTCATTCGCGCTTTCCTTGACTCATGGAGCTGCGTGAATTTTATTACAACTTTTATTACAACTATTACACGATATGGCAGTTTAAGTCCGCTTGATCCTGTAAGGCGTAAGCCATCGGTTTCCAAAGGAGATTTTATTTGTGTCGCCAGCATAGCCTATTGACAATTTATGTTGTAAATAGGCCTACCTTATAAGCCTACCTGTAGCTTAGGGAAGCTAACAGCTTTCTATTAGGATCTAGTTTGTTAGTTACAGTTTTGTCATAACTCCCTGATGCATTTTTGCATTTAGAATAGCCAGAGCGTGGATATCTCAATCGGAAAATTAAACAATATCGGGTGCCTATGGACTAGGCTGGGTGAACCCAGCCTGATCTGCCCGCTATTTATTTTTTGATTTCTTAAAAGATTGAGCTTGGTCTGGTGAAAGCCAGACTAGCCATGGACCTCAGTTACACAATGCAAGGGAAGATGAATCAGCCAATATTTGCACGAACAATAACGGACAACAGCTCTTCAACTTTGGCCCGTTAAAATGTGTATGAACAATCTAGCGACGCATTTCATCAAGGCCCATTTGGACATGTCAGTTATTTGCACCACTGGTTAGATGTAAAACAGCATTTCGTTTCAGACTACTGTTACTTAATTTGTGCATTAACAATAACGTTTCAGACTACTGTTACTTAATTTGTGCATTGACAATAAGGTATCACATGAACTAAAGATGACTAAAATCTTATGTAGAAGAAGAAACATTCACAAAAAATTCATCCATCCAAAAATGACCTTTGTTTTTGATAGCTGTTGAAAACGGCATGGAACTGACAGAGTTGTTTTTGTTTATAAATAAATAAATAAATAAATAAATAACATTATGCTGATACCTTTTGCTTTTCTCAAATACAATGTAGCCTACAGGTGTAAGTGACCTTTCATCAATCCAGTTGCAATGGATGAACTGTGATGTTTTATAACAATGCTACATCTTCTTTGGCTATTCTACAATCTATTCACCTTTTCAGCACCAGTAGGCTACTTTCTGTGCAGCTGCACACACACACACTCAGGCATGCCAAACAAGCATACACAAAAGTTTCAAGAGTGGGGGATGGAGTAAAATATGGAGACAAATTGAAGTGTGATTTATTTTCACGGAACGGATGTACAGGACTGAGCGGCGGTCATATTTTGTACCGCTATGCGGTACATCTAGTTAACGATAAATGTGTCTAATTCGACCCCTAAAGGGGCACATTCCCCACATGTCTCTGTCTGGCGCTGTCTGGGCCTGTCTGAGAGAGAGGGAGAGGGAGGAGGCTTAGGAGGGCTACTGCACGTGAGGTGCTTTTTACTGTATGCGGCTCAGTCACCCTACACTCCGGAGTCTTGCAGGTGCTTATGGTATACTAATGCGACTAAAGACAATGATCCAGTTTCAAGGCTCTTTCTCTTAGCTTACATGTGTGGCTTAAGTAGATTGGGTATCAGTAAGTGTATGATTCATATGCAAACATACACATTCGGAAATCCGCACAGTCAGGCCAAGGCATAGATGCTTCAGCACCCGTTTGATAAACACCAAACATTAAAGACAGATGCGCTCTGGAGACGTCAGCCAGTCACCACCCACACACAGACAGTCACACACAAACACACACACACGCGCACAGTGCAGTCACACACACACCTTGGACAACACCCTTAGGGTGTGCCACTAATCAAGGCGCAGGCAGCTTGATGACCTGTAAGAAAGTGTCTGCCATTACCTGTAATTGCAGTATTCTGCTGTTCATCACTAATTATGCCTAAAATATTTATGCCTGTAGCTGTGAGCAAGAGAGCTGTAGTTTTGCTGCTTTTTCACTGTAATGTAGGCCAATGTGTGACATGAGATGGATGAGCAGAAACTCCAAGAGTCCAAGACTTTCATAATTTGTTTAAACATTTGTCAGTGCTTCAGTGTATACCTTTTTCCTGATGGGCAGGGCATTGATTTCAGCATTTGAACTGACCTTGCATGTTGAAAATTCCCATGAATGTTTCAGTTTTCTAACTACCTTTGAAAGTAGCTAATCTTGTTAAGTGTGGTGTCCTTTTCTTCCTGAAGTCCCACTGTGTATAACTAGGGTAATATCCATGTCAAAAATCAATGTATTTCACCCAGACAGTCCTTCAGAAGCACTTTTAGGTGGCAAAATCAGAAAATTAGTTAAGTACTGGGCTGATCATGTTAAAATCAAAAGTTGGTTGAAAGACACTCAAGGGACAAAACATCAGCTCAGATTTGCAGGTGGGTCTCAAAAAATTAGAATATTGTGGAAAAAATAATTTTTCCCTCTGTTATTTCAAAAAGTGGATCTTTCATATGTTCTAGATTCATTAGATATAAATGAAAAAATTGTTTTAATCTTGATGATTACAGCTTACAGCTCATGAAAAAAGAATTTCAGAAAATTAGAATGAAGTTCTAAGAGGAATGAGGAAAGAAATGTGTCCTGAGCCTTAGTCTGGTTCAGTAAACACAACCGCAATCATGGGAAAGACTGCAGACTTGATAGTTGTCCAGAAGGCACTCATGGATACCCTCCACAAAGAGGGTAAGCCACAGAAGGTGGGCATGGTGTTCACAGAGTGCTGTATGAAAGCATATTTGTGGGAAGCTGATTGGAAGGGAAGAGTGTGGTAGGAAAAGGTGTGCAATCAACAGGGATGACAGTCTATTCAAGAACTTGGGGGAACTTCACAGGGAGTGGACTGTCATCTGCTGGTGTCGGTCCACTGTGCTTTATCAAGTCCAAAGTCAATGCAGCCTTCTATCAGGAGATTTTAGAGAACTTCATGTTTCCATCTGCTGACAAGTTTCATGGAGATGCTGATTTCATTTTTTCAGCACCTGCGCACAGTGCCAAAACTGCTAGGAAAATGAGAGACAGCAGACCCAACAATACAGACAACCTTAAGGCAAAGCAACCTGGGCTTCCATAACACCTCAGCAGTGCCACAGCTGATTGCCTCCATACTGCACCACATTGATGCAGTAATTTGTGCGAAAGCATTTATTTTCAAATGGTTGACATTTCTGTATTATAACCTCTTTATTCTAACATTTTGAGAGACTCATTTTGGGGTTTTCATGAGCTGTAAGCCATAATAATCAAGATTAAAACTAAAAATTGCTTGAAATATCTCACTTTATATTTGATGAATCTAAAATATATGAAAGATTTACTTTTCTTTTTGAAAAAAAGTAGGGGGGGGGGGGGTTAACTTTTCCACGATATTCTAATTTTATGAGACCCACCGACTGTAACCCTTCTCTCATGAAGAGCTCCTCTCTGTGGCAGATAGTGGTACTACACACCTTCTCAGCTCTTTTACACTCACCGTGTGTGTGATGGGTGCAACAGCAGTCTGTGTGTGATCGCAGGCCTGCACGCCCTGTCCTCACCTATTCCCTCAGCCAGCTCTGTGTGCCTTACTATGACCTGAGGGGGCGCTGGCGAGTATCCCAAACTCTGGGGCTGTTGAGAAGGACCTAACTAAGCTGTGAGTAAATCGGGAGTATGGGGGCCACCCGGACTCCCCCTTCAACACCCCCCCTCCCCACACACACACACACGCACACACACACTCTGAAACCACCACCCCTGTCCCCCGCACGCTAAGTCATTGTGTCAGCAAGGCCTGCTCTGTGAGCTCCAAGAAAAATTCTTTTTCTGGGAATTATGCTGGATTATGTTCCTGAAAGTGTGGTAACGTGTGAGTGAGTGAGGCAGTGTAGAAGGAGCTGTGTGTGCATGTGTGTGTGTGTGTGTGTGTTTTTTTCTTTCTCCTTGTGGTCAAGACCAGGAGTTTGGCTGACTCCTCAAACGGTGAAGACATGCGGGATACAAGAAAACACGAGGAAATCCAGATGATTTAACACTGTGTTCAGGGGTGTAGTGGTAAAATAAGAGGTGGGTAAACTATGAATCCTGTGATTACGGTAAGGTGGACTATGCCATGCATAAAAAAGGCATTCAGAACATGTTTGATGATGGTGGATGTTATTGACCAATGTTTATAACAATACCGGTGATATTAAATGGTTCCTAGACTGTTGATGAGTGTACATATTGTGAATGTGGATAATACAGTATGATTCTTGAATGTTAACTCTTTGAGCAGTCGATAAACTTGAATAAATGGTGTATAAACTCTATATCTGACATTTCAGAGGTGGATAAACTGTTTACTTGTGTTTAGTCTTCACTAGCCCTGTCATTAATCACCACTCTGATAAGCCTACTCAACAAAATGGACTTCACAAAAGCCTAAACATGGAGACAATAATTGGTAACACTATCGACATAACAGTATCGACATAAGAGTGACATGACACTGTCATGAATACATGACAATGTCATGACACATGAACCCTAACCCTAACCTCTAACCCTATCCCTATCCCTAACCCTAATCCTAACCCTAATTTGTTATGACAAAAACTGAATGACACTTAATGATAGCATTATGTCATAAACGTTTATGACTTATTTATGACACGTTCATGACAGTGTCATGTCACTCTTATGTCGATACTGTCAAGTAAAGTGTAACCCAATAATTTCCAGAAAGCCCTGATATGTAATTCTATCTTATATTATTACTGTTTTGTCTGGGCTTTTAATTTATTCACAGTATGCAAATCCATGTAATCAAATAGTCTCTCTTCATCCATTCACCAAAATGGAACTCACTAATGTGAGTGAGTGAGTTAGCCTAGAAAAGGGTCAAAGGTGGAAGTAAATACAGCAAAAGCATATTTGGTATCATTTGAATCGTAATTTTCTGTAGATTAAGAATTTGTGGTGCCTACAGCGCATATTTGTACCGAAAAAAATATATAGGGCTTTGAATGGAGCATGGCAAAATGACATTCAGAATAGTACACTCATCAACAGTCTAGGAACCATTTAATATCACCGGTATTGTTATAAACATTGGTCAATAACATCCACCATCATCAAACATGTTCTGAATGCCTTTTTTATCTCTTTCAATATTGCCCATGCAGTCCTTTCCACAGTACAAGCAGTGCTACTTCCAGCTGTAAATTATAGCTTTCTGTGCTGTTGTGACTTTCCATAAGTTAGTATGACTATTAACTGTGGCCCTTGCTATTTCCCTTCATGGACAAGGTGTTGTTCACTTTCTCCTGGCAATTTCTGTGACCCTGAAGACTAGCATTGTCTTCCAGTTTTGATGTTAGTAATGTGGCATGTCCGTTGTTATCTGTTCAGTTGAAGTTAGGGGTGGGCAAAAAATAATATCTAAATATTTTGGAAGATTTTGACGGTAGATATCAATAATATAATTAAATACGGATTTGTCCATCTCTTAAAAAATGGGATTTAATTGTATGAGTTACAAGCCACCTTATAATTTCTTACAAAGCACATTAAGGGACACAAAGTATTAGGATAGCAGTTTATTTTCTAAATTTTGTTTCTGAAAGATGAGACTGTTGTAAGAAGCAATATTTTCCCCTGGGGTGAATATCAGTATTTAGTTGTGCTCAGTGGTGTCTTGATTCATTATTTTCCATTTCACTGCAATGGATGATGAGACAGCACTTGAAGAGGAACCACTCCAATCATGATACTGTCATGGAAAATGTCTACCCTGGAAATCCAGAGTTCTCGCGAGAGCACAATGGAATGAGCAATGATGCACGTTACTTTTACCCCTTGCATCCCGGGGAACCAATCAAATCGGCGTATCTGATATATATGCGGGCCAGAGGCGAGCTAAACTGATGACGAAAGCGCTGCAACGTTGGAGGTCAGTAAACATTGGTCATAGTGTTATCCAATTGTGTCGAAGTCCAGAATCATTCAGAGTAAACATTGGTCTAGTGTTATCCAATTGCATGCAGTGAGATTTTCAAAAGCATGCTTGGTGCTGCCCCTCGAGTTAGGCCATTACATTGTTCGTGGCCAGACCCTTAATCTTTCTAGATTACCAGGGTCTGGATTTTCCAGGCTAGAAAATGTCCACTTCCAAATCCAATTGTCCAATTAACAATTACCATTTGACTATTTAGCAATTTAGCACTCTGGAACAAGGCATCCGAAGGAGACAATGTAGATAGAAGATTTTCCGAAGACTGTTGATCTTTATTCACCATATTGCAATGATAGTACAGCCCAACCAAAGTTCAGACCAACCATCAAAGCAATAGGGAGGAGATGTCATCAGCTGGGGCCCCCGACAAGATTTCCCCTACGGATGGCTATACACTATATTTTATACTCCTCAGCCCTTGAGAAGTGCCACCCTCTCAAGCCATCTCCATCAACACCCTTCACCAATCAGTACCAAGAAGGGTCATTTACATTGGTGGAAACCGTAAATTAGGTGAAATAAGGCCGTATCATATTCTCTTCCTAGCTGGACAGGCACTAACTCATAAGGCACCGTGGCCTCCTCATCCCTGTCCAGTCCTCACCAGCTTGATAACACCTCCTCTCCCTCAACACCCTTCACCAATCAGTACCAAGAAGGGTTGCTTACATTGGTGGAAACCATCTTCCCATCATGCATAAAACTATATACAAACCTATGTAATGCATAGGTAACATATGTAAAATATTGTCAAGACTTGACTTGACTCTCCCCTAACCATGTAAGGAGGAGATCCTCTCATCCTGGTACCCCCAGTACTTTTCCCCTCACCCCACTCCTCTTACAGTTGGTTTGGCCTACACAGGATACAATGACCTCACCTTGCTCACAGCAAATGCAGTGACATTAAGACTTATGACAATCATGACTACATTATTCTAAAACATGAAAACCCATGCAATAGTATAAACCTTTATGAAACCCATGATTACATCCCTTCACATCCTGAAAACCCACCATAATACCTAGTAGAATCCTAGGTAATATCAGTCTGCTGCTGCCGTTGCTTATATGCCTACTACCAACTTCAGGGAACAAAGTATAACTATTGCAATGCGATGCAAGGGTAGTTTTTATTTCCAACATCTATCAACATAGACATTTACATCGATTGTCTGGCGTTATAATTTAAGTTGAAGGAAAAAGCTGGGACAATGTTTATCAGATGTTTAACAGAAATGGTTTGGATTTAATCTAAAACTTCTGTTATTCAGCTTGTCTAAATGAACTACAATGTTGTTATTGATGTACTGAATGTTATGTAATAGTACTTTGTTTTTTTACTCCAATATCATTTATGAACTGAAACAGTTATTCACACAGATGCATTTTTAAAACAGCAAATTATTTTGATTTCTCCTGGTTTCAGAGAGGCTACTACTACAATACTAAAACTAGATGTGCCGCATAGCGGTACAAAATATGACCGCCGCTCAGTCCTGTACATCCGTTCCGCGAAAATAAATCACACTTCAATTTGTCTCCATATTTTACTCCATCCCCCACTCTTGAAACTTTTGTGTATGCTTGTTTGGCATGCCTGAGTGTGTGTGTGCGGCTGCACAGAAAGTACCCTACTGGTGCTGAAAAGGTGAATAGATTGTAGAATAGCCAAAGAAGATGTAGAATTGTTATAAAACCTTTAAAATCTCTAAACAATCACAAGTAGGGCAGTTCATCACAGTTCATCCATTGCAACTGGATTGATGAAAGGTCACTTACACCTGTAGGCTACATTGTATTTGGGAAAAGCAAAAGGTATCAGCATAATGTTATTTATTTATTTATTTATTTATTTATTTTTTATGTATTTTTAAACAAAAACATCTCTGTCAGTTCCATGCCGTTTTCAACAGCTATCAAAAACAAAGGTCATTTTTGGATGGATGGATTTTTTGTGAATGTTTCTTCTTCTACATAAGATTTTAGCCATCTTTAGTTCATGTAATACTTTATTGTCAATGCACAAATTAAGTAACAGTAGTCTGAAACGTTATTGTTAATGCACAAATTAAGTCTAGTCTGAAACGAAATGCTGTTTTACATCTAACCAGTGGTGCAAATAACTGACATGTCCAAATGGGCCTTGATGAAATGCGTCGCTAGACTGTTCATACACATTTTAACGGGCCAAAGTTGAAGAGCTTTTGTCCGTTATTGTTAGTGCAAATATAGGCTGATTCATGTTCCCTTGCATTGTTTAACTGAGGTCCATGGCTAGTCTGGCTTTCATCAGACCAAGCTCAATCTTTTAAGAAATCAAAAAATAAATAGCGGGCAGATCAGGCTGGGTTCACCCAGCCTAGTCCATAGGCACCCGATATTGTTTAATTTTCCGATTGAGATATACACGCTCTGGCTATTCTAAATGCAAAAATGCATCAGGGAGTTATGACAAAACGGTAACTAACAAACTAGATCCTAATAGAAAGCTGTTAGCTTCCCTAAGCTACAGGTAGGATTATAAGGTAGGCCTTTACAACATAAATTGTCAATAGGCTATGCTGGCGACACAAATACAATCTCCTTTGGAAACCAATGGCTTACGCCTTACAGTATCAAGCGGACTTAAACTGTCATATCGTGGCGAAAAGTTGTAATAACATTCACGCAGCTCCATGAGTCAAGGAAAGCGCGAATGAAGTAGCCACTTCTAAATGGGACCCACTACACAGTAGCTTAAGGTGTTTTGCTAAAGCAGCCATAATGAAATTAAGGTGTCATTGTTTGGATACTTCACACACACGTGCTTTTTAATTTCACAGACTACAACTACCAAGCTGTAATCAAAGCACATCGATTCCCCTCTCACACCCTGCACGCACTTAAAACAAAATAAAGAGGCGTCTCAGTCTCAAGCATGTATAGGCAAAACTGTATCAGACCGGTGTAACGTTGGTAAATCTTCCATTGCACAGAATGATTTTGTAGCACGTGCAATAAATGACAGTCGAAAGATACAAACAGTGCTGCTATACATTTGCTTGGTATAACCGCATTTATAGTTTTCTACAAATACAATAAATCAAATGCCTCTATCACTCAACCAACGCTAACGGTAACATTACCTAGGTCCTTATTGATATTACAAGATTAACGTACCTGCAGTAAAAACCAAGCATGTCCCGATAAACATCCTCAGATTTATTTCGGCTTCAAGAAGAAATGGGAATTACACTTCATGTGAACATCATCCTATCCTTATTAGATGTTCGCTGCGGTAAATTACAGTCCTTGTATGAAGCGTCCATTGTTTTTTCCAACCCACTTTTAACTTCCAACAAAATTACGTCTCACTGCAACGATGCGCCATCTAGTGGACAAACGACTACTTCTCGCCAATACTGAAAATGCAGCCATGATGATGATGATGAATATTTATTTTGGCTTTCTTTTAATCCTACTGATTTTCATTTTTTACCGGGGGGGGGGCAAATCACAAATGAGTGATTATGAGCCAGGTTGATGTGGGCCCTTGAGACCAACATACCATAAAAGATTCACAGAGAACTGTGTCTGCCCTACCCTCCTTTCGGGGGGTCCAGTCCAGCGGGGGGGCTGCAGATGAAAATGAAAAATGACAGTTCCATGCTATCCATGTGGGGGGTACATGCCCACCAAGTTTTGTGTACCCCGGTCTTTCAGTGTCCCGGGAATCCTTGTTGGTGTACGTCACTAAATGTACACATAAATGATTTTATTGTAAGGCCCCCCATGAACGAAAGTACACAAAACTTGGCATGCATTCAGAGGGTGTCATAATGATCCTACACTTCCAATTTCGTGCAGTTTTGACTATGTTAGGTCACAGATACCTTCAATTACACCACCTCATTTTTACTTTTTTGTGTTTAACTAGGTGGCGCTATACATGAAATAAGTGGTAATGGGATGGGTTGACATGCCCCCTTAAGACCAACATACAAAAAAAAGGTGGACCTCCTAGGCCCTACGGTTCTCGAGATATTCACAGAAAACTGTCTCCGGCCACCTACAGGCCAGTTGGTGTATAGTAACATAAATTAATTTATTGTGTGGCCCCCCATGAACGGAATTCCACAAAACTTGGCGTGCATACAGAGGGTGTCATAATGATCCTACACTTCCAATTTCGTGCAGTTTTGACTATGTTAGGTCACAGATACCTTCAATTACACCACCTCATTTTTACTTTTTTGTGTTTAACTAGGTGGCGCTATACATGAAATGAGTGGTTATGGAATGGGTTGACATGGCCCCTTGAGATCAACATACAAAAAAAAAATGGTCCTCCTAAACCCTACGGTTTTCGAGATATTCACAGAAAACTGTGTCTGCCCTACCCTCCTTTCGGGGGGGCCAATTCAGCGGGGGGCCTACAGATCAAAACGAAAAACGATGGTTCCATGCTATCCATGTGGGGTTACATGTCCACCAAGTTTCGTGTACCCCGGTCTTTCAGTGTCCCGGGAATCATTGACGGAAATTTGGGCATGCGAAAAAGAAAAAAAAAAAGAAAAAAAAAAAGAAAAAAAAAAAAAATCTGACTAAAATCTGACTTCGCTGCGCGGCGGTCATAATAAGATGTGGAGGTTGAAACAACTGTTTTTATACAGAAAATAAAGTTTGTTTTGCTTTAATAAAGGTCATAATCTTTTTTAATGTCAATTCAGATAGTTGAATCTATGCCTCAGCCAGCTATAGCCTCATGACCTTTAACCTCTACCTGTGACCCCATGATATTTAATGCCTTATCAGTTAATTTAGGCTTAATTAACTGTGTTGGGTTTAATGAGGATCCTTCAATCTGCTTGAGAGGTATAAAACAAACATTGCATGTCAAGTATGACCTCACGTGACCTTGACATTTGACCCCAAGACATTAAACACC
>NC_055979.1:13459802-13509802 GCF_018492685.1 Alosa sapidissima | reverse complement strand
CAAATTAGAACAGTCTACACCCAGTCTGTTGGCCTTTGTCACTTGGACCCTTCTTGTGTTTCTCATTTTCCTTCACCAGCATTAGTCATTAGTCACTCTCTCCATCTCTCACTCTCTTCCTCTCTCTCTCTCTCAACCCCTCTGACCAAACCTGTTCTCTTCGCTGCATTCAAACTTGTAGATCCTGAACCTAGAGCCATAAATTCTGCCATTTCCATAGGTGAGCTAACCACCCCACAGCTCACCAACAGATTTTTAGAACAATCAAAGCTGAGGTTAATGCTACTACTTGTCACACCACAAAACTTTTTCTAACTTTGTTTACGTTGTCATGATGTTTTGCCATTCTGCCCCCGCCCGTATTTATACTTGTAAAAGTTCAAATGAACATGAACAATATGACTAATTTAGTCTATGATATGAAATATATGAAATGTCTCATCAACTACAGAGCATGGCTTACCACCACAAGCGGAGAATGCTGACTGGACTCAGGAGGATGAAGGCCAGAGTGAGATTGATCCGTGACAGGAGCATCATCCGGAGGTATGTTTGTCCTCTCCGACTGCGCACCTAGCAGTTCAGAGACGAGAGTCGGCCTTGTACACCTGCCGGAAAACTGTACGCCGTCCTATTAATGGACATCTGTTAAACGCAAAATTAGTTCCAGCTCATAGCGAAGACCGCTATAAGCAGTGGCAGATGTTTCCGTATGTCTTTCCGTGCTCATACGAGCATCTGCTGACTTACACGCGCCCCTCACTGAACGTCCGATCCAACTCAGGAAAGTGTAAAATATTTACACTCGGATGTGACACGCACTTCACATCAACGGCTCCCAAAATTCCTGAGTCTTCGAGCTATCACTCTGAAACCCCATACAGCAGGCGCGCAGCCAATACCTGCCGACTGAAATGACCGAGTAGCCAACTCCTTAATAAGCTATGAAAAGTTTAAAGAGAGGCGACCAGCTCAGTGCTTTGAAAAAGTACCGGCTCGAACTCGGTGGTGTTCTATCTGGCCAGCAATCTCCTCGGTGGTCCTCGGCATCTGAAGTTCTACGCGCGCCCCATGAGCGTCAAGTATGTGTGGTTTGAATCTCGCACGCGTATGACTCTTCCTCATTCCTCCCATCAGAGCACATACCTCCAGCTCTCATCAAAACTCGCTCAGCCTCAGTCTGTCTTTGTTGACGCTCTATTGCTAGGGTCCCCGTGAAACCCTCTCTATGTCACTCAGAAGGCTGGGTTATTTGGAAACGGAGAGGGTTTAAGACGAAACGTAGCCCAACAAGAACAAAGATAAATATTTCATAAATGTTCTGTTTGGAGAACTGAGATGGGAGCTTGACAGGGGCCATCGTGAGATCACTGAAAAGCCTCCACTACAGACTTGGGGGGCCTCGCCAAACAATGCATTTGTGAAAACAGGCATCCAAGCAATGGTCTTTTCTAGTCGTTTTTATTAAACAAAACTATTATTTGAGCTTGTTTTCCTTTTATTTCCTCGGTGTTCTTAGGTCTTACTTTTAGATTTGTGTCATGATATCCCTGTGTCCACTTGATGTGTTTTTCATAAAGTGCGCAATAGTTTATATTGACCTTGGCAATAGCTTTCGCCTCCTGGCTATGTCAGTGTCCCAGGTTATCAAGCGGCACTAATCCGTGAAAAGCTCTTGAAGTCAACGGGAATGAAAGTCAAATCCCTGTGCCAAACGTTGGTATTTTTCATGAAATTGGGGATGAGGGAGAGAAGTGGGAATTCATTTATCCCAATACCCTGCATAAACAATGTGCAATTCTCTCTCTCTCTCTCTCTCTCTCTCTCTCTCTCTCTCTCTCTCTCTCTCTCTCTCTCTCTCTCTTCCAGTTTAGTCAAGAAAGCATCTATATTGTGTCTATTTAATAGGCTGCAATTTCACCGAAACGCCATAATGCTGTGTCAAATATGCAAAATCAACTCACTTCTGGGCCATAAGTTTAATGTGCATATGTATCTAAAACGAGAGGATTTGAATAATGCCTGGTTACTAAAAATAACAAATAATGCAGACCCACACGCGGTATATTAAATTACATGTATATGCCCATACTATGACAGGTTAAAACCTTGGGACGTGTTGCTTTCCTCTGTTTCACAAGGTCTAGTCTGAGGCTTAATTTAAAATCTCTTCTAATCTAATATGCGCTACATAACCTAATTTTATTGATGGAATTCAAACTCTGAGGTCAGTTTTTTATGTGGTGAAGGAAATTCAACAAAATCTGACCATGTCACAACATGTGTATTATGATTATTACAATTGTCAAAAGATCTCTCTCTCTCTCTCTCTCTCTCTCTCTCTCTCTCTCTCTCTCTCTGTGTGTGTGTGTGTGCAATGCCAGATCTGCAAGGCCTACAGAAAATACAGCTTTTATTAGTACCAGTGTCATGGAAGTGTCAATATCACCTGTGCCAATACGAATATAACCATATAGCCTATCACCTGTGAGTCCCCCACCCCCTCTCTCCTCTCCCTCTCTCTCTGCTGTGCGTGTGTGTGTCGGGGAGGGGAGGGGGGGCAATTATTAAAACATCCAGATGTTTCTTTAAAGTTTTGTTCACTGCACTTCATGTATTGTACAGCACCCTATCAACATCAAGCCAAATGTGTAACCCATGACAGGGATAAGCAGAGTGTGAATGTTCCCCCTTCTAAAACAAACCAAAGTCTTCTCTTAGGATGCCCTCAATAAAATCAATCTACGCTTGACAGACCTTTGACAAGCCCAGGGTAGAATTCCGTTTTTTTAATAGAGAGTAAACGTTCTTTCGCTCTTTCGGATTCCCGAGCCGCACAGAGAGACCGTTCAAGGCTCGCTCATGTGATCTTGGCCTTGCACAGCGAGGCGGCGACACAGTGACATTATTCGGCAAAAAGTGTAGCGTACATTCCTCGCGTTTATCCCCCTCCGTCACTACACTGTCCCAGTGTTCTTCCCAGAACTGTCCGCTGTGAATAGACAATGCACGGGCCCTGGCAAACCGCAGCACATCGAGTGCGCCTCTGAATGCGCAACTGTAAGACAAGACAATAGCACTGTCCAGAGCAGTGCTCGGTGCGGGGTCTCTGGCTAATTTGCTGTTCTCACCGAGTTCCGAGCTCTACGTGATCTCCTGCCAGGTCTCTTTCTGAACACAGGCCACCATTTATCTGCTTGATCGGTACAGCCGGACAACAGGAGTTGCTGTTGCACAGCAGCCGAAAGTTTTAATGGCGCAATGTGTTACGTTATTATATCAATGTGCAGATCACCGTGGCCAAGTATCAATACGCTATCACATCACTCATCTGAAATAAATCCTCTCTTCAGCAGCACTGCGCCGCATGCATTTTGCAAACTGTGACATGGCCTTCTGATTTTGAATGGATCTTCTTGATTAACTTGAATTACACACGTTTATGGTTGCAGATCTATACTGTTTGACTACTCAAATAAATGCATATAGAGTATATTGGGACATGTCTGATGTCCAATCTGCATATTATGCGCTATACATGACATGGCCCTTCAGCAGCCAGAGGGCGGTTTACCTGTTGGTGTGATTTTAGGCCCTCATTCTTGCAGGTCAAGAAAATAAAACCATTTCATTAAATTAATTTCATTAATTGTCAAAACATGTATCAGATACTTTTACCTTTCTTATTTGACTTTTTTTTTAATGAACTTTCCATCAGTGGAAAACCTACTGCAGAACATTTTCCACGGATTTGAATTAATTTCGCAAAGCAAACATGACGATAGGATACTAATTTCTCATTAAACATTATAGGCCTAGAGCTATTTTATTCACAACAGAATATTGGGACACGGCAGATCCCCTTTTCTCTCCAGTACGTTTGCTACTAGTATCTACCCGTTCCAAGCCTTCACTCAACTGAGACACACGATGCCATCTTGAAGCATAGTGCCATCGTGTGGTGGACATACAAAATAACAACTCTGTCGCGGCTCGCTATGAAATTCCCTAGTGTGTCCTAATGAATTTTGTGTTACGGCTAATGAGAGATGAAAGATGATGGCTCAAGTGTTGTTGTGGTGACCTTGGGTCTCGGTGGCGACCCCGTGGCCCGTGTCTGGTTTAATCCGAGGAGTCAAGGGTGGGTGAGCTCTAATTGGGTCACAGGCCGAACAGATAATCCTTACCGGTAAGCGGGACAAGCTGTCACTGGTGTGACTAGTTCTGACTCTTACATACGTACACACACACTGACACAGATCAAACATGGCCAGGGAAAGACACGTAGGGCCTTCAGATACATGGAGAGACACACTTGGATTATTGCATGTGCCCCTTTATAACAGGAAGATCAGAACAACAGTATCATGTAGTGGTGGGAAATTCATCTGCTGAAGTTAGTAAATAGTTGACCTTTTTACTGACAAATTTGATTTGTATAAGTATGCTTACTTGCTCTGCCCAAGCTTGATATGGACACCCTGTCTGGACAAAATATGCCAGAAGTTATTTGAATACAATATTTTCATATAACTATACCAAAGTCTCTTCTGCAACAAGTCTCAATAGTGACCCAGTGACAGTTTGTTGTGAGTAAAAACGTTAACCGAAGGTGAAAATTTCCACCCTATCATCGTCCATCCTGTTGGAAATCAGAAATATTGTCCCATAATTATCTGAAAATAGGTGTGGGACCTTAGCTAATATAATGTATATAACAAGGATAGAAAATTAAGACCAAAATATATGGCAATTGTGAAGGCTGAATTATACTCACCCGTATCAAGTGACATTCGCCCTTATCAAGTCATCGGTGTTGGACAGAGAAATATTGTTATATATAGTTTATTACCATCACCTTGCAAGGTAGTATGGGCATATACAGTACAGGTACACCATTGAATACGATTGGAACAGCATCTGGTCTGTGGATTCTACATTTCTCTACAAAGTTTCAGAAAACCTTTCTTTTCTCTATTTCATGAATCCATCACAACCATCTGTTTCCACATAAGCACTACAAATTCTTAAAGAAAACAAACAACTTAACAGAGTTAAAATGCATCCATGCATGGGTGGTTTTACATGGAGCATTTGAGGTCACTCCTGACCGAAAAAAACAAAGTTCACTTTCTCTCCCTCTTCATGCTCGGTAGCTAGAAAGTTATGCGAGCGAGTAAGCACTGACTTATAGTGTGAGACAGACTCACAGACAGCCGCAGTCTAAGAACTCTCTAACCAGGGCTCTGTGGTTGTCCCCTCACACACAAGCAAACTGAGCAAACGAGGGTAAAACTGAGGAGCAGTAGGCCACAGGCTGTCAGGAATGTTAACCCCTGGGCGCTAGCCTAAAATGGACACGTGGACAACACATCGGCTACGGCTCACCTAAGGGGGCCTGATGGGTTGCCACAGAGAGGCCGAGAACAGATGTGCTGCTCAAGGCAGAGGGAGAGACTTTTTGTCTGATTGCAAATGTGTGTGTGTGTGTGTGTGTGTGTGCGTGTGTGTGTGTGTGTGTGTGTGTGTATGTGTGACAGAGAAATACAGAGAGAGAGAGAGGGAGATAATGTCAGTGTGTCTGTTATGTACAATATGTATAAGTGTGTGTGTGTTTGTGTGAGAGTGGGGTGTGTGTGTCTGTATTTCAACAGTGTGTGTGTGTGTGTGTGTGTGTGTGTATTTTATTTATTTATTTTTTTTGGGGGGGGGTTGTTATAGATTATGTATATGTTAATGTCTCAGTGTGTGTCCTTCTGTATGTGTGAATGCTGCATGTTCGCATGTGTGATTGTAATGTTTCTAACAGGATGACAGGCTGTGGACATTGTCTGCAGAAGTTTCAGATGGCATTTACTTGTTTTGGTGCAGAGGGGGAAAGTCTTTGTGTGTGTGTGTGTGTGTGTGTGTGTGTGTGTGTGCAATGATCAATATAAGTTTCCTCATCGCCTGACTTAAAGTGGATAATGAGAAGCAGGCCTTCACTGAGTGTTTTTTCATGCTTTCACTACCACTGTGTGTGTGTGTTTATGGAGAGATACCCCAACACCAGTTGCTGTCAAAGACTTACACAGCAGGGGAACATTTACCCTCAAGGTTTTTGTGAGGGCCAGTACACACTTCCCTTCTCTCTCTCTCTCTCGCTCACTCTCTAAGCCTATTCCTCATTTTATTCCTAGAAATTATGAAAACAGACCTTCCCTGGGCTCTGCTGTGCACTCATGGTCTTTTGTCTTGGTCTAGAATGCAGATCCACTCATAAACTATTGACCTTTGAACTGGCCTAAGGAGGACCATATTCTCACTCCTGTCAACAGCAGACCATCACCTGGTTTGTTTGCAACACTGAATTACAGAGGGCTGTCAAACGGAGAAACATGTGTAATGATAATAAATCCTGACCACCTAAGGAATCTGGATGTGCCATTTACAGGTCACATGTTGCGCTAAGCCTAAATCACGAGGCCTCGATTTTACACATTGGGCATGCCGACATTGAAAGTCAACGGGATTGTCCTCTTTTTACCCACGAAACAGCATGCAAACAAGCCGGGGTAAAGCTGCCAGAGACCAAAAATTACAGTCGCAGCCGCAGCTGTTGCCAGCTTGGGCGACAGATCGCCCCCTAGTGCGTTAACTGCAGCCCGGGATAATAGGCTTTTTTCGTCGAAGCCTGGTTTCATTTCGAGTGCTCGGGGCTATAGCTAAGGCGCTCTGTCAGAAATCAAAGCATTAAATGTACGCCTTTGCTTGAACGAGGGGTCACGATTTGCAGATGGTCCTACAAGTGTTTGGTCGCAACGGGTGGAATGTAAGTGGGTGGCAAACTGGCGAGCGTCTGTCTTGACTAGCTTGCCTGCCATCCGTTGGATGCTGGGAGGGGCTTGAGCGGTGACACGTCAGAGACTAGCGGGGACAGAACGCGGTCTGTCTGGCCTCCTCCGCGCGAGTATCGCTAGATGGAAGAATTTGGGGAGGGGGCAGCAGCAGCAGCGTCCGTAGGTCACCTCTGAAAGCATCCCCGACCCATCACAATCGTTCGCTAGAGAGCGCGTCCGCAGAAAGGGCAGATATAACAACAGCGTTTGGAGCCCCGCACGGCCAGCATGAGATTCTCGATGTTGATCTCTCTCATCAGGCCGATAGGTCCGGTTATCGTCGGCATCTCGCTGGGATTCACCCTGAGTTTGCTCAGCGTCACTTGGGTGGACGAGCCGTGCGAGTCGGACGGTATTGCCGCCTCGGAAGACATTTTGCTGGGCCAGCCGGGAAGTCTGAAAGGAGCCCGAAAGCCTAGCTCGATCTCCACCAGCACCACCGAAAATGGGGACGCCGAGGAGGACTTCGAGCCGAGAATAGTGCCTTACACGAAGCCAGCTCAGCCTGGCCAGCCCAAGAAAGTTTTCAGGTAGGACGGTCCGAAAAGTAGGCTATAGAGGCAAATTCTCCTGGTGTGATGGATGTTTACTTTGGGCGCAAGTATAGGGGCCGTTCATATGTTTCATGCCTACCTATTGCCACATCTGGCCAGCTCATGACATCTCTATCAGTGAATTAACTCTACGCTCAGTAGGCCTTTACATAAACTGTGCATTGGTGGTCCTGTATCTTTAATGTAGGCTAGTCTGTCTGCGGCTTGCTTCTTTATTGTGAATCGGTTGCTACAGAGCTTTGCTACAGTGCAACAAATCAATGCAACGCGTGAAAGCTGATGCTTTTTTTCCTGGATTCAAATGAAATGCAAATGTTTACTCTTTCTTATTAAGGAATATGCAGGCCTCGGCCTTATTGACACTGTCTAACAAATTGAGCCACGTTCACAGTTTTGAATTTGTCTGGTGGTCTACTTGTCGTAATCTATAGATAATAAAGGTGCAGTCAGGTGTTGCCCGCACCAATCTCGGGATGCCAAAACAAAATAGCTAAACTAATGGAAAGCTGCATTTAAGCTAAATATAGCTTACTCCTAAATACGAGTTTGCGAATCCGCATGTGTGTGTGTGTGTGTGTGTTATAAGAGAAGTGAACATTCATCCTCATTTGAGAACATGGATTGTTTACACAAGTCGTGTAGCCTAAACGCAGCGCCTTCGCTATTCTCCATCTCTAAATTCCAGCACCGTTTGCTTTGCGCTCTGACGTAGGACTGCATGTGGTCCGCTTTCCAGCCTTCTTTAGGCGAACCTACTGAACCTGCTGTGATTTGAGGAGCACATCAGGCTCCAGTGACCCCTGGTCGTTGCAGCCTAAGCAAGTCAAAAGAGCACATTACCCTAGCTGTCAATCACGGATAAGAACGCGAGTAATCTCAGCCTCCATGTGTTCAAAATATTTACTGCACTGCAACCTCGGGGGGAAAACCCTTCTTATCCCACCAGTGCCCGTGGAGTGAACTGGACTTCCGAGGACATTCTAGGCTATTCATCGCATGTTGGCAACCATACAAAAGTCAATACTGTTTTAGTATTATGTTGTTGTAATACAATACATGTATTGATCTATGCATTTGTAAACTATTACTGAACAAACAAAGCTGCTTATGTAGCCTATACTTAAGCTATTTTTTGATAAATTTGTCGGCCCAATAAGATGAATAGAAAGGCACTTCTTTCAACGTAGTAGGCGGGTTCCCCTGAACATGTGGTCTGTTAAACGTGACGTTAAACTGCTGGTGCACACGTGCTTTAATGTACACACAGATCCATTCATCCCAGACGTTTCACACAAACAGGCGTGTGTGCTCCTTGACGCAAAACTGTGAAGAGGTGTTCCCAGGTGATTTTCCTAGAGAAGGAGAAGATACAGCCAGCTATTGTGGTCAATCAGAGGATACTGTATGTGTTTCTTCTTACATCTATGCACAGAGGGAGAGAATAGCTTCACAAAGTTAATTTAATAGTCTCCTAAAATCTATACCTTCCTAATGCTGCTCCCCCCTCTCTTCTGGGACATGAATTGAAATTTAGAATTTAAAATTTGATTTGGGCTATGTAACCTATTATATTATTTAATTTGGCTATGTAACCTATAATATTATTATAATATTTACATTATAATGTATTATTATTATTATTATTATTATTATTATATTGTTATATAAACTGATATAAAGATAAAAAAACTGTATTTCTGATTATTTATTCATGACAGCACAGATTATGCAGATATTATAGCCTAGGTGCTGTTACTATTAAGATACATTAGGCTCCAACAGCTCTTTCTACCATTCAGTCTCTTTCTGCTTCAGCTGTCAGTGGCACTGGTTTTAGCCTGTAAATATAGTAAACAAAGGAGCCTAATTTGCTACCTCATCCTAGTCTTGTTTGACTGTTCAGTTTCCCCGCATGTGTTTATGTTTCAAAGTGATACTTTGGGACAGACCCTTTTGAGTCTGGAAAAATACTTTTCCTTTTAGGCTACATCGGGATTAAGATGATAAGAACTCAGTCAATTTGAATGCAACAGTTTTGAACAAATTTGCGCAGCGTGCTTATTATGCTAACCTGATTTAATAGCAATTTAGCAACAACAGTCCTTGCTCGCATGATTGTGAATGTTTGGATTAAATGCGGAGGAGGGGCTTTGTTGTTCATTTTCATATGTGTATCGACTTTTAGCTGATTCACTGTGCATGTTACATCCTTAATCAAGGCATGATTAAGGATGTAACATGCACAATCCACTAACTGCCCATTCAGTGTGTACACTGTAAAAAAAAACTGTCTCTGTAGGCAGCCCAGGCTCCGAAAACTTGAAAGACAACAAAGTGAGGGCGATCTGTCCTCCAAACAAAAACAAAACCCTTTCTCTGTGAATGCTGAAGGTAGGGGTGAGCTACCTCTCCGGTGTGTTTCGTTTGGTCCTTGGTTAAAATATAATGTATGTTGTTGTGGATAAAACCGTCTGTTAATAATTGTAAATATAAACATAAACAAACGCGACTTCCTAAAAATCTACTCAATTTGGTGCACCAGGTGTTTCCTCGTCAAGCAAGCCATGAGAGTACTCCTGGCTCTGGAGCCGGAAAAGATGAAGATAATATGAGCTGCAGTTCCTTCCTTGTAAACCCTTGTCCCGCTCACCTGTGGTGTGTTACGACATGCTTCCAGATGGTGGCTGAACTACATGCATGGGGTCTCCCACCTAATATGTGGACAGCTACCTGGACAGCTAACTCATACCTTCTCCTTGGTCTGCACTGTAGTTGGCACTGTGGTCACCTAGGCCCAATTTAGCTTGAGATCTATATTTTTATAATATTATAAATGTTCCGTGCAAATGGACAAAGAAAATCTGCAACAAAATGATCCTCATAAATATAGTTTACTGTGTGGATAGTATGTTGTGTCATTTGCATTGTCCTTGTGAATAGTATGATTTATAAAGTGTATGGGTCACTCTCCTCCTGAATAGTATGGTCTTTGTGTGTCTTTCAGGGCCAAGTATGCCAGTACAGAACTGGGCATCAGGGAGCGGCTCTTCGTCGGAGTCCTCACCTCCAAGGCCACGCTGAATTCCCTGGGTGTGGCTGTCAACCGCACCCTGAGCCACCACTTGGACGGCCGGCTGGCATTCTTCACCGGCGGCCGCAACCGCAAGGTGCCGCATGGCATGCTCGTGATCACCCACGGCGACGAGCGGCCCGTCGTTGGCATGTTCCAGACGGTCAGCTTCCTGCTGGAGCACCACGTTGACGACTTTGACTGGTTCTACCTGGTCCAGGATGACGTCTACACGCAACCGGACCGGCTCAAGGCGCTGGTGGACCACCTGAGCATGGGTCGTGAGCTGTACATGGGCCGGCCGGAGGAGTTCATCGGAGGGGAGGGACAGAGCAGGTTCTGCAGTGGGAAGGTCGGGTACCTGCTCTCGCGCGCCCTCCTCCTAAAGATCAAGCCCTTCCTGGATCACTGCCGTAACGACATCGTCAGCGTGCGGCCGGACGAGTGGCTCGGCCGATGCATCATCGACTACACCAACACCAACTGTGTGGACGAGCTGGAGGTGAGTGAGACAGACCCATTCGTCTGGTCACTAAAACCTGAAAGTAAAGCTTCTCAGTTGCATTTCAATGGGCTAACTCGATGAAAACAAACAACTGTGAGTTTCCCTATTTGTTCCACACATCTGGTGCAGCGTCAGATCACGACCAATACCCAGTGTTTGAAACAGCTTGTTTTTCACACAGTTTTGATGTCACATCAACCAGACGAATGAGTTGATCATGCCATTTCCTCATTTGTGCACTAATCAGACATAGCTGGTCTGTTATCCAGTGAGGTATACTTTAAAGTGAAGTGAGTGAGATTTAGGAGATGCCTTTAACCAAAGCAACACAGATTCATAAGATTCCTGTAGAAAACCTGGGCCGACCATTACCACACCGCTTCCCACACCTTCTTACTCTACCTACCAACTTACTTTACTTATTTATTTGTTTGTTTGTTGTTCCACTCGTAACTAGCAGTGAAATTAAACTTAAATTGGTGCAATTGGGCCAAAGAGATACACGTCCATGCCGGATTAGCAATTGTATTTGCATGCCCATGGTGTAGGGACATTAGAAATGGGCTTCAATGGCCTCTTGGCCAGACGGACCTGCAGAGCAAATCACCAATTTGCCAAAGGTTCGTATGGGTATTCCCAGGCTATTGTAATCACAGTTTTATAACATTGTTACTGTAATATGTAAATAAATACCCCTACTGTATATTGAAAACTGATATCAGATAGCACTACAGAAATGGACTGATGAGGCATGAAGTGGGATTGGCAGACTGGTCCAGTGATTCACACCCCCCAGCCGGTCAGAACAAGCCTCCATCTTCAGGGTTGGATGCTTTGCTTGTTTCTCACGGGGCGCAGCAGCATCAGCAGAACAACCGCTGCTTGTGTTTATGTCCTCTGTACCGCGTTGTTGGATGTCCTGGCCTGATCCGAAGCAAATCTGCCGGCACAATTGAGGAGACCCGATTAAACGCTCTCCTCTGGCCCTGGGCATGTTTCTGTAGCCGGAGCCAGGCGGTTGATGAGCGTGACGCAGCCATGCCTTTGTTTGAGCTGTGCCTGGAGTCTGTGATCTCTCTCTTTCATTCCCTCTTTTCAACCACCCCTCTATCTCTTCATTTCTTTCTGTGTCATCTCTCATCCACTACCTGTTCCTCTATCTCTCTCATCCTCTGTTTTTCTCTCTTTTTCTCCTCTCTCTTTTGTCTTTACCTTGGCCCTTTTCCCCTCTATCTTTCTCTCCCTTAACTTTCTCCTCTCTTTCTACCTCCTGTCTCCTTTCCATAGTCTCTCTCTTTTCTTTTTTCTCTCTATCCTTCCTTCTGTCTCTCTTTTCCACTCTCTCTCTCTCCCTCTTTCCTCCACTAGAGTCTTTTCCTCCAGTGGGACTCTGTGAATGACTCTGTTGTTAGACTCTTCTGCATCTGCGCCCGTAACTCCTGATGAAGCAACACCCTCTGCCTCTGCACCTCACTGTGCATCCCATAATCCTTTGCAGCTGGGACAACACACAAGTACAGATTCTCTCTCGCTCTCTTTCCCTCTCTCCCTTCCTCCCTCCCTCCCTCTCTCTCTCTTTCTCTTTCTCTCTCTCTCACTCCCCCAGTCATTTACGCTTTCAAGCATAGATAATCCAGTTAGGTTTCATTAACATCATGGGACACAAATTAGCCTTGCACTCCAAAATATGTACTCTTGTGAGACTCCAGTGTTGAGAGAGTAACTTGCTACTTAATACCCCCCCCCCCCCCCCCCCAAAAAAAAAAAAAAAAAGAGGAACAGGTTTTGGACGTCCCAACATGACTTCAGCTAACGGGTGCTGAAAAAGAGGCCGGTGTGGACATTTCTCTCCCCTGGCGCGGCCTTGTTTGTGCTGTACTCAACTGGACTCTTTTTTTTTATCCCGGAGCGCGGCGCTCCCGGCAGGAAGCCACAGCTACCATGAGGCCTCGCTGCGGGATGGGCTGAGACAGAGGCCTGTTTCAGGAGGGGATGCGCATGCTGGTCAGCACAGGGCGGCATGGTCCGCTGTGGCCCAGCATGCTGTTGCTGGCCAGGACAATCAGCAGTCAATTTGCCCCAACTAATCCCCCTCTGAGACGTAAACATACTGAGCCAGGGCGGTGCATACACACTCTCACATAGGCACACGCACACACACACACACACACACACACACACACACACACACACACACACACACTCTTACATAGGCACACACACACACACACACACACACACTCTTACATAGGCACACACACACACACCCACACACACACACACTCTTACATAGGCACACACACACACACCCACAAACGCATGCACACACACACATTAAAATGTGTGCACACACACATCTACACACACACACACACACTCCTTCTCAGACATACAGTACAAACACACACACACACACACACACACACACTCTATCTTTTCTCAACAACTATTCACAAAAAAAAACTCTGGGTAGCTATCACTCCTCTTAAGCCCTGGCTGTGTGTTGGAGAGAGTTGCGTGTTGATGAGGGTTTTACCCTGAGCTGGCTGGCAGCGACTTTAGAGGATCAAACTAGCTGCTCTGCACTGGCAGGGTAACAACATGGACTCCTTACGCTCTAAATAGCCTGATCTGGCTGAGGCCATCATTCTGCTTGATAGCTTCTCCAACCAGGGTGCATCTCTCACCCATGTACACACACACACACACAGCGAAAACACTGAATTCATTCAACAGCTCTGCTTGACTAGCTATTCCAACTCAGGGTGTATCTAACTCATGTACTGTACATCCTCACCCTTGTGTTCACACAAACACACATGCACACACATGCACACACACACGCACACACACACACACACACACACACACACACACACACAGACACACACACACACACAGGAGCGCGCGCACACACACACACACACACACACACACACACACACACACACAGGAGCGCACACACACACACACACACACACACACACACACACACAGAAAGAGAGGCACACACAATGAGTAACAGATCACTGAGGGCTTGGCTTGCTGACCTCTGGTTCTGATCAGGATCTGTAGCGCTGTGAGCACACTAGCTGGAGATGGTTAGGACTCACAGGTGCATGGTTGGGGCCAGAGGCCAGTGTTGGTGCTCTTCCCATAGGGAACATCTGAGCCCAATGGGCACAAGCTCATGCTCCTCCACACACAGAGATGCTTGAAGACAGGATAGGTGTGTTCGAATGCATCAGGGCAGCACGGGGATGTGTATGTGAAAGGCTATATTCTATTCTCTTTTTGTTGCATGGGTGTGTTCAAGATCACAGATTTACAACTGAAGTTAAGGCTCAGAGAGGGCATGTTCGATTTATGAGGGTGTCTTTTTTTTTTTTTAGCTGAAACAGCCACGCAGTATGCTCAAAGTGTTGTTTAAACTCCTGGAAAGTGTGTTTCTGTTTTGAGGGATGTAATTAAAAGAAGGGCACGTTCAAACCCATACGGGTGTGTACAGGTCAACGCCCCCTGTTTGTGGGGCTGAAGTGGAACAATGGAAAGTTGCTACGTATGTGGAGAGAGAATGAATGAGAATGCCTCAGGGGAATGAATGCACTGCTTCTTTGCCAAGGCTTACCCACAGAGTGGACAACTTCCTGACATCTCCTTACACTCCTCCACCTACAAGACCGCCCCCCCCCCCCCGACCCCCCTCCCATACGCACACACACACACACACACACACACAAACTCCCACCTCCTCTCTGTCTCCAGGGCCAGTGGCTCTCCCCCCTGCTGGGAGTTCTTAAGCTAATCAGGGCTAATTATGCGCAGACGATAAACAGCTGAGGTGATACCTGCTGGAGCTCGCTGGAGCCCCGGTGGGACAGGGCACATTTTCTGACCCCACTAAAGCCCCGACAGCTGAAAACAGCCCCCCGCAGAGAGAAGGGCTTTAATGAATCAAAACATCCCAGTTGCCCCTCTACTGTGGCTGTGGTTGATGTGGGATCACTTGCCTTGGTTCACTCAGTTCACCTCTATGGATTTATCTGAATGTTTGTTAATATTGTAACAAACAATAATTGTAATATTGTTGTTTATTTTTCATCAATATTGTTGTTCATTGTTTATTGTTGTATTCTTTTTGTTTACTTTTTGTTTTTTTTTTGTTGATAACTGTTATTTAAACAACACTTGACTCCTCTTTGCAGGGTCTGCAGTACAACTACTTTGCGTTGGAGCCAACCTTCGATCTGAGTCAGGAGGAGAGCAGAGCTTTCCAGAATGCCCTGTCCGTCCACCCTGTGTCCAAACCCGATCAGATGTATCGCTTGCATAAGCACTTCACTGAGATCGAACTGCAGAGAACCTATGAGGAGATTGAGAAACTACAGGTGAGATGAACACAACACTCAAAAACAATCTGCAGTCACACTGTCATGAACACCCCCCCCCCTGCACCACACACACACACACAAACATACAAAGATATACACACATAATCCAAAACCAAGAAGTTACAGGTACCGAAATTGATATATACACATATGATACACATATTCACATACACACACACACACACACACAATCACACTCTCACACACCCATACACAAGCACACGCATACATCCCCACACACACACACCCACACACACAGACAGACAGGTCTTCATGCCTGATTACTGCTCTTCCTTTATGCAGGCAGAGATAAAGAATGTGAGTGAGGTAGCCGTGGATGGGAACCGCAGTGCGCACTGGCCCATTGGCGTGTCACCTCCCTTTGAGCCAAAGACGCGCTTCGAGGTCCTGCGTTGGGACTACTTCACCGAGGAGCAGCTGTACGCCTGCACTGACGGCTCGCCCAAGTGCCCACTAGAGGGCGCTGACCGTCTGGACGTGGACGACATCATCCAGACGGCGGTGGCCGAGCTCAACCGCAAGTACGCGCCGACGCTGCACCTGTCCAAGAAGCGGCTCATCAACGGCTACCGGCGCTTCGACCCGACGCGCGGCATGGAGTACACGCTGGACCTGCAGCTGGACGCGCGCACCGAGGCCGGACACAGCGGCCCGCTGGTGTGCCGCGTGCACCTGGTGCGTCCGCTCAGCCAGGTGGAGATCATCCCCATGCCCTACGTGACAGAGGCCACCCGTGTCCACGTGCTGCTACCGCTGGTCAGCTCGGAACGCGCCGTAGCGCTGCACTTCCTTGACCTGTATGCGTCCAACCTGTTCGAGACGGCCGAGAACGCCGTGCTCACCTTCCTGTTCATCTACGACCCGCTTGAGGCGCAGCGCGTGGCCCAGAGCGACATCTTCGCCGAGGTCAAGGCCAAGGTGGCGGCATACGAGCGCAAGTATCCATCGGTCAAGGTGCCCTGGATCAGCGTAAAGACGGAGAGCCCGGCGCTGCTTCGTGTGCTGGACATCGTCTCGCGGAAACACCCGGTCGACACGCTCTTCTTCTTGGCCACGCCGGACACAGTGGTCACCACCGAGTTCCTCAACCGCTGCCGGATGAATGCTATCAGTGGCTGGCAGGCCTTCTTCCCCATGCACTTCCAGGACTACGACCCTGAGGTGGCCTATCACGATCAGCCGCCACCGGCCTCTCCAGACCTGGTGCGCGAGGCCGGGCACTTTGACCGCTATGCCTTCGATGAGGCCTGCTTTTACAACGCGGACTACATGGCGGCCAGGACACACATGGCTGCGGACACCCAAGAGAGCCGGGTAAGAGCCGAGACTTCCAAATACTTTCCGTAAATATATATATATATATATATATATATATATATATATATATATTATATATATATATATATAAATATATATATATATATATATATATAAATATAGCAATAAAGTTGTCATGTAAAAAATGTACACAATGCTGTATCAGATTCATATCTCAGCCGATTGGTAGCAATCAGTTATTTAACATAAAATGTCTTTATATTTAATTTATTTTTTGTGTATTTATCTTTTTTGTGTTTTTGTGTAGTACTTTGACTAGGGAAATGATGCCTCCGTATGCTGTCAGCTTATAAGATCGAAGTTAAAGTTTGAATTTAGAAATATATTTTCTGTTCTTAGTTTGTGTAATGTAAAGATCATGTAATATAATCACACAATGCGACTGTAATAATTTGGTATTCTTTAGGACAACGACGATCTTCTGGAAACGCTGGACGTCTATGACGTGTTTGTCCACTACTCCGGCTTGCACGTTTTCCGCGCCGTGGAACCGGCTCTGCACCAGCGCTACCGGAACCGCACCTGCAACCCGCGTCTGAGCGAGGACTCGTTTCACCGCTGCGTCCAGAGCACGCTGGAGGGCGTGGGCGCGCGGTCACAGCTGGCCACGCTGCTGTTCGAGCAGGAGGCGGGGAACAGCACCTGAGACCGCACACCTTGCTCCGCCTGAGCAGAACCATGCCGTCCTGAACGTGCCCCACTTTGACTCTACACTCCACACAATAGTGGTGGGACACGTTTCATACACACACACACACACACACACACACACACACACACACACACACACACACACACACACATAAAAAAAACTGCAGCATGAACATGGTCAAGCACTGCCACTGTTACTCAATGCAACTGACTCCCCATGCTTTCAACACGTGTTCAAGAAGGAGCACCTGTTTCAGCAGGACACCATAATTACGCCTCTCCGCACAGAGCCAGGTGGCACACCTGTTTTCTCACTCTCTCTCTCTCTCTCTCTCTCTCTCTCACTTGGACATGGCCACATAACTTTACTGCAATTTCATACATACCAGGGATACCTACTCGAATGTGTGCGTGCCACATATTTTTTGTACTCTAGCCACAGCCTTGGCCACTAAAAGCTTTAATCTCCACTATTCTGAGCGCTCTCCTTGACGCTTACAAACACAACACAAGTGCCCTGGATTACAGGCGTCCTCCCTTGACTCCTATTCACTTTCCCGCTGAATAAGACTTCAGCAGAACGGAGATGAAAGGAGCCGTGACGGGGTTGCCAGGTCTGACGGGTTGCCAGGTTTGAGGCTCAGTGGCTCAGCTGACCGCTTAGCCTCAGCTGGTAAGTGCCACCTCAGCCAAGAGTGATGGTCAGCACTTTTTTGCAGCCCTAATGGAGAGACAGAAGGCAAAGCGAAGGGGCAGCACACACAGAGAACATTCTGGAAGCTGAGGTCCATGAAGGGTTGGTCAGCAGGAGCGCAAGGAGTGTGAAGGAATGCAGAACAGCATGATGGGGGTGAAAGTGGGGTTGGGGTGGGAGGACTCCAGCTGTCTTTAGTAGTTGGCAAAAGTGAAGTGAAAAGTTATCAGTTTGCTGCACACACACACTTTCGTTTTGACTTTCTGTTGGCCTCATGGAGATGTATTTCACCATAATGCTGTGGTTGACTGTATAGCAGTGGTTGCTGGTGGCAGCTACAGCTTTTGCCCCTATATAGTAGCCAACTCTCAAATGGATCCAGGCCACATGTGGCCCTGATGTGAGCCTCATCTGGGCCAGATCCATTCCAGACTAAGCAGCTATCTGGGAAAAGCATTTGTTTCATATTGCCCTAAATTATCAGTGCCTTTCAGTCTATGTGGGGCTTCTCCCCCAGGCTGCTGTTATTCTATGTAAATTAGAAAGAAGAATACAAGAATTGTTTGTTTGTGTGTGTATATGTGTGTGTGTGTGTGTGTGTGTGTGTGTGCGTGCCAGCTTTTCACAGCTGTGTGTGTGTGTGCATGCGTGTGTTTGTGCTTGAGCTTCAGTGTCAAATATACATGTAAATGTGTGTGGTTCTAAGGTGATTAGAGTTTGTAAGAGATTGCACAACGTGGAGTTCAAACTCTACTTAACAAGTGTGTTAAGATCCATCCCTTAATAACTTTGGGTAGAAAAAACATCTGTGGGTCCAGTTTATGTGGTAAAATGCTTCTCCCAGTACCAACATGTGGTGGTCTCCCACTTATTCTGGTGATTTTACAGTACATTACCTTCTACGGCTGTTCATTTGGAGTACATAACTACTATTATTAGACCCCTGTGTGCAACGGCTCACACTTGTTATCTGCCATGGTCTCTATGGAATGTAAAATGTGTGTTAAAGGAGTACTTTAGCTGGAGGAATAAATGACACAGACTTTCCATTCACCTCTCATCCAGAACACGTGATACCTTAAATTGATCCGTCTTCCAACCTTTGTTGAAGCAATGGAGGGTCGTGGCTCCAAGGTGGCATTTGTTTAGGAGTTTTACAATACAATGTAAAATACACCTAATTGTGGTTTGGCTTTAGATGAATGGAAATCTATGTTCAAACGATTTCTCACCAGACTTGACCAAAAAAAACAAAAAACCTGTTTGGAGGCACTTTTAATACTATTTCTCAATTATGACAGTTTCCAACTATTGAAGAATGGTTTATGGTATTATTTCAGACCGACCAACCCAAAGGCAATCTGTTAAATAAATTATGCTGAAAGAGATTTTATGATGTGGATATTCCCAGCACTGGGGCCCCCAAAGAATCTGGTGTTGTCGCTCTATAAATATTATGTATAGTGATGTGAAATATATATATATATATTATATATATAAATATAAATGTTAAATATTTACTTGTAAAGGTGACATTTTTTCGTAAATCTGAGAACTTGTTATTATAAATAAACCATATTTATTACAAATCCCTTTATTCTTGTGTTTGTTTGTATATATATATATATATTTGTATTTGTATATATTGTCTATAGGGGGCAGTAGAAGTCTGAACAGTTATTAAGAGATGCAAAAACCTTCAGCTGTGCAGCTGTGGAACAATAACCAGTGCTTTTCCCTTCATATTGTTTTTACATATTTAAGTAAATGACTTTAAACAGGTGTGTTAATATTCTGTGTTTCTACACACATAGCCAGACCAGAGCGTTGTCTCCCTGCTCTTCTTCAGCTCCTGCAAAGAGTGTGAAGCTCTCATACACACACATCTCGTACACTGACACACTCACATGGATACAGAGCTACCAGGGCAGTGTCTTGCTGTGTTATTAGAAAAGAAATGGTCTCATCTGCCTAGTGTCTTTCACCTTCCTTTTCCAAGCAGAGTCTCGTGGTTTTCAAAACTAATTAAGTGCATCACATGTCCTATTAATGTGCATTTGTTACAGTGTAAGCACTGTATACCAGTAAGTATGATCTTTCATTCTGAGCATCATTGATATTCTGTACTTAAATACATCTAGTGTATAGGTCTGGATAAGTTAGGGATTAAAATGCACTGTAACAAAATCCATTTCCTCTAAATTGTCACCAATTATTACCAACCATTTGGATAAAGCACGATCTTTTTCACAGAAGACACGGCCTATTATAATGAGTGACATTAAGACCACATAGATGATTTTAACATAACAGGTATATATTAAAAGAAAAAAATAATAATATAAGTTGACAATGACAAGGTGAAAGCATGGCTTCATAATAGACCCTCTAATTGAACTGGACACATCTGCCTCCCACCGTTATTTGGTGCTAAAAAGTGCTGTAACTGCCTGATTTAACGTGGCTCTGCTTTACCACAAACATGATGACTAGTGAGCACAATATTTACTGAAAAAGCAGTTTCACAATCCCCCCATATTTTATAGTAAAAGGTGTGCTAACATTTCTATTTACAACAAAATAACACATTTTTGCAGGGTGACAAATAGTTGATGTTCGAATTTGAATTTGTCAGTTCAAAGGGAGGCAGCGATTCGTTGCTGCTGCTTTTGCCGTTTTTGTTTGTTTTGTTGTTGTTGTTGTTGTTGCTGTTGTTTAGATTACACAGGCCACGTGTCCATGAAAGAGAAATATTGATAAGTGTGAATTTGTGTGTGTGTGTGTGTGTGTGACGTCAAAATGAAAAGGACATAAAGCATGTACGTTTTATACAGTGTGTAAGTATATAACACAGAGTCCACGTGAATAGGCTCTTCTGAAGTAGTCACTTGTGCTGGAACTCTCTGCCATCTCTCCTCTGAAGGATCCAGTGGTTAAGCCCAATCCATTTGCAAGAGCAGATAGCAGAGGTGTTGGGGGGGGGTTCTGCTCACGACACCAAGAGACTGTAAAACACCAGGTGTCTAGATAGGCCCATGAAGTCAGTGAAGTCCACCAGGAGAGAAGGCAAAAGACACACACACACACACACACACACACACACACACACACACACACACACACACACACACAGGGTGGCAGAACCAGACGGGTGGATGGTGGGCGTGATGCTAATAGGAGTAGTCCTGCTGAGTCTGCTGGTGGTGGTGGAGGAGGTGGTGGTGGTGGTTGGGTAGAGCTGAGTTTGGGTACACCCCCTGCTGGTGAGCTAAAGTAATTTCACTCGCTTCCTGGGGGAGAGGAAATCAACGTCAGGGGATTAATCTCAACGCATAAGCAGTTATAACCCTTTGAACCAATTTTAACACACGTAAGCATTGTCTTACACCAGGGGTCTCCAACTATTTTTCCCCTGAAAGCTACCTTGACAAAATGAACATGGCATAGCTGATCTCCACCCAAAACAGCTGAATAAGCTTTGTATGCATTTTAAGGCTCCTTTCAACTCCTTTACCCTCTCTGTTTGTAGTAGTTTGATTAAGAATTTTTACAGGTTTACCAAGAGACCGTGCTATCAGATTTATAAACATTTTTCCTTTAACGTCTTGGAGAGGTACTCAGAAACAAAACTAAATTTACCAATTATGTGCTATGGACTGTCTGATTCCTCAGAACTTTGTTTGTTTGTTTGTCTTTTTTTAAGCACTGTTATAAAGAAAAACACTTTTTAATGATTGCACTACTGGTTAGATGTTAAACTGCATTTCGTTGTACTGGTTTTCCTTACTTGTGCAGTGACAATAAAGTTGAATCTAATCTAATCTAAACAAGCAGGCAGCTACTGGTAGCGCGTGAGCTACCTGTTGGAGACCCCTGTCTTATACACACCTGGCTCTAAGAAAGTGAAAAAACAAGATGAACAAGCAGTTAGAAAAGTACATGAAGTACCAGCACAGCTATAATCCGTCTCTCTTTGCTCACCTTGGCCTTGACGTCCTCTAGCCTGACCGTTGCTATGGTGCCATCTGTGAGCTGGGTCCGCAAGTTCTGCTCTGTGTGGTTCTGCAAGCACGGGATCTGGTTTTGGTTCTGGTTCCGCTGGGACTTGCGTGGTCTGAAGAGTCTCTTTAGTTTGTACTTGATCACCTGACCCATGTGTTGACATCACAATCAATAGGTTAAAAACTCCTAGATAGCAAAGGTTATCAGATGCTTTCATCCAAAGAAATAACAACCACAATCCATTGCTTTCTCTCTTTTCTGTCAGTATAACCGCATATGTATTCCACAAGGTTGGTGCTCTTACAATTACGATATTTCAAATTTGTACATGGCCTTTGCAAACACAAAGCAGAGTAAGAACGGAGAACAGTACCTCATAGATATATTCAATAATCTCTAAAATAGTGAGAATGCTCGCTCCGATGAAGAGACCCATCTGTCCGCCAATGTCACCTGGAACAATGAGTGGAGCCAAGCACAGTAAGGTGTGTGGGAGTGTTCAGGGGTCAATCGTTAGCCGCTAATTCACTGTGGAGCTCAATGAATTACACTGTAATTCGCTGTTGCCACAGGCGACAAGAGTTTGTTAAATTCGAACTGTGGTTTTGCAATTCTCATAGACATACACAGACTTCTCTGAGCTGATGGTAAAACGGTGAGAAATTGCTTAACAAATGAATTATTTGTTTCGGTAGAGAGCCATAACAATTAGGACAGTGCACAGTCAGCTGGCAATCACAGCAAAACAAGATATCATTACCGGTTATCATTTTGTGATTATGACCATAGGCCACAGAGCTTGTTGTATGTAACTCCTAATAATAGTCTACAGCTACAGGCCCTAAAGCCCCTGCTGTCACCCCGCCTAACACCTACCTAACAATCCGGCCACATCGTAGGCTTTCTTCTGCTCGATCTTTTCATAATTCAGAGCCTCAAAGAAGATGTCCAACACCAGGAAGTTATCTCTGCAATGTCCAAAACAAGACGTGGTTTAGAAAAACAACAACTGGAGCACAAGCAGACGCGCAGTAGTGGATCTTAAATTGATGCAAATTAAACATTTTCCATGAAGGGGGAGGGAATTAGAGAGATTACTAACAGGGGAGTGGCAGTAATTAGTGGGGAACTCGGCATAATCTCAGTGTGGAGATTTTGTAATAAGTGTGGCCATACACAGCACTGCATTCAGCCCCCCAATTGCATTTTCACTGTTTAATTTAGCTGTCATGCAAACACAATGGCCCTGCTACTCTGCAGACAGAGGAATGAGAGGCAAAGCAATAATTATGGAGAGAAAGAGAGGCCAAAAAAGGGAGAGAAAAAAAACAGCGAGAGAAAATTGGACAGATTTATTTTTTTCTCTTAACCTTAAAATAATCACCAAGAAAATGGAAATCCTGCTTTTTAGCCATTGTGTTCTGCAGCTCATAGAAAAAGACAAAGCTGTATGCGGAGGGCTCTGCTGGAGCGTTTTCAGCGGCTCTAATTGCTGTTTTTAGGGCTGTCAAAGGATTGTTAGGTGCAAATAGCATTTAATGGATGTCCTAGAGTAGACGTTTCTGTGCTTGTCTCATTTTGTAAACAAAATCTGCTGAGAGCAACAAAGATGCACATACATGTTGATTTTTTCCTCCGCTTCCAATTACTAATGATTTTGCAGGGCTGCATGACACACATGTTTACACACACACACACACACACACACTGGTATACATGTGTGCTCTGCCTGTGCTTACTTGATATACTCCTCAGTCTTGTCGTATTTGCGGGACAAGTATCGTGCAGACCCCCGACTGGGGATTTTGACCATGGAGAGCTCCTTCCCATAACGCGTGACATTGCAAGGCGTCTCACAGGGACATATGTCTCCCTCATTCTTCTGTAGGGAGGCTGTAAGCAGGACAACAGACAGGACAACTGAATGAATCATGGACAGGATGTCATGCATACATGTTTACTGCAATCCCATCATTGGAATCCTTTTATTAATATATGAGTATATATATAAGAATGGGCTTTTTTATGCCTTTAATTTGACAGGACAGTGAAGAGAGTGACAGGAGGCGAGTGGGAGAGAGAGATGGGATCGGTGAATGACCTAGGCTGGAATCCAACCTGGGCCCCCGTGGGCATGTGGACCTGAATATGGGACGCTTGCACCACAGCACACCCCCCCCCCCCCCCCCCCCCCTAAGATTATGGATTGTTCCATAGATGGGTAGACCAGTGACCAGTAGATCACTCACATATTAGTTTTTCTCGATTGCTTTGATGCACTTAATGAAAGTTGGATCCACTTGATCTTGAGCTTTACCTTTTTAGCAGAGCAGAAGTCATCTCTTGCAAATACATTTTCATTGGTTTAACTCATGTTTCACATCCTTTTTCAAATCATTTAACACAGTTCTCATACAAAGACTACATAATCCATTGGATTAACTCTGAGAAACAAATGGAAAACATGTATTCACAGCTAATAGATATTGCTTGCAAACTAATGAACTTGTAATGTCAGTGAGCGAATGTCCTTTGCAGAATTCTTCAATTAGGATTCATTCATTCATTATCCATAAGAGATACCATGTCTGTTCTGTGTTGCTATTTGCAAGTATGGATCTAAGGCACATTTATAGAAAGTACTGTATTGCCTATTTGGTGAAGACAGTATCGGGAACTCCCCCTATTACCGTCGGTCCCGTATTTCCACCGTCTTGCGTGTTTGTGTCACTTAATATCAATTTCTATACAAACCAAGACAGCAGACTCCTAAAGAAACGCAACCACCCACACCATAGGACATTTTACCGTGACTCAAAGAGCTGTAGACAGTGTTGTAAGGCTGCGTGTACACAACCGCTTGGAGCTCCAGTGGAATTTTAATTTCACGACGAGAATTCTCGGTCTAACCGTTCATGTGCCGTTGAAACGGTGTAAATAGGCGACCCATCAGGCCAGCACTATAACTCCGAGCGTGGTAAACAAAATCGGATATTTCAGGCAGTAAATGCTCCCGTTAACAAACAAACCAGATTTTGTTCAAATCTACACACCTATGGCTACTGAAAAATGTCATGTTAATTTAGCAAATGTTATTTTGAAGTGTTAAAAAACATCGTTGTTTTAGAATTTCTGAACAAAAGTGGTGATAATTGGGGGTGTTACGATACACAAGTCTAGGTGTTTACTGTAGGTCTTTTTCAATAACAAATGACAAGTTGTAGTTCAATAAAATTTGTCTTGTCTAGGTGCTTACTGTAGGTCTTACATATCAATGGCAGTTCTTGGGAGGAATTACTGTAATACAATTCATTTTTATTTAAACATGAAAAAGAAATGACACAGATATAGCAAAAATCAAGGTGAAAACTCCTCATTATGAGAACAGTGTTTTGCATTTGTACAGTGTCTAATGATTGATTGAAAGCGAACGGTGATTTGACTACAAAATTAGCTTTTGCTTTTGAGAGTGTTAGAGTCTTTTGCAAGCAAAATGTGTCATTTTGGCCAGAGTGATTCTGTTTAGACCTGTGTGTTAACTGTTTTGACAATGTGATGTCAGAGTTGACGCAAGCATTACAGTAAAGCGATAGAGAAAAAACTGTATACAGGGCTTGCAAACTTACGTGCAGGACAGAGATGTGTGATCAACTTTGGTCCATCTACTGTGACCAGTAGATCACTTACATCTTATACAGGGTGTAGGGTCAACTTAGGGGCAGGGCAGAGAAGTGTGACAAAGAAACTCTCAGCAAGTTGGGAAGAGAAAAGAAAGAGGTGGAGGAGTAGGTGAGCATTAATGACAGGAGAAGGGGAGAAAGGATTGAAAGAGATTAAATGAAAGGATAAGAGAGGACAGGAGAGGAGAGGAGAGGATAGGAAAGATGAGGAGAAAAAGAGTGAGCAGAAGAGGGATGGAGAGAGAGATCAAGAGGAAGAGAAATGGGAAGGATGTCTTACCCAGAGCTTTGTCCACACACTTCACTTTGCTGGGAGGGCAGATGGCAGCTTCCCCTGTGGATAAAACAAAAGAGAACACACATTATTATGTACCTGGTGATGGTGTGTGTGTGTGTGTGTGTGTGTGTGTGTGTAATCGCGCGCAATAATCATGGGAATTTGCAAACCACTGCACTTCCTGAAAGTGTGAGTACAGGTGCGATTTTGAGTTTTCACTTCTTGCTGTAAAAAGTGTCATATATGTATGTGTGAGTGTGTGTGTGTGTGTGTGTGTGTGTGTGTGTGTGTGTGTGTGTGTGTGTGTGTGTGTGAGTGTGTGTGTGTGTGTGTGTGTGTGTGTGTGTGTGTGAGTGGGTGTAGGTCAGTGTATTTGTGTCTGTAAGAGAGAGGACAGAGAGAAAAATGTGTGAATGTTGTATGTGTGTGTGTATGTATGTATGTGGTGTGTATGTGTGTGTGTTTGTGTGTGTGTGTATGTGGTATGTTTGTGTGTGTGTGTGTGTGTGTGTGTGTGTGTGTGTGTGTGTGTGTGTACCTGGCATATGCACCATCCTGCAGTTGCACTCTGCCATCACCTGGGCACTCTCACAGCTGAGGCGGCAGGCACTGATGCTGTAGGTGTCATAGCCCGGCATCACCTGCTCGGAGGTCGCCCGGCAGTTACCCCACGGCTGGGGCAGGTAGGTCAGCTGTTTTACATGTGTAAGAGCATGTGTACACACACACCAAATTATTATTAGCTAAAGAATTTAACATGTTGAACATCTAATTTCCGTTGTTACAGTAATATTGAATTCAATTTGAATTAAATCCCATTCCTTTGGGTAATAATTGCTTTGGTGGCTACATTAAAAGTTTTCTGTCAGTTTTCTTGTCATCTTGCAAGAAATTGTTGTGTTTGTACTAGAAGTATTAGGCTCATTGTCTTGGTATTTCTCCACAGGTATTTACCAGGTTTGGGAGAAGGCCAACTCCACAATGCCCTGCAAAGTCGAATGACCAAGAGCGTACTAAAGCAGTTATGTAAAATCTTGGTCAAAGATCCAGTAGCACATTTTAGGCTTAAGTGTAAATAATGGATAGCATTTACAATCTTATCAATTGCTGGCTATTACAGAGCAAATGTGGAGACATAATTTGATGTTTCTATGTTCTGTCTGTACTTGTTTTGTGACAAATAAGATCTTTACATTATAAAATAACAATTGCCTTACACATATAGGTAAATATCTTCAATGTTGTCGAAGGCAGTTATTACATTGCAACAGCATATTCTGTATGTTTTGGTTAATTTACATTGCTGTTCAGGTCACTTGCAACCTGGTATGTAACCTGAAAATTTTAGAGGATGCCCAATTATACAAGGGCACTGAAACATTTTATTTCTATTATACATAATAGATCACATGTCCAATAATAATTTCCAGTCTAGAGCTTTGCACAGACACATGACACACACCCTCTGTTCCTGGCAGGACACAAACGTCTGGAAGCCTGGGGAGACTCCGAAGCCCAGCTGGTGGATGTAAGGGGGTTCATCCTGACTGTGGATCTGCACCCTGATTCCTGCCTCTAAAGAGGTCTCATCTTCAGGGGATACAGACAACAAGACATGAGAAAGACAGAGAGAGAGAGAGAGAGAGAGAGAGAGTTAGGTAAAATTAAGTGTGAAGGCAGCATATTTTAAGCCCTGAATGATCATTATGCTAAATGTATGTAGGTCTACAACTTGACATAATGAGTGTTATAGTGGGGACAAATCGTTTAAAATTAAGTGGGAATCCTCTTCTGCAGTGGCTACACGACACAGCCCCCCACAAAAGCAATAAGAAATGTAATGTTTCGAATTTAGACTCCGTTCCATAAAACTTTGTCCTGTGACCAGGCCCGGATCTAGACTGGTCAGATTGGGGTGGGGGCAAATATAATTTTTGAGTGGGCACAATGAATGGACCATTTTCCTAGTAAACATCATGTAGGCTTTGATTTGGGAACAAAATCGTTGTTTGGAGGAGGAGTGGGAGGAGTACTCTGCGAGCAATACAACAGAGAAGGAGGGGTGTGAATTTGGACACAATTTCAGTCAGTCAGCCACATATTAGGTTGGGCAGAAGACACATTTGAGGACCCCCCTATTAAGCCTATTTGGAGAGAGAGATGTTTAGAATGTGACAATATGTCAGTCATCGTGTGAACGAAAGTATGACTAGGCATAGGCTACTTGGTCTGAGCAAGTGTTGTCAATGAACAGGCTGTGAAACTGTTGGCTAAGTTACAGACAGTCATGAACAACTGATGCTAATTATCTGGGAAACATTCTCTATAGCAGCAGTCACGTTGTCATTGTTTGTGTCTAACAACTTGTGGATTTGTTGTAACATTAAAAGATGACATACTCTGTGCTGAAACCATGAACTGATGCTCGAAGCTCCAAGGTGAACAAAACTTGGAAGAAGTAGGTAACAGGTTCATGTTCAATAATTCACGTTCAACAATTCCAGGATACGCGTTTTTCATTGGTTGTTGCGTTAAATCTTACCCAGATACAATATAGTTATTTTCTGATTGGCTATTGTGTAGCCTCTCTCGTTATTTTTTATTGGCTGATAAGTGGCAGGCTCAACTCCAGGGGAGACGCGCTTGATTCCTGCCAGTTCCATAGTGAGAGCGGCGCGGCCAGAGACATTTTGGGCGCTGCCGCAGCATATTAAATATATAAATAGTTTTTCTGCGTGAGAAATACAATGTGTGGCGGGAGAGCGTGACAAAAGACTGAAATGAGTGACTGTCACGCCCAATGCGTGACACTTGAGAGCCCTGTGGATGTGACATTGCATTTGGGCTCAGTTAATCCCATAAAGATCATACATTTTTATACATACTATACCGATTAAATTAGGCAGGTATGCTCACTTGTCTCCCTCCAGATAGGCAGGTATTCATCCTGTTCTATGTCTAGCATCATCTCGAGTCCGTTGCCCATACCACCCTGCCTCGCTCGTTTCGGTGCCGTTTTGTTGCCGTTGAAGGTGTAGCATTTCCCATAGCGTGTGTACACCTGTAACAGAGAAAATGGTGAGTGCACCTGACGAATGCATTTTGCATCAAGAATGCATACAATTTTGATGTAGGCCAACCAAATATAGGCCTTATACATTCTGCGCCACACACGCATGCCATTTGATTACAGACAGCACGAAAGCGCTTTGCATTATAAATAGGCTAAACATCTTCCTTAATCTTACACAGATCATTATGTCAGCTGATTTATTGCAATCAGGGTTCTAAATTAACACCCGCCAACCCGCCAAATGCGGGTTAAAATTCATTTTGGCGGGTGTTAATAAAAACCAGTTTGGCTGGTGATGCATGAGGCATTACGTGCTCTCGGTCATATATCCCCCTGGCAGTAATTCCTACATTTCCCATGACCACTGTGCCGTAATGCTACGTGATGACGTTTCATACGCCCATTGACTGCGCGCAGTTTGGAGTGAAACCAGCGCGAGAGACTGAAACGAACGGAGCGTCTACCAGAAAACTCAAGGAATTAGAAGAACGAACGGAGACAGAGCAGGGAGCAGAGACTGAAAGAGGAGGGAGTTAGCCAATAAAGTAAAGTAAAAAGCACATAACACATGTACATAACACAAATACAGAACACGTTACGAAATATTAACGCAATTAACGCATTGTGTTTACCTAGCCTATTTCCTTTGTGGGGGGCTCATGTCATGTAGCGGAGGCCGCAAAACCTGAAGCAGCTAGATCGTTTATTATGACCGCCGCTAGCGAAGCTGGGATTGTCAACGTTTTTTTTTTTTTTTCGTCATCTACTTCCTGAATTTTTGGTCAACGATACCCAGGACACCGAACCACCGGGGCACATGAAATTTGGTGGGTATGTAGCCCCACTAGACTTTTTACGGAAAAAGTTCGTTTGGTCCCCGGGGGCCACTCCCCCACCGCGCTGGGCCCCCGAAACCCAAAAAATGCAGTTTTTCCTAAATAACTACCTGAATCGTGGCACCGAGGATGAAGACATTTTTATGGTATGTTGGTCTCAAGGGCCCACATCCACCTAGCCCATAATCACTCATTTGTGATTCCCCCCCCCCCGGTAAAAAATGAAAATGCAATATCATTCTGCTTTAATCGCCCTTCTCTTCAGTTAAGATGTTCAGAACTGCACCAAATTGTATGTGTATGATTAACCTGACATTCTCTGGGGGTATGCCAAGTTTCGTAGAATTTCATCCATGGGGGGGGGGGGTCTAAAAAAAATAAGTTATGTGTACAATTAGTGACTGTACACTCATTGGGCTGTAGATAGTGGTGCACACATATACGCACATACGCACACACACACACACACAGGTACGCACATACCATCAGTATCGGCAATTACAACGGCCGATACATAATTACAAATTCAGTAGGATTAAAGGAAAACCAAATATTCATCATAATAATAATTTGGCTGCATTTCCAGTATTGGCGTCACATAGTCGTTTGTCCACCAGATGGCGCATCGTTGCAGTGAAACGTAAATCTAAAGTAGGTTGGAAAGACACTACGCTTCCTACAAGGACAAGACTGTACTGCTGAGAACGTCTAATAAGGGTAGGATGATTTCTGCATGACATGTAATTCCCATTTCTTCTTGAAGCCGAAATAAATCTGCGAATGTTTATCGGACATGCTTGTTTTTTACTGCAGGTAGGCTATGTTAATCTTAAGTTATATCAATAGCCTAGAGTAGGTAAAATAATGTTACCGTTAGCATTGGTTGAGTGATAGAGGCCAATTTGATTATTGATGTATTTGTAGAAAAACATAAATGCGGTTATAGGCTACCAAGAACATTGATAACAGCGCTAATTGCATCTTTCGACTGTCATCTCATTTGCTTATAACCATAACTTAGGCTACTAACAGGAGCTAAGTGAGTTAGCCACAACACCTTCGCTACGTGATGGTTTTCTAATGAAAAATATAGGCTACCTGAAAGATAACCTGATGATGCATCCTAAACACCGGGCTGGGACATTTAGCTCAAAGTCTCAAAAAGCATCTGAGTCAACGTTCATTCCCAAACACCCATATAGGCTACTTCAATCCTCTATTTTCAAATGTGATTCAAGTAAGGAAGAGCCTGGCTCAAAGTAAAGTAACTAGGACTGAAACTACATAAATTCGTCAAAGTGAATAATTTGTGTCAACTCGCCGCAATGTAGATTTATTAACGCACCCGTGATCTACATCTCCATTTAAACCAAATGTTTTAGAGCGCACGTTCAGCGATGTATCCAGGGCAGGGCTGTACCTACACATATTTGTTGCACGTGCTACAAAAATCATTCTTTGCGATGGATGATTTAGTACCAACGTTACACCGGTCCAATACAGTTTTGCCTATGGCTATACCGTGAGACTGAGACGTTGTTTGTTCGAAGTGTGTTTAGGGTGTGAGAGGGGAGTCGATGTGCTTTGATTTCAGCTTGGTAGTAGTAGTCTATGCGATTAAAAAACACGTGTGTGTAAAGTATCCAAACAATGATAACACTTTCATTATGGCTGCTGAGCTTGAGCTACTGTACAGTGGGTTGGGTTCCATTTAGAAGTGTCGATTTCCGTGATTCACACAGCTGCGTGAAATGTATTACTACTGATATGCAAAACTATTAACTTTTCGCCAAGAAACTTGGCCCGTTAAAATGTGTATGAACAGTCTAGCAACGCATTTCATGAAGGCCCTTTTGGACATGTCAGTTATTTGCACCACTGGGTAAAACGGCATTTTGTTTTAGACTACTGGTATTTAATTTGTGCATTGACAATAAAGCTGAATATCATACGAACTAGATGACTAAACTTATGCATATGTAGAAGAAGAAACATTCACAAAAATCCATGACATGACCTCTCTTCTTGATAGCTGTTGAAAACTGCATGGAACTGACAGGGATTGTTTTGTTTAATAATAAATAAATAAATACATTATGCTGCTACCTTCTGCTTTTCCCAAATACAATGTAGCCTAAAAGTGTACCTTTCATCAGTCCAGTTGCAATGGATGGACTGTGATGAACTGCCCTACTTGTGATTGTTTAGATATTTTAAAGGTTTTATAACAATGCTACAAATTTTTTGGCAAGTGCTACAAATCTATTCACCTTTGCAGCGCCAGTAGGCTACTTTGTTTGCGGCCCGCAAACACACATTCCAAACAAGCATACACAAAAGTTTCAAGAGTGGGGGATGGAGTAGAAGATGAAGACAAATTCATTTATATGATTTATTTTCGCGGAATGGATGTACAGGACTGAGCGGCGGTCATATTTTGTACCGCTATGTGGTACATCTAGTTTTATTGTCTATAGCTGAAGATGGAGAGGAACGTGAGAAGCGTGTATAGGCGAAAATGATCAGTTTTAAAAAGTTGCCTGATCAGTGATCACCACCACCACACGCATCACGCACTGTGCGTAGACAGAGGAGGGAATTTAGCCAATAAATAGTAGGCCTAGCTGGACTGCAAACTATTTTTTACTCTTGTTAGAGATAGAGAAAGTATACAATGTAAACATGCACCAACAGCATGTTACATAAAGATGATACTTTTCAGGTCCTCTCTATAAAGATCCAAATTGAACGTAGGCCCTATGCTACTGCATTTAATTGAGAACGCGTCTGAGCACACCTGAGAGGGAGAGAAAACGACTTCCAGCTGGCTTGTCATTGTTGATGATAATTGATATCTCCTTTTTATTAAGTTAAGATTAAACTAAATGCGGCGGTGGTTAGGACAGACTTATGGGGGCGAGAAGAGGAATGAAGCAGGGGATGAGGATATCGACAAGAGAAATAGATATAGATAGTAGGCTATCCATGCCAACAATGTTAATAAAGATCAAATGCATGAGTTTATGACACTCATCTCATAAACTCATAATTCTCTTATTTTCACCAGAAATAAATTGGCTAGTAGAAATTCTGATTGGCTAGTAACTTTAGAAAGTTACCAGCCACATTGGCTGGTGATCAAAAAAGTTAATTTAGAACCCTGATTGCAATGCCACAACTTTGCTACACAGCAAGTAACCTACAACACATAACTTCTTCAACAGTCCATCTTGGTCCTTTTGACGTGTAAGGTAAACAGAACTATGCAAAAACTTCTGGTTTCTCTCGAAACATGGCAGGCAACCTGTAATTTCATCACCAAGAAATTCTAAAACAGGTGGCAGCGCTCACGTGCAGATCAGCATCACGAGATTTCGTGATCATACTGGAACAAGTGCCAAAAACGGGCTTCCAAACATAAATGAGTTGCATTTAGACCAATGTTTTTGCGACGGCACATTATTTTTCTCAGCAGTTTTTCCTCGTCAGTCATAAATCATGCTAGTTAGCTTTTATGCCTTTGAAACTGCAGTACCCTTGGTCGGATTGATTTACAGTAGCACCGCGTTGCTCTCCAGTATTCAGCCTGGGGCATGACTGGCCTTTGCGAAGCAGAGGCCGAAATTACAGAGAGCTGCTCGTCACGGCTCCTCGTGTCTTTAAGAGGCTCTCATCTCGGCCCGCGGGACTGAAGGTCCAGCTGGACTCTTTACTCAGAGCTGAACTATGCTGTCTGTCAGGTCAGAGGATGAAAGCGAGGATGAATCATGAATGGTGCAGGGTAAGTAAACATCTGGTCAAACAGCTTTCTCTTTTTTCTCGCTTTCTATCTCAATGACACACACACACACACACACACACACACACACACACAAACACACACAGGCACACAGGGAACACAAACTTTTGTTCATATGCAGCCTAAATCTTGTTTTGTCAGGCACGGAATTCCCCTTCAATTATGATTTCTCTTCAACATGTCATTAATAAACAATAGCAGTGATTATTAATGCATCAATAGAAAATGATTATCATCAATCTATGATCTGTTGATGATGGCCATGTATTCTCTTTATCATCATCCTCAAGACATGTGGTGGAGGTTTTTGCTGGATATGTCAACGTCAGCTTGTTTTTACAGTGGTTCATTCATCTTCATACAGTACACCCTCTCAACATGGTGTCTGTTTTGTCTTTCCTTTTACAAAGGCCAAAATAATTCTCATCTCTGCTGGAGACTGCAGATTTTGTAGTTTTTAGGAAACGAAGACGCAGAAGTTTGGGTTTTGATTTATAAACCCCATGGGAGAAGGAAAAGAAGAGATTTGAGGGAGAGAGAGAGAGAGAGAGAAGAAGAAGAGGAAGAAGTTTAGTTGTGCTCCTTATAAGAGCACACTCAAAGCTTTTTGGAAAACTTTGTTGGCAGAAAGAGAACCACTGTGTCGGATGGGATTAGACAACTGCTTTCCCCCCGTCTGCACAGAGTGAAGCAGCTGGAAAGGTCCACACACTGCATAGTAGCACCCCAGTACCATCTCAGATCTCCCACCATTTGTCTCTCTCGTGTGTTGCATTCTCCCTGCTCTCTGGCTGGGCTCTCTCTCTCTCTCTTTCTCCCTCTCTCTCTGTCTATTTCCCTTTCTCTCTCTCTCCCTCCCTCTCTCTGTCTCCCTCTCCCTCTCTTTCTCTCTCTCTTTCCTTCACAAAAACTGGGAGGAAAATGCTGGAGGCCTCATGTAGAGATCTGAAGAGCAGACGGCGATATCCAGTTCTTGGCTGCAGCTCTCACAATGTTGTTTGCTCACCTTTTAAAATATGTTTGATAGGGGATTATTCATTATGTAACAGGAATGTCACTCTTATGTTTTGGAACGCGCACAGAGAGGGAGAGCGAAGAGAGAGAGAGAGAGAGAGAGAGAGAGAGAGGGTGGGAAAAAAAGTGACGAGGGGCATTTCTGTAGACAAATGACTTTTTTGTGCTAAAGTTTTTTTTTTTTATCATGTTGTTGTGGCACATTTGCGTAGCCCCTGGAATGTGCAGTTGTTGTCACTCTCGTCCTGGCGGCGTTCTACAGTAGCAGAGATGTAAGAGAGTGGAGTGGAAGTGAGGCGTGAATAAGCTCCTGCTCATTTGCTTGATAAAACTCGTGTGAAGCATGCGGCCGATAGCAGATGGATTTGGGCTGGGTTTGGCCCGCAATCCTGCCCAGAGCTCGCCTCGCACGGGTCCGCTGCATTAGTCAGCCACTGTCAGGGTTGTGGTGTGTGTGTGTGTGTGTGTGTGTGTGTGTGTATGAGGGGTTTGCATGTACATCTCATCCGTGATGCATATTTAATGCAAAAGCCATTTACTGTCCGTGTTCGTGTATGTGTGTTTCTGTAGGTATCTGTGTGTGTGTGTGTGTGCGTGTGTGCGTGTGTGTGTGTGTGTGAGAGAGAGAGAGAGAGAGAGAGAGAGGGGAGAGAGAGAAACAAAGAGAAAGATGAGTTTGAGAGTGTTACTTGATGAGTTTGAGAGTGTTACTATCTGTATGGGTATGTGTGTGTTTGTGCGCATGTTTAATACACTATGAAAGTGAGAGATTTAAAATTTTGCATGTGCAAAAGAGAGAAACTCTAATTGCCTCTGACAGCAGACTTCTGCTCCATCTTTATTTGTGCCCATGGCGATGCTCTTTACTGTTGCCAAGCAATTTTCCCCTCAGATGCCTGTGACTGGGGCATGGGTGGGCGACCATCCCTGTTCCACTTAACACACGCTAATGCACACACACTCACGAACACATGCACACACGCACACACGCAGACACACACACACACACACACTCACACACACACACACTCACACTCACACTACCTCTTTCACTCATTCACTTACTCTTTCACTCATTCACTTACTCGTGTCTCTCAACTACACACACAAACACACACACACACTTTCAGCTTCTACATGTACAATAGTCTTACATGCACATGCACATGTGCACACACACAGACACACACAGACAAGACTCAATCTCACTGAATTATGTACATATATGATCTGACATGTACCAAATGTGCTCTCTGCTTCATCGTGTTTCCTTTCTCCTTACATACTTTCACATATGCACCACACACACACACACACACACACACACACACACACACACACACTTTCTCTTAGTCCATCCATAACATAACCTGAACAGTTTCCCCCCTCCCTCTCTACCTCCATCTTTTCCTCTTTCTTGTATGAACACCTACTCTCTCTTTCACTCTCTTTCTCTCTCTCTCCCTCTCTTTCACTCTCTCTCTTTCACTTTCTCTCTGGATAAAAGCGTCCCTTTGCCTCTCAGCACATCTGTCCCCAGCGTGAGGACGAATAGGGGTAGTTGTCCGGGTCAGCTTTCACACTTCAGGGTCATCTCTCTGGCACACTCAACTAGAGACCTCTCACTGTCAGCATGTCAGCAATCTTGTTCCCTCCCCCATCTCCCCCCTTTCTCTCCTTATCTCTCTCTCTCCTTTACCCTGGCTCTGAATCTCCATCTCTCTATCTGTGTGTGTGTGTGTGTGTGTGTGTGTGTGTGTGCATACACTGTCAGAGCCCTCTCTTTACTTGCTGTGTTCACGCTGGCAAGCCTGCAGTTGCTTTGTCTGTGTGTGCTGCTTATTGAAGCCTTTTATACAGCCATAATCTCTCTCTCTCTCTCTCTATTTGTGTGTGTATGTGCATATGTGTGTGTGTGTGTGTGCATTGGTTTCTCTGCATGTGTCTCTGTGTGTGTGTGTGTTCATCTGTGTGTGTGTGTGTGTGTTCCTGATGTAGCTCCTCAGAGGTTGCCGTAGGTTACCCATAGGGTCATGGGGGGAGTGGTGTGAAAAGGCTCATGGGAGATCACCCACTACACCACTGACAGACCAGCCTGAGGCCCTGAGTTGTTTATCATTAACATCACATTATCAGTCCCTACTCTTTTGCTTTTTTGTTTTCTCCTCTCGCTAACTTGTTCACTAGCTTTCCCACTCACTTACTTATACGCACATTCTCTCTCCCTCCCTCCCTACCTCCCTCCTGCTTTCTCTCTCTCCCTCCCTACCTCCTTCCCTCTCTCCCTCCTGCTCTCTATCTCTCCCTCCCTACCTCCTTCCCTCTCTCTACCTCCTGCTCTCTCTCTCTCTCTCTCTCTCTTTTACTTGGAGTTAAATTGTATTCCAAAATGTCCTGATGAAAAATAGCCCTGTTCATTTGTCCATTTCTCTCTGAGTTAAGGAATGCGTTAGTGTTGTTATTATTTTAATGGTCCCTCATGTCGATGTTGATAAGCTTTAATAGTCACAGCAGTCAGTGCTTAACAACACATCCTGTATTCTAACATAGGAGAAAGTACTTTAGGAATACAGAAATATTTCTGTTTGTTTCTGTGTACGTGCAGTTCTGTATGTGTGTATTGTAATCACATTTGTTCAGTGCAGACCCAATCAAATTAATGCCGTAGAAGTACAAAAATTGTTTTTCTACTAAAGTTAACTCATTTAAATCTGTGTGTGTGTTAGGGGTGGGCGATATATATCGTCTGCGATAATATCGTGATTGTTGTTTTAACGATATGCAAATTGACATTATCGAGTATTTAAATTACTTATGGGGAAATAACACTCGAAATCACGCATTGAAGACTCATACATTCACAGGAGGTGTATGCAGGAGAAGCCCCTGGCTGCAGCAGAGCAAGTGTCACTCACGTGATCACTAGTGGGTCACAACGTTGGGATTTTGTGCTAGCCTAGAAATCTAGACGCACCCTAGCGGTGGCAAATTAATTTGCTCAGCCTGTACGTCTAGTATCAAACCATAGGGATTTCTATTGGCTGACGCCGTGGACGTCATCCAATCACAGCGCTCTATTTTGTTAGAGAGTCTAAGGCGGGCTTAACAGGATAACGACAGTCCTGCGACGGTGAACAACAAGGAAGGTGGCTATGGCGAAACGAAGAGCGGTTGTTTGAATTGGCGTTGGCGTCAACTTTGGAGGAGTTGGACTTGTGCTTTTCTTTGAAAGTTGAGCAACACAATGCATTTAAGTCATTCCTTTCGAAGAAGGATGTATTTGCCGTTTTGCCGACCGGATACGGATATGGTCGTAGCGCTGGCCTATTGCATGCCTAGGCAGTTTGAAAGACAATTCTCTGCCCGCCCCATGGATTAAGCGAGGTGAATGGTTCGATTCCAAACTATACATTTCAATGATATAGGATGGCCCGCCAGGCTAATTTTGTGTGGCTACTTCTGTTCAAGTAGCATTGGTGAGACAGTCACATTTTTTCCTACACGGTATTATATGGAGAGAAAACATTAGCCTTTGAGTATTTTAATAGTCAGTTGTAAACAAAGAACTATTCTCATGTAGCCTATCTCTTTTGTAAATGGACTGAAGTCCGCTCTAAATATCTACGTTTACCGATTATGCTAACCTTTAGCATCTCTATGGAATTCCACATATACATTAGACATAAGCTAACGCATTAGTTTCTATTCTGTAACTTGGAATGCTAGCCTAGGCTACATGATTGCTCTTAAAGAAAACATCGAAGGAAATAACTGAGATGTACTCTGTTGGTCTGCTTAGTTTTACAGTGAATCCTATGTAAAGGTTTGAAAGGAACTTCAGCTTCAGACTTTCTCTTGGGAAACTGTCAGGCCTATTCATCTTCTCTAATGTAGCTGGCTAGACCATGTCATTGCCACACACACAAGTGGGGGCAGAATTGGATATCTGTCATAGAGTGACAATGCATTGGTTGATTTGGTTAAAAAGTCACAGGTTAGGTTATTGGTTATTATTGTAATGATGCTATTCATAAATAATGAGCTGTAAAGTAACTCAGACTTTAACAAAAAAATTTTTTTAAAGGATATCGACTAATTATTGTTATCGTCAAAATCACAAAAAATATCAAGATATTATTTTTTGTCCATATCGCCCACCCCTAGTGTGTGTGTGTATGTGTATTTGTCCATATTTGTCCATATTATTTATGCTGGTCTCTAGACCTTATTATTGCACTGTTGCACTGTTGGACTACTTTTTGCATCTTCACCATGACTCTCACTCTCTTGAGCACCTTCTTGAGCACCTTACCATGCACACATAACTAAAGGACTACTGTTGGACTACTTTTTGCACCTTCACCATGACACTCACTCTCTTGAGCACCTTACCATACACACAGAACTACAGGACTACTGTTGGACTACTTTTGCACCTTCACTATGACACTCACTCTCTTGAGCACCTCACCATGCACACAGAACTACAGGCCCTGTCACTACAAGCGTCTCATGCTTGATCACCCTCAAGTTTAAATATTTAGTATTTCGTTTTGTTAGTTTTTCTTATCTCTTACTGTCTCTATTGTACAGTGGAGTTTGGTTATATGTTTATACTTATATTTACCATTTCTGCTGTAAGTGCATGTTGTGTGTGATGTCTGTATGCTACTGAGACCCCCTGAATTTCCCCTTGGGGATCAATAAAGTATCTATCTATCTATCTATCTATCTATCTATCTATCTATCTATCTATCTGTGTGTGTGTGTGTGTGTGTGTGTGTGTGTGTGTGTGGGTGTGGGTTTTTTTGTGTGTCTATGTTTGGTCCACTCCCTTTCCTGTCCACACAGCTAACACCCATCTTTGTGTGTGTTTATTTTCTGAGCAGAGGTGTGATGTCAAGTCTGGAGCATCTAAACATGTCCTCAGCTGTTTGGAAAGATTTAAAGAAAATCACACACACACACACACACACACACACACACACACACACACACACACACACACACATACACAGACACACACACACACACACACCACCACACACACACACACACACACATCTCTCTCTCTCTCTCTCTCTGAGACCATATGAGGATACCTTGAGTTAATGTAGTGTTAGAACATATCTAATTTATACATGCATGGAAATAACTAATGCTGACGGAAATGGGGTCAGTTGCAGTGAAGAGGTGCAATGAGTGCCTCTGTTTTGAAATATGAATTATGCTTTGGACAGCAGTGAAGATGTATAGCAGAAGTCAGCTAACTTACAGTCAAGTCTGACAGAGCTTTTAGTTTTTCTTTGAACATTTAAATGTGTACTTCCCATCAGTTTAAGTTTGTATTCATTCACTCTATTTACATACAGCTATCCATATTCAGTGGAAATGTAAATATGTTTTTATTAAAGATACCTATGGTGTTCAGCCCAGTTCAAAAGCAGCCTCACGCTGTTATTTGCTCACAGCAGTGGAATATCTAAACTTTAGCGAGGGGAAAACAGTTGCTAATGTATTCGTAAATGCACACACACACACACACACAAACAAAAACACATACACACACACACACTTACAGGGCTTCAGGAGTTTAGTGTTTATCAGAGGAGAAGAACAGCATGCCTTTGTTGGCCCTTAATTTTCTGTTTTTACTTGTTTTTGGTGTATTTGCATCTATTTCTCTGGCTGTTTGTGTGTCTGTGTGTGTGTGTGTGTGTGTGTGTGAGTGTGTGAGTGTGTTTGCTGGGAAGCTTTGCACTCTCTGCTTTCTCATAATCATGCAGCTTTGCTACTATGATGTTCTGTATCCCTCAGCGTTGGCTGGTCAGTAAAGTAAAGCCGACTGTCATCGGCAAGCATGTATTGAGCTCTTTAAGGGTGCTTTCACACCCAGCCCATTTTGGACCAGTTGAATCGGAACGTGGAATGTTTCCCCCTAAAGAGTGGTTAGTTTGAGTGATTTAGGTATGTGAATACAGCAATCGCACTCTTATTTCGGAACAAAGCAATCCAATTCCAATTAAACTTTAGAGCGGTACATTATTTTTGGAATGTCTATCAAAATCGAAGCAACAGACTGACCAATGTAAGAGTATAGTCACACAAGGAGTTTTTTTATACGTTTTGTTCCGCTCCAGATGTTGCTGTGTGAACATGAACCAAATCCAGGGACAATTGGAAAATATGTATCAATTCAGCCTGCAATTCGAAACAAAATAGGTATGAAAACCCCCTAAAAATATACAAATACATTTAAGATTATTATTTTGAGAATTTTTGTTGTTCATTCGGTATCATTATTTAAGACCTGTGAGTTGATAATGTGTGAGCCACAGACTGTTTCTAGTAGCTTCTGAGGTAGACTCTGTTCTAGTGTTTATTTAGCCACGGGCACGCTCACGCAGTGCAGTCGTCACTAGGGGGCCACAGAATCTGGGCTTATTTTTAACCCAGTGCAGAGCTTTGCTTCAGTTTATCCGCAGAAATGCCTATGCTGGAGGCTTGTAAATAAGCAGTCACTCTGCAATGACTAATTTGAATATTTTTTGTTTATTTTTTCTATGTATGAACTGAGAGATTATTACAGATGCATGCTCACACACATACACACACACACACACACACACACACACACACACACATACACACACACACACACACACACGTTCATCAGTGTATTTCATGTTCTATCTGGGAACACCAGTGTGACTCACAGTCCCATGGCACGTTCTCAGGAGCTTCCTAGAAGCTTGTGCTGTGCTGTGCTGTGCTCAACTCATGCTTGACTGCCTGCCAGTGAATGGAACATGGGAAATCTGATTTCCACTAAGATGTCTGATAAACCTCCATCTCTTTCCTCCCCCCTTTCTCTCTCTCTCTCACACACACACACACACACACACACACACGTATACAACACTTCTCATGGTGTCTTTTTTCCCTTCTACTCACTGTTTCTCTCTCTCTCTCTCTCTCTCTCTCACTCATTCACTCAGTGTCTCTCTCCATCAAATCTCCTCTCATCCCACCATGTCTTCCTTTGTTCCCCCATGACCTTTTACTCTGCCCCCATCCACTGGGAAGGGCAAGGGGAGAGGAAAGGGGTAATATTGAGCCAAGTGTGCTCTTAATGGTGCTCCAGTGGCCATCAATTCTTCATCTGCCTGAGCCCTGAGCTGTGCCATTGTCCCTGCCTTTCAGCACTTACTGCTGCACTGTGGGAGGCCACACACACACACACACACACACACACACACACACACACACACATGTGTACACATGCACACACACATATAGATACACATACACACATACAAACTAATGTGTACACATGCACACACACGAACACACACACACACACACACACACACACACACACACACACACACACACACACACACACAGACACACACACATACAGACACATGTGTACACATGCACACACACACATAGATACACATACACACATACAAACTAATGTGTACACATGCACACACACGAACACACACACACACACACACACACACACACACACACACACACACAGACACACACACATACAGACACATGTGTACACATGCACACACACACATAGATACACATACACACATACAAACTAATGTGTACACATGCACACACACGAACACACACACACACACATACACACACACACACACACACACACACACACACACACAGACACACACACATACAGACACATGTGTACACATGCACACACACACATAGATACACATACACACATACAAACTAATGTGTACACATGCACACACACGAACACACACACACACACATACACACACACACACACACACACGCATACTCATGTGTGTAGTCTAAATGCCCTTAAACATGGGTTATCCACTTGAAGTAAGAGATCAAGAATGTTCAAAGGGAAAAGTCTGGCAGCATTTAATCAGTTAATTAATAAAAGCCTCTGTTAATTAATAAAAAGCATTAACAGCCTATTCCTGTCCACATGGGGGATAAGAAAGTGACTAGCTGAACTTCCATAACCTCACTCTCACTCTCACTCTCTCTCTCTCTCTCTCTCTCTCTCTCTCTCTCTCTCTCTCTCTCTCTCTCTCTCACACACACACACACACACACACACACACACACTTAATTTGGTGTATCCATGCATACAGAACAAGAATTTACATGTTATCCCAGTATGACATTAAAGCAACACCAAAGAACTTTCCCTCTGTCGCATGCACGCTATTTGTTTATCCAGCACCGGCTTTGCAAATAACGATGTCCACAGACAAGGTAGAATATTTTGCATGACATAAAAGTATGATGTATTGCGACATCAGATGCAAGTCAAATTTGTAGTTTCTTATGTCTCATTCCATCGAACTACAGATCCGCTACCCGATCTGGCAAACTTACATAGTGCGGTTATAGCCGATAGAGGGCCGCGAAGCGAATGCAGAATTGCCGTTCACCCTATTACAAGTTGATGAACCACTGAAACGATTTTTGAAACATTATTTTAAGGTACAAAAAACTCTTTGGTGTTGCTTTAACATGACCATGACTTGCTATAGTTGCTATTTTTCGCTATATGCTACACAAAATCAGATTTGATTGGAGGATACTAGAGCAAATATTTCCCCAGATATTTTTGCCTTTATCATGAATAAACACAAGATGATAGCATAGGACACTAGATGGGCACTCAGACATTGCAGACCTCTACCAAGGCCACATGCCAAATCTATGTTATCTATGTTGAACTGTTAGTGAGAGTAAGAGGCAAGCCGCCCCATGAGTCGGATCCGCTTCAGTGGACCCTTTCAAGAGAGTTCCATTATCAGCATCATAGTTGGCCCCACAAGACTTCCTTTTTAACATTCCATATGTTATCTTAATGCAGAGGAAGTAGATTGGGGCCCAAATAGAATGTTCAAGCATTGTTGTTGTTTTTATTGTTGAAAGGGTCTATATTTTAATGGGTTTTTCCTTGGCTACGTGCTACACATTTCCACCAGGTTTCATGAAAATGGGGCTTGTAGTCTAGTTTTTGCACGGTCATATTTGCAAGCAGACAAATCAGTGATAAGGCAAACACATTTTGGCAGGTACAATTATAAACTATTGTTTTCGCCACAGTAACGAACCAGTAGTGTGTGTGTGTGTGTGTGTGTGTGTGTGTGTGTGTGTGTGTGTGTGTGTGTGTGTTTGTGTGTGTGTGTGTGGTGATGAATGAGAGGCAAAAGGATGGGTGGGGGGGATAAGCAATCAGGCAATTCTGTCATCAAAAGACTGAACCCCCTTCCTCCACTGGATGTACAGATCTACTGATCAGACGCTCTCTATTAGAGAAGAAAAGGGGGGTAAAAAATGGAGCTTGGTCCCGTGGATGAGTAATCTTGATTAGGCCACTGCGATGCTTAATTGCTTTCAGATCACTGTGGGCAGTTTTCTGATGTGTGGTCTATCAAACGTTTTCCTTTGGGCGTTTCATGTGCTGAGCTTTGAACAATTGTGACCCCCATTAAAAAAAATGACTGATCATCAAAGTGACACGTAATTACAAATGTGAGCAGAGAAGTCATTATTGAAAATTCACACACACACACACACACATGCACAGGCAATATGTTTTACTTAAGCATCAACACATACTTATTTACATACATACACAGCCAAACACACACACACACACAAACACACACACAAACTAGCCACATGCCTAACCATGGTAGTCAGAAATGATGACAGTATTTCACATGAAGCCATGGCTCCCTGGTTCATGACTTGTCAGCTGTCAATCAGACTGAATGAATGTGATCTTCAGTGGGTCTTCTCAGAGGAGAGCTGGACTGGCTGCCCATCCTCTCAGGCTGCGTACAGAGACAGCCCCATTGCCTCAGTCGCACAAGCGGGAGCGATCAATCTGCACAATCATAACTAATAACCACTCAGATTGATTTCCCTCTGAGGTCATCCAGACAATGTGCCTCCAGCCCTCTAACACAAGCGTATACACACACACACACTTGCAACTCACATATTCACTCACAGACTAAACGCACACGCAAACACACACACATACAGATTATATTTTCATTCACACCATGTAACATCCTTTACATTTCAAAACAAAGTCATAGTTAACCTTTCATGTTCGTTTGACATTCACAGTGTCCCTTGGTAGTCCAAACCCCTTGACCCTGAACAAGCCCCTTTATCCCCCTTTATCAACCCTAACTGACTGCCAAGGAGCCCTTACTGACGACTCCACTCTCCTCAGTGCTCAGAAAGGATGGATGTGACCGGCCGAACCCCATCTATTCCCCTATCGTCTCTCCTCAGAGAGAGATAATTGTGTGTGTGTGCGTGTGTTGGGGGGGGGGGCATGGACAGTAATCAAGGGCTTAGCGGGACAGGCATATATCATAATGCCAGTTATAAATTTGCCACTACTGCTGATATAGAATATAGTCACACACACGGACACACACACACACACACACACATACACACACACACACACCCTTTCACACTGGCAAAATCGCCGCGATTTTATGTACCAGAATCGCGGAACGACTGTCCCTTTCACATAGACCGAGGCGGAACGCCGGGACAAAGTGTCTCGCCAAATTTACTACCAAGCCCCCTAGACATTTTGCCGAGTTTTTTCGTTCCGCCACCAGTGTGAATGGGTCAAGGCGGAAAGGAGAATCTGGGCGGGCATTTCAATGCTATGTCCAACCCACCACAGGAGATTGCAAATAAATCTAACTGATCAAAATCAGCAATAGCAGAGACAGCACATTATGTCAATCTATAAATTCACAAAGTCTCCAGTCATTCAATGCCTGCTAGAGTTGACTGTATAGCTTGGAATGCAATCAGTTGCCATTATAGGCTCTCCTAAAATCCAGCGATAAAACAAAGCATGAACTCATGAGCATCTGTCTGCCCTATATGTATATCCTCTGATTGTAATGCTTACAGATATCTAGGCGATATTTGTAACATTTATTTTGTATTTGGCCTGTTATAAATATATATTTAGGCATTATATATATATTTATATATATAATGCCTCAAAATGGAGAAATCCAATATGGCCACCGCCGCCAGGTCAAAAATCTAATTAATCACGTAGCTTTTGGACTGTACAAGGTAAAAACCTGAATGTAATGTGCTTTTATAGGTTTTTTTACATTACATTACATTTACATAGGGAATTCAATGCCATGCTCAGATTTAAGCTCAAGACTAGAGAAAATGCTTGAAATTAATGTACATGGTTAAAATTGTTGTCTCGGATAATGAATAATTCATGAAAAAAGAGGACCATAAAACAGGTTGATGGCTTTCTGAAGAATTTATTTGAAACATGTTTAGAAACAAAGTTGATCACCATATTTTAACTATCTATTTATATTATTCACCTATATTTATCTATTTATCTGTATTTTAACTATTTATTTAATAATGCATATTTTCCTATTTATTTAGTAATTAATCAATTCTATTCTATTCAATTCTTTGAACTTCTTGGTATGAAGAGGTAGGCTACACACTTAGGCTATCCTAATCATCCTCATCCTCCTCCTCTCTCCTCCCAGCAGTGTTCTGACAGTTGCTGCTGCAGCTGCATGACTCCATGCATAACATGCCACTTTTCCTGCAACTGCAGCACAGGCTTAGACATCCCTTGAAGCAACCACAGGAGGTGATCTCCTTACAAGCTTTTGGAATTGGTGAGAGATGGTAGCTGTGGCACTAACTGATCATCCACATTTGGATGGCCATGATAAGCGTGTGTTGTGTTTGGGCCACCAACATGCTTTCTTGGCAAGGGACGCCCCCCAGACGTGCATTAATTGTTTTATTATGCCTACACACACAAGGGAAGCCCGTTGTCGTTTTTTCTCTGGTAAACGTGCCGGTTCTCCTGTTTCCGAGGGGCCGTCAAGAAAGATGGCAAGAGTAGCCAGGGGAATTGGGGAGTCCTCAGCAGCCTCACTGTTTTCTCTTAGCACAAGGCCTGCAGTTCCCCAACCTGCTCCTCCTACCAGTCCATGTGAGCTGGAGGAGGAAGATGAGGAGGCCATTGTGGACGTTCTCTCGTCTGAGGGAGAGGAGTTACCTTGTGCACAGCCCTGTGCAGCCAGCCTGGTGGGAGGCGAGCTGGCCCGTCTATTTGAGGAGGTCGTTGGCAGGGCATCCAGGGCTTTTGATATCCCCCTTCCAGAGAAGCCCCTTGCCTCTGCGTCTAGGTTCCACAGAGACATGGCTGAGCGCCCAGTGGCGGCGCTCATTCCCCTCCTACCAGACTTTAGCGACTTGGTCTGTCGCCAGTTTTCCTCCCCAACTACTTTTCGTAGGTGGTCTGGACAGGCTTAGGTGCTTTCCAACATGCACGGCGAAGGGCTGATTGGTTGTGGCTCGCTCCTCCCAGTGGATCAAGCTTTGGAGCCCCTCTTCTCCTTTCCCAACTCCCTCTTTGGTGGTCCCTCCTGCCTCAGTGCCAATGGCAGGACTATGGAGGCTCTGCTGGGTGAGCTGCATAGGCCCATAACGATGCAAGTCCGCCTGGCTAACACAGCGGCCATTCTGTCCCTGTATGTTCGACACCTCTCTGGTCTCTTGCAACAGTGTTGGTGATCCCACTCTTTTGAGAGAGCTCCAGTCAGCCTCTGTGTGCCTCACTGCAGTGTCTAAGGAGCAGGTAGTGGCATCGGGCCGCTCCTTGGCTCAGTTCTGGGTAGCTAGACTCCATCTCAATCTCAGCTCCAGCAGGCAGACAGAGCGTCTTTTGAGAGTGCCGGTGCAGCCTGGGTTCATGTTCGGCCCACAGGCAACCACACTGTTGCAGCAGGCACTTGACAGCCGCCGCTGTGCAGAAGAGGTGTCAGGGTCTCTTGACAGGCATGCCAGGGGTGCTAGGCGTCCTAGGGCATTCACGCCTCAGCTAACACCTACCTTGGGGCATCCTGGGGGCCGACTGATCTCAGGCAGCGGCTTCAGGCATCCCAGGCCAGCGTGCTAGTGGCCGTGGCCCCTCCAGGCGCCCTCGTCGTTCCTGACAATCTCCAGGCCAGCCAGCCTCGCCTCTCAGCTCTATGCAGGAAGGCTTGGCTGGCCTTATGAGCGGATCCATGGGTGCTCTCCACCATGAGCCATGGGTACCGCCTGCAGTTCAGGACCAAACCCCGTGTGGGTTACCTTGGTGAGCAGTACCATGCACGCTCAGACCTTACGTGCAGAGCTGTCCACCCTTCTGGACAAGAGGGTGATAAGGGAAGTCAGGAGTTCAAACCCCCAAGCGGGTTTCTTCTCCCGTTATTTTCTTGTACCCAAGCGCACAGGGGACCTTCGTCCTATTTTAGACTTCAGGGGTCTCAACGTGCACCTCTGGTCCCTAAGGTGCAGGTTCATCACAGTTCCGAGGGTGCGGCAGGCCATCAATGCAGGGGACTGGTTTGCTACCATCGACCTGCAGGATGCCTATTTTCAGATACCCATCTGGCCGGGGCATTGGCGGTTCCTGAGGTTTGTGTTCGAGGGTCGGTCTTCGAGTTCCAAGTCCTCCAATTTGGAATCTCTCTGGCCCCCCGAACCTTCACCAGGTGCATGGATGCAGTTCTTGCACCCATGAGGCAGCGGGGGCTCAGGATATTAAACTATCTAGACGACTGGCTCATCTGTGCAACCTCAGAAGTGCAATGCCGCCTAAACGTGGCCTTGCTATGAAGCACACTCAAGACTTGGGCTTGCGCCCCAATCCCAAGAAAAGCAGGCTCCAGCCTTCCCAGGTCACCACCTTCCTGGGCATGGTCCTGGACTCCAGGAGGGCATCCGTGACTCTCTCACCAGCGAGACAGCAGTATTTTGCCGCATGTCGCTTCACGTTGCACGTCAAGGTGGAGTGGAAACTCTGCCTTCGCCTCTTGGGCCTTATGTGGCAATGTTGCAGATGTGTCCCGCAGGCTTCACAGGCCCTACACTGGTGGAGAGATCCCGCCAACACCGAGAGGGGAAGTGCCATGGGACTGGTGATTCATCGCCGGGTCGTATTTACAGACGCATCCCCAGTAGGCTGGGGCACCGTTCTCGATGGTCAGGGCATCAATGGTCTCTGGACGGACCCTTGGCTGTCCCAGCACATCAATGTCCTGGAGCTGAGGGCCGCTCTCCTCGCCCTCCAGCACTTTCTACCGTGGCTAAGAGGCCAACATGTGATGGTGAGGACCGACAGCACGGTGACTGCGGCCTACAACAGGGGGACTTGGGGTCTCCAGGTCTTTGCAGCCTGCCGACAGACCTGTAGCTCTGGGCTCACCCCCTGTTCAGCTCTCTCAGAGCAGTTCATGTGCCGGGGGACTTGAATGCTGCGGCCGACATCTTGTCAAGAGGGGGCCCACATCCCGGAGCGTGGAGGCTCTAGTTTGCTTCTTCCTATTCACAAAGGCTAACTAGCTAACGTTTTTTTAGTTTCTTATAATATATTAATTATTCATTTTCCCTATACATAATCCTGACATAACAATCTTTACATGCTATTACAGATGTATTATATGGTCCTAAACAAATTGTTATGATATTATGTTATAGTTTACCTGTTACTGCTGAGCATCATGTGAGGGGAGCGACATAATTCACAAGCGCCTCCTCAGTGTGTAGATAGAGGGTGTGGCCTCATTCAGGGTTACATATGGGTATTTGTGTGTGTAGGGGTAAGGGTAGGGGTGGGATGGGCAAAGCACACTGGACATCAAAACAATAGGCTGAGGTACAATATTTCATTAGTAGGCAAATCTAGTAGTAACAGTTTTAAACATAGGCCTTTAGCTTAAGAGTTTCAATCATTTTCTTAAAATACTAAATAAATAGTTAAAATACAGATAAATAATATAAATAGATAGTTAAAATATGGTAATCAACCTTGCTTCATGTTTCAAGTAAATTATTCAGAAAGCCATCAACCTGTTTCATGGTCCTCTTTTTTCATTAATTATTTATTATCCGAGACAACAATTATAACCATGTACATTAATTTCAAGCATTTTCTTTAGTCTTGATCTTAAAACTGAGCATGGCATTGAATTCCCTATATATGAAAACCTATAAAAGCACATTACATTCAGGTTTTTACCTTGTACAGTCCAAAAGATAAGTGATTAATTAGATTTTGACCTGGCGGCGGCGGCCATATTGGATTTCTTCATTT
>NC_055979.1:13424802-13454802 GCF_018492685.1 Alosa sapidissima | reverse complement strand
TCTCTCTCGCTCTCCCTCTCTCTCTCTCTCTATCTTTCTCTCTGTCATTTTCTCTCTGCTTCTTGTCCTCTTTGCCTGTACTCTCTTTAGATCTCTTCTTTTCCATCTTAGCAGATGGTAGTGAAAGTGGTAAGGGGGGTAGCAACTTTAATTGCTTCAACTCAAAATGTTCACTTTTCTGTTGTTATCATACAAGTTCAGGATGTAATTACAGTGCAGGTTTACTGTTTCAAAGAGGTTTTGTACAATGGATGTATTACTCTTTTTAATATTGTTCTGTGTCTCTGTGATACAGTGTTGTGTCTTTGATTTTGTATTCTATCAGTTTCTTTGTTTTTCTTTCTCTGTCTCATTTTCTCCATTCCTCTCTCTCCCTCTCTCTCTCTCTCCCTCTCTCTTCCTCTCTCTCCCTCTCTCCTTCTCTCTCTTTTTCGCTCTCTCTCTGTTGCTCTAATCCTCTGTACACGTTTCATGAGGCATTCCAACAGCAGCACCTCCATTGATTTACACCTCCCTTCCGTCCCTGTATGCTATTGATTCATATCACCCTGCAGTGTGTGTGTGTGTGTGTGTGTGTGTGTGTGTGTGTGTGGCACAGTACATGGGTTTACTTGTCATTGTCTATAGTGTTTTTTGTGTATTTTTGTGAGTTAATGCGTGTGTGTGTGTGTGTGTGTGTGTGTGTGTGTCTAATTGTTTAAATGTGTGTGTGTGTTTTGTGACTCTTTGTTATTTATTCAAACAAGCCTGCTGTGTAAGAGCTCCAGGGACCTGCCATTTTAAAAACGGACACAGTGCACTAGCACAAGATGATGTCACTGCTGTCTCTCCATACACACACACACACACACACACACACACACACACACACACACACACACACACACACACACATTTTTGAGAGGTTACAGAAATCTGTTTTATTGACTCCCCGCAGCTGTTACATAGTTTTACAGTTATTAAACTGGCCTAATAGGGCATACAAACCTATTCTAGAGAGAGAGAGATACACACATACACACACACACACACACACACACTTGCCATCCCCACGCTTGATATGAGCAAATAGTTATCAAACAGGCTCAGTATTACAAATAATCTTCTGTATTTGGAAATAGAATGATTGTGCTGTTCTACACAATCATTTTAGCATGAAAAATAAAACAAAAGCAAACTGGGGACAAACAGAGACTAGACGCTGAGATTAGACAAAACTGTCATCTTACCTGAGTGGGTGGGTGTGCCTCCAAGGTAGATCATTCTACATTACACATGGAAAGCTGAGGAAATCACATCTCAGAGAGGATTATGGGAAACCCTTGGGAGACATTCCCCACACACTGACAGTTAGAATTGACAGAAAACTTGTACTTTTCATGTGAAGTTCTTGAAACTGACTGAATACTCTGTAGGCGTGTGTGTGTGTGTGTCTGTGTGTTTGTGTGTATGTGTGTGTGAGAGTGTCTGTGTGTTTGTGTGTATGTGTGTGTGAGATTGTCTGTGTTTTTTTTTTTTTGTGTGTGTGTGTGTGTGTTTGGGGCTCTGTGTGTCTCCAGGTGTAATCTTATTATAATTAAGATAATTATAAATAACATTTATAAATCAAATTGTCATAGACCAAATCAACACCTGTGCATATTTATGAGTATTGTTGTCAATTCACTCCCTGGGGGAGCTAAGAGAATGGAGAACAAATTCAATACACTCCAGAGGACAACGAGGAGAGGGGCGGGGTGGGGTGGGAAGGTCAGAGGAGAGGAGAAGGGAGGAGAGGAGAGCAGAGGAGAGGAGAGGAGAAAGGATTACAGAGGAAAGAGGAGAAGAGAGGGGAGGACAGCAGAGAGGAGAGCAGAGGAGAGGAGAAAGGAGAGGAGAGGAGATACTTAGATGCAAAGGTACTCACAATGTCACTGGCAATCAGTTTGATTCCATCATTTAATAGTCTTGAAGATGCTATGGATAATGTACTAGATTTGTATGGTGTAACCCCTTACCTGTAGCACTCTACTTTTTAGATCGGTAATAATAGGGTAGTTTATGGTAACTAGGCAAAAATCATGGTAGCAACTCAACAAAGCTCAGAGCAACCCGCATATTAGTTTCTAAGTTGTTTCTAAACAATCCACAATTTGTAGTGATAATAAATTAGTAACAAAATGGTAATGTCTAAGAGTTCACATGGAATTACATTGTGGTATTGGTGAGACCCCTAAATCTCTTCTCTGTTCCTGTAAAGAAAATGCCATGAAAAAAATCCGCTCACGACCATAAAATGCATGGCTTAAATAATAGCTTTACACCTTCTTCTTCATTTCAGGAATTAGGATCTGAATCTGTCTGTAGTTATGAGATGCACATTTAGCAGATGTATTGAGAGAAAGGTTATTGAAGGTTAAGTGTAAAGTAGAGTCAGTGGCTAAGATGGTGTCTGTCTGAGGTTTAGCAGTTAACAGCTGTTTCAAAGGATGAGGCATTTTACATTGGTAATGAACACAAAAGTGGTATCACATGAAGTGTAGATCATTGTTGTGAAGCACTTATTCCAATTGTACTGTCACAAATTGAATCTCACGCATTGAACATGGTTAGTTGCCATGGAAAAGATTAGGAAGAAGCAAAAAGAGAGAGAATGAAAGAGAAATGGAGAGAAAGAGAGTTTATAATTGAGCATTCCGTTCCATAATGACTTTTTAAGTATCAGCAAACAGGATTTTACGTGTTTCTGCGCAAAACAAGCCCATTTTTTTTTTATTCTTTGTGACAGTCTGATGTTGATTTAATATATTTGATTCTCTGCAAAACACAATTAATTAAACTTTGCTGATTAAACGGACTTGCTGTTTGAATATGGTTCAACAAACAAGCTCGCATAAACAGGCATGGGCTGTGTCGGCATACGCACAGCGTTTCCATATTTGAAATGTTTACCGAAGGAGTCCTTCCCATTCCAGCACACACTAATTATCTGCCTCCAAACCCAAGCCTTTTTCAGACCCATCTTTGCCCCTTTAATTACCTCAGTGAAGATGCTGCACACATACACACACAAGTGGACATCCACTCTCTCTCACACACACACATAGACACACACACAAGTGGTCATCCACTCTCACATAATCACACACAATCACACACACACACACGCATACACACACACACACACACACACACACTCACTGACATATACATCCACAGTGCCCCCCCTCACACACACACACAGACATGTGCACATACACCCTCATAGTCACACATATCCACACAAACCAACACACAAACTCTCCACTGCACAGAGCTCTCAACTGAGCTCCAGGTTGGTAGCATCTGCTGCAGTAGTTGGCTGAGCTCAGTCACTCCATGAGGCCCTCTCCACGTGCATCTCCAGTATTTAAATGGTAATTGCGTCGCAGCCTCGGGATGGCAGAGATTTAGTTTCTCTTTGATCTGGTCAACAGCAAAGGCGAAGACGAGATTACTGTAACTCCCCATCTCGCCGGTAAAAAAACAGAGAGAGACGAGCGATGTTGATTCGGCCTCCCTCTGATGTGGACGATGTTCTTTTTCATTTTTTTTTTTGGCATCAGCATGTTGCTGAGTAAGAAAAGGCCCGAGAATTAACGCGCAGGGCGAGCACTTCAAACAGCGCCGTGATTGATTTTTGGGGGGTGATGCTATGCCTGTGTGAGGAGGGGTAAATAAAATAAATAATAAATCTTTAAATCCCGTTACAATACCCGGAGTGGCTTTTGAAGTTCTAATGAGGATGATCAATCACAGCGTTGGTGGCTATGGCGAGGAGCACCTCGGGAGGGGAATCTGGGGGAATTAGGTCTGCTGCAGAACATTTCTGACGTACGCGTGCACACACGCCACACCACGGCACCTGTGATGTGGCCAGGGGGTCACCAGAGAATTAACGCTTAAGTCAAATTATCTGCCTGCTTTAATCCCGTCATAGCCCTGTTGTGTGTACAAATATCACGGCTGTCGGGGGATTCGCCAACGCTCCTGACAAAAAACACACACTCATACACATTTCTGTCACTCACTCACTTGCGCGGTCTCTCGTTCTCGTGCTCTCGTGAGCAACCTCAACTTTCGTTGGCCTTTCCAATGTCTTACTTTCACTTTCACGTCATTCACTTAAACTTTCCTACTTTGATTTGACCAATCTTCCATAGCCTACGTGCACAAGTAGTTTGAGTAGAACTACTGATCTTCATTATCTCCCTGCTTGTTTACATCTTATCATGTATGGTATTATTTAATGATCGCTAAACGTTTGATTCTTTTTAATGTTGTCATCAGTTAACTTCATTCAACTGCGCTTGTATGTAGGCGCTGCCATTCAGTTGTGGACGTTCGTAAATTGCGTTTATGGGCGGAGAAAGGCAGAGAAAGGCGCAGTTTACACTAAGGATTGAACGATTGATAAATACGACGGAAACTTGGGTCTGACAGCGTTCGCAATCTGGGGTGTGTCCATGACGCTGATAACGCTACGTTCGCAAATGTACGTACATCTGGCCCTCTGTGTCAAGTGTGATCAGAATTTCAAGGGGCTTACTTATTAAATGTAGTGTACACACACACAAACACACACACGCACACACTGCACACGCACACACTCACACACACATGCACCCGAGTAAGCAGGTAGTTCCTAGGGGAGGCTTTTGGAAATCTGTCACTGTCTCCTTGCTTTCCCTCCACTACTCCACCCCTGTTTTCTGTGCACAGAACTTGACATGTCACCTGCAAAACACCACTTGGGTAAGCATTTGAGATGACAAATATGAAAAACATCCACAAACAAGCACTCACACACACACACACACACACACACTCACACACATACACACACACACACCTGAGGTTCTAAGATTAGATTCAGAGGATTTTTTTCTCTGTCAGCCTAAGCCTCTGTTTTGTATCTGCATGTGTTGTGAAAACAGGAGGGGAACAGAGGGAGGGAGACGCTGGTCTCCTGAAGGTCTGGAGAATAATCAGAATATTTTAAACAGCTTTGAGGTTTTTTCAGACAAAACAAAAAGGATCGGATTAATAAAATTATAAGTAACTGCTCGAAAAAATATACAGGATGATATTAATTGAATGGTAATGTAACTGGACAAAAATGGTTTGGATTTGTGTTATTTTTATATTATGCATATTTATACAATATCCTAAATGATGATATACTCTGGGGGCACCCTTAAAATCATTCTCCCAGAGTGTAGCACTGTAGCTGCCTGGCAGCTCTAGCTGTTGGCTGCAGCAACTGGAGCTAGATAGAACCGACTGTACTGACAATACTCAGTGACCTCGAGAAACTGAAAAATCGCCTTTAGGAATTCTCCTTTAAGGACTAAATATGGTTATTATATCTAATAATGGATTTATGCAAGTAGTACTGTAGTACATATGACATCAGTATTTGTTACTTCTTTTGGCAGATTACACTGAAGGACATATCATATGAAGTTGGACCGCCCAAAGTGTGTTCACTGAAGCCATCATTGTGATCGCGGCCCCTGAGACTGAATCAGATATCTGAGACGAAGACACATGGAGGCAGAGTCCTGAGGGTGTGTGTGTTTGGGGGGGGGGGGGGGGTACCTGTACGTGTGTGTCTGTGTGTTTGTGTGTGTGTGTGAGTGTGTTTGTGGAGGGTGGAGTATGTGTGTGTGTGTGTGTTTGCCCCTGTCTCTCTCTCTGCCCTTCTTCTGGCTCAGTGGTCTGGGATAGTTCCGGGCTGATACGCAGCCTGTGCACTGTGGATTGGCTGGCGCCGTGTGGCAGCGTGCTGTTGTTGTGTTATATCAGACGGGCCAGCCAGACGGGCAGCGAGGTGTTGGGAGCGTGTGGAGTTCATTTCCCTCCCTTCCTCTCTACTCCTCACCCACCCACCCACACAGATACCCACCCACCCACACACACACACACTCCACACGCGCTCCACACACACACACACACACACACACACACACACTGTCTCCTCTCCTGACCTTGGCTCAGCTGCGGTGACCTCATTTCCTATGGCTGCCCTGCTTCCAATCTGCCCATCGGGGTCTGCTGTTGTCTCCAGGCCTGCTCCGACGTATAACCAAATGTGTCTGATTTTCTTTTGATTATTTTTCATTATTTAAAGTCGCTGTAAACAATACTCATGTTATTCCTCCTACATAATATAGCAGGCCAAATATTCTGATTGCTATCGCAAAAAGACATATTCAGACAAAACAGTATTAACTTTGGGACTCGTCTGGACTTGGTAATGAGTTAGGAAAACTTCCACACAGCCCAACATCCCTGGCTGTCAATGCATTTGCAAATTCAATACTCAGACAGTAAGGAAGTGGTTGGTGCCTATGTTGGCTAAGACTGAATAAAAGTTATCAAAAGATTCAGCATATTTTTCATGTATTCTTTATAAACAAGTGATTTATGATTTATTAATATAAAATAAATTATACATTTATACATAATACTATTTTTATCAAAGTTGAGGGAAATTTAATCTTCAGTGTTAGGTGCCTGGTTTATGTTTTAACAATCTTAAAGATGAAAAGAAAATATTCCAGATCATTCTTTATTGTTGATTTGCATGGGCAAGCGGTAGCATAGCATAGCATACTCCATTGGAGCCAATGAGTGTGATCAGTGCCTGTTGTTGTAGCACAGTGACGTCTTGGCCATAAATTGCTGATGGTCCTAACTTGATTGAGGAAGAGGGACTAATAAATCCTGTGTGACTCATAGTTCCATCTGGCGCCTTGTGTGATAAAAATATTGTCACACATACACACACACACGCACGCACGCACACACACACACACACACACACACACACACAAACACACACACACTGAATGACATATCTGTGGGCCAGCACTCATATGGACCCCAGGTTGTGATTCTGATGGCACACAGCAGGGCCACAGTATTAAGGTAAGGTAGGTAGGTCAGAGGCTTCTCTGTGTGTGTGTGTGTGTGTGTCAAATGTCTGTGTGTGTGTGTGTGTGTGTGTGTGTGTGTGTGTGTGTGTGCACCCAACTAATTTGTTCTGGTGTGTATGTATGTCTATACTCAGGCTGCTCCGCTTAGACAAATTGGCCTCTGGGTCTGTGTCTTTGTGTGAGTGTGTGTTTGTGTGTGTGAGTGAGTATATGTGAGTATGTGTGAACCATGTGTATACAGTATATATTTATGTATGTGTGTGTGTGTGTGTGTGTATGTGTGTGCGTGTGTGCGTGTGTGTGTGTGTGTGTGTGTGTGTGTGTGTGTGATAGAAGTGGAGGGGAGGTCTGGTCAGGGGCGGGTTATCTGGGCTCCTGGGGTGCCAGAACTAGGTCAGCACTCAGGACGGGCTCCATTAACCAGCAGCACAGGTGGACGCCCCGGCAGGAGAGCCGGCCCAGACTGCCACTCACAGACGAAATCACTCCGACCCGGCCAGACCACACTGGACCCCAGCTGTGCCAGTCAACCGGACCCGCTCCCAAATGCCACTCAGGTGAGTCACTGCACTACGGTGCCGCAGCCTGCCTTCCTCCTGGAGTCCGTCTCTCTCTCTATTCTCTCTCTCTGCCTCTCTCTCTTTCACTCTAACTCTCTTTGTCTTTGTCTCTCTCTCTCCTTTTCTGCCTATTCCTCCCCTCTTTTTTCAATCATTCTCAGACTCCTTCTCTCTCTATCTCACTCTTTGTCTCTCTATCCTTCTCCATATGTCATTTTCTGCCCCCACCCCTCTCTTTCTTTCTGTTGATATCGCCCTGATGTCTCTTGTCTGTCTTTCTCACTCTAACATTGTTTCATCTGTACGTATATAACCCAACACACACACACACACACACAGACACAGACACACACACACATGCATATTAGCATATGCATACACAGTTGTTTTCTGTCTCTCTCTCTCTCTCTCCCTCTCCTTGCCCTCTGTTTCTTTCTCTCTTTTGCACTCTCCCTCATTTAAGTTCTTTCTTACATGCGCACGCATGCACACACACACACACACACACACACACACACACACACACACACACACACACACACACACACACACACACACACGATGACACTGATGTAAATAGTTGCTTGTTGCGGTGGAATGTTAATTTTATAAATGGATTTCATGTTCCGTGGGGCACAAAGCGAGCATGCCAGCAAGTCAAACGACAGCACTACAAATGAGATCGTTGGCACATAGTGAAGAGACTATTAATCACTGGTTAGATTGTGCTGACGACAAAAGCATTATTATCCCTTCTACACCATCCCCCTTCACACACACACACACACACACACACACACACACACACACACACACACACACACACACACACACACACCTCCAAACAGGGAGGGTTACAGTCCAAGAGTGATGGAGACTTTAGTGGACACTTGAAAAGTGAATAAAACCAAAGTGACACACACACACACACACACACACACACACACACACAAGTAAACACATGCAAACAAAACTGCTTGCACAGCACGATGTTCAGGCTCAATCAATCAATCAATTGTTTTCCCCATTAGTGTACAGTGATATTAATGGGAGTGTGTGAGGACTGAGGGATAAACAGGACAGGGGTGAAAACACTAGAGGGGTCATTTGTCAGGCCTGATGGGCGACATTTACCACCCTCCCCCTTGCCATTCCTCTGAGGAAGATTCCGGAAGGATTCTCTTTGAACCTCACACACCTCCATTGCGAGAAGGTCAAGGACTCTGATGAATAGCTGTCGGTTGCCAGAACTCACTCATGTGGTATAAATGTGTCCAAATTTGTGTGTGTGTGTGTGTGTGTTTCTGTGTGGCAGAGAGAGCATGTGTGCCTGGATCTTAAATAGCATTTTGCAGCAAGCTTATCTGACTATTAGGGCACAATTAGGATCCAAAAACTGAGATGTATTTTCTCCTCCTGCCTGCCACTGTATATGCCCTGTAGGGCTATAGGGAATAGAGAGAAAGAGAGAGAGAGAGAGAGAGAGAGAGAGAGAGAGGGGGGGGGGAGGTTTGTTCAGATTAGTGAGATGTTTCAGGAAATGCATTTGTAATTTGTATGTAGACGGGAGCACAAGCAAACAGCAGACTTTGAAATGTGGCATTTGCACTGCTGTCCCCTGCCCCAGCCGCACATTAGCATTTGGAAAAGACAAAGACACGCATGCGCGTGTATACACACACACACACACACACACACACACACACACACACACACACACACACACACACACACATACATACATACACACACACACACACACACACGCAAGTATGCAAGCACACACACACTCACACACACACACACACACACACACAAGCATGCAAGCACACACACACACACACACACACAAATGCACGCATGTGCGCGCACACACACACACACGCAAGCACACACACACACTCACGCATGCATGCTCACATACACACACACACAGATACATAAACACATTCTGACAAACATTTACATGTATACTCACATAGGCAAGCAAACATACATTAATACAAACAAGCACACATACACATACACACCACTCAGACACCCCTCTCACAGGCAGAGATATGAATGTGTATACTGTCACATGAACAGGACTGAAAACCACCATCAAAGCAATATTTAAGATTTCCTCACTCCCTGTAAAGAAAATCCCTGTGTGTGTGTATGCGAGTGTGTGTGTGTGTGTGTGTGTGTGTGTGTGTGTGTGTGTGTGTGTGTGTGTGTGTGTGTAAAGAGAGTGACAGCTCACACACTATTTTTCACAGCTTTTTTTTTTTGCTGCAGCACAAAAACGCCTGACAACATCTCTGCCCTCTGTCTCATTCTGAGAGCATCTCAAACCTTGACAGGTTTAAGGACATCAGGGGTGAACGCTTACTCTCTCAACATGAAGTACAGCACACTCAGAAAAGACTCCCCTCTCAAATCTCTCTGGAGCGGATGTTCTAAGGCAGCGTAAGCTTTTAACTTCATCAGGTAGACAGCAGCAGTGCTTGTTACTCCCCCTCCCCTCCGACTCTAATTTGCAGCAAGGCAAGGTGTCAATCAATCACAGGTGCAGTTTTCATACAAATATTGATGTAAAAGTTTTATCTTCTTGTTGTTATTTAGCAAATCACATCCACAAAGAAAACATCATCATGCAGATGCTCAATGCAGTAAAGGGCCTGTTTGCGTTAGTTTCAATGAAGACATTTGTTGATCCCCACCCAATCCAGGGCCCAAATGTGGTCGCATTCCTGTTATGCTATGACATATTTACTACTGTAGCAGGCATAAGGAAGTTGATGACCTAAACAAACAAATTTACAGTAAGACATTAAAAGGTGAGCAAAGGTTACTTTTGACATGGACACGGATACAGAACTAGTGTTCTGGATATGGGTTCTGTCGTCTCTGAAAGTTTGTCCTGTTGACACATTTAAAGCAGTCTGGATTACTGGATTATCTGCTTTAAAAAGGCCGTGCTTTTTCACCATAAAATAAATATGGCGTGCGCTGTTTTGACCTATACATATGCTGGAATACCTAATCAACCTCTATTAACGCTTCTCATCAACCTATATTAACGCTTCTCATCAACCTCTATTAACGTTTTTCCGCGATACTCCCAGTTTTCCTTTCATCTTCCCATATATGCATGTGCATGAATTCAACGCTTCTCAATGTTCAGCGCTCCTAGTAGTAGGCAGAATGCAGTTTTGTTCATGTGCGTTCTGTTCGTACACATACAATGCCATGTTATAGGGACAAAATAACGTCTGGAATGGACGCTAATGCCTTACTGTTACAGCTGCCCCTCTGTGTACAACTTATATTAAAATATTATCGGCAGAGTCTGCTTATTTGATATATTGCGTTTGTGTACGCACAAGGTAAACTAGTTTGTCTCTCCCTATTACTTGACATAATTCCATCTCCTCTTAATTTGGTTTTCTTCTCATAACATTGCGATGTGTTAAAAGTTAGTAAAAGATAGAATCTGTCATGTTAGAGAGGTATCATTGGCTGACATTGCTACGATAAAGTGACATCTCGCCTGCTGGTTTACTTTTCCAGTGTTCCCTGTGGCCTGATTCATGTCTGATTAGGGCTGGGATAAACGATTATTTTTTAAACGATTAATCTAGCGATTATTTTTTCGATGCATCGATTAATCTAACAATTCATTTTTTCAGTCCGATTCGATTTCGATTTCGATTCGATTCGATTATTGATTATCTCCCAATTAATTCACTAATAGCAACTACTGTATATACATGTTTATTTACATATATGAATGAAAAAACATGTATTCTTTAACATTGCAATATATGTTTATTGCTATTAAGATTCCAAAATAAAAGACTATACAAGTGCAAAGTAATGCATTCTTAGTCAGAGGTAGCATTCAATAAAGTTCAGTAGTGTATGTCTAATTGAGTGCCTGTCATTTTAAGACGTTCGTGTGGGAATCCTTGCAATTAACATTAACACAGTTAAAAGGCTGCTGATGTGTGGATGCAATTCATAACGTAGTTAGCTCAAATAATGGTTTGTAGGCCTACTTCTCCTTTGGACAAGCACTTTTGAGTCTTGGAAAACACTTTTCCATTTACATCGGGATTTTGCAAACATTCAGAGTCAATAAAATGAGCCTGAGTAACGAATACAAGCAGCTGCAAGTAAGCATGCTAAACTTGACATCCAAAAAGTATTCTAACGTTAGCTTTGAAATACTGTTTGATTGCATACTGTAACTTAACTTAGTTTAGTCTCCTCAATGTTGTGATAAGACCTTAGCTTAACTTTTTAATGCTGCAGTTTTGAACAAATTTGCGCAGCATGGTCACGATGCTAAGCGGATTTAATAGCAATTTAGCCCACTGTGTTCTATGCAGTGCTTCTATGTGGCAAAAACAATCCTTCAACAATCGTGAATAATTTGTTAAATGCACATGCAGAGGAGGAGCAGCGGGTTCGTTATGAGAGAGAGCGGGCGGGGCGAGGAAAGGCTGTGTGAGTAAAAAGTGCAGCTCAATGAAATTATCTTAGTAGGACTATAACATAGAACATCAATGTGTGGTGGCTGGTTTTGATTTTGTGGTGCCCAGCCACAGATTAGTCAACGTATGGAAAACACTGAAGGTGTAAAATTAAAAATATTTAGCAGCACATGTTATGCTTGACGAATCGACGCTCATATTTTGCGTCAACGTCATCGATTGCGTCGACGTGTTGTCCCAGCTCTATGTCTGATACTCTGTTATGTCACACTATGCAGGCATGCTGGTTATAAAAAGTCCTCTATGGTAATTATATAGTCTTTAATTAGACCTCTATGGTATTTATAGCCTTTGCCGCTGTGTAAGAAATAAATAAATAGATACATAAAAATCCCAAAATCATGCATTTAGTTTGTCTCAGATTCTGACATTGCATGTCATGAGAGACAATAGAAATACATAACTGCGTCTGCTTTTAAGAGAAACAAAAGCATTTAGTATTTAAGGGGAAACAAAATAGCCACGCACGTGCTAACTGCATGCAGATAAAAATAAATAATGAATGTGGTTTTAATGAATCATGAGCGTTCTTGTTAGGTATTACATATGTATGATTTAAGTGAAGCATCACTGATGTAGCCAACCAAAGATGTTAGTCAGTGAAGCAAGTGCATAGCCAATGCAATCGCACCCCCATGATCGCTCCTGGTGTGACATTTGATCCAATTAGACTGAAAAATTATATGGGATCTCAGAGACGTTTACAGTGACTACACTTAGTGAAGTTGTAATGCTCGTGTTAAATGAAATTCCAATCGTAAAACTGCGGAAAAGATAGTGACTGCACCTAATGATTTTGGTATATGAACATCACTTTGAAAGATGAGGAAGACATAGTGATACATTACTGAAGCTGTTGAGGAGACTACATGACATTCACTATTTGATACTGTACTTATTTTCATGTTTGACAGTATGAAGACCATTTGAATACATTTCATGGTATCTGTGTGTGTGTGTGTGTGTATGTGTGTGTGTTTGTGTGTGTGTTCCTGCCTGTGTGTGTGTGTGTGTGTGTGTGTGTGTGTGTGTGTGTTTACTGTTTGCCATCATAAAAAACCTTAGAGACATGACCAGGGCCAGATGAAATTGCTGAGAGCTAGTAGAAAGTGATTGGCAGCAGGGAGTCTCTGAGCGGATTTAACCCGTCACATCTTGAGCTTTGTGGCTGTAGCTCTGGGCCAGGATTGGCTAAGAGAGGGCCTCAGATGGGTAGACAGCTCCGTGATTGGCTGATCTGTTTTTATCTCCATGACACCCAGAGGCGGGGGTCTCTTCTCTAATTGAATCTGAGCAACAGGAAGTTGAATTTCAGTTCAACGCTCAGACAAGAAAAAGGCTTGCATTATCTATACACTTTCTCAACCAATCAGAGCACAGCACAGATGTGCATACATATGTGCATACATGTATGTGCAATAAGGTAGAATTTAGTAAAAGTTATACTAAAAAATATGTCCTTGTAAGAATCCATGGTTCCATGTTGCTACTGTATGTACGGTTAACCTGTGCATGATACAAAAGGCAGTGATGTATGGTGTTGGAACAGGGGACAGTGAGGTACTAAATGCATTGTCAGTAAGAGTGATAATATATAAATATCTCACACATTGACATACACATTAATATAATAATCTATCAATATTATTTTGAGTGAATGGCATGAACAGTATATTGTATAAGTGTACAGACCCCAGACCCCCTATAGAAAGTTCAGTAAGATTGCTCTAGGCCCCACTGCTAGGAGATGAATGAATGAGCCGTGTGATGTGTTCTTTGACACAGACGTCGCTGTTGTTCCCTCCGGTTCTGTAACATGTTCACCCAGGGAATGAGATTTGGAGTGAGTGAGTGGGGGGTACCTGTGGGTGGATGCTATGAGAGCGGATCCATTATCAATCGGCGCAATATTCTCTCCTGTAGGTTCTCTCTCTCTCTCTATCTCTCTATCTCTCTCTCTCTGTCTGACAGAAATGCAGAAAAATGTTTCGCTGAGGGAAAGTGGAAAAGGCCCAGGGGGGTAGGGGGGTTGGTTGGAGCCAGATGGATCTAAAGACGCATCCGTCTCAAGAGGATGTTTTTTCTCTGTGTGTGTGTGTGTGTGTGTGTGTCTATGTATGAACCTATATCTGGCTCAGGAGGAGACATAATGTCCCTGTTGACACTGTGCATGTGTGTGTGTGTATGTGTGTGTGTATGTGTGTACCTTTGCTGTAGTAATATTAATAGTATCAGCATTTCCTGATAACATTACATCCATTTATCTTCATCATTATCTGTAGAAAGAAGCAATATAGTGAAAAGTGTGTGTATGTGTGTGTGTGTGTGTGTGTGTGTGTATGAAGGTGGAGGTGGGAACTAAACTGGAATGAACCTGTGTGTGTGTGTGTTTGTGTGCGTGTTTGCATGGGTGCATGTATGTGTATGTGTGTGTGTGTGTGCGTGGTAGCAGGACTGTGGAGGGTCCATTGAAGCAGTGTAATGGCCTGACTGAGGCAGGTGGCCAAATGTGGGCTTGGCCTCAGGATGTTGTGGGGATAGGTGGAGAGGTGCTGGGGGCCTCTGGAGAGAGCAAAAGCTATGAAAATGCCCCGGGCCATCTGGGTGTGACAACACAGAGAGGTGACCAAGGTGAAGGCAATCACTGTGTATGCATGTGTGTGTGTGTCTCACCTACAGTGACTCACAGGTCTTTTACATGCATTTGTGAGTCAGTGCACATGTGTGTGTGTGTGTGCGTGTGTGTGTGTGTGTGTGTGTTTCATGTCTATGTCATTTAGTCAGACTGGTGTATGTGTGTTTGTTCGTGTGTGTGTTTATATGCGCGTGTGTGTGTGTGTGTTTGTTCGTGTGTGTTTATATGTGTGTGTGTGTGTGTGTGTGTGTGTGTGTGTGTGTGTGTGTGTGTGTGTGTGTGTGTGTGTGTGATCATTTGAGAGTGATCACTTTGAACTGTGGAGACATGGTCATCCATCACCTGGCGGTGCTGGGGGAGGCCATCATTGATTAATGTTTTACATGTGCTCCCCCTAATGTATGCACCTCTGTATTGGCACCCAATCAAACATGCGGGAGATCGGTAAAGCTCTCTCCCGCCGACACAGACGAGACACAGATCCAATCCAAACAGCATTTATGAAGCATGTCCACTGCGGGGTACATTTCCTACACATGTATTCGCATGATGATTACAAACGGCTGTTTAGTAGTTTCCAGCAACGTATTCGCGAAAGTCTTTGACATTACAACTCCTAACGGAAACAGACTGTTCACCAGTGTTTAAGTCTTGAGCTTTCCTGTGAACTTACATTGAAAAAGGACATTTATAATGCAGATAGTGATGGACTCTGAAAAGGGTCCATCCCTAATTTTGCCCAAATCCGGTCTTATTGTTCTACCAGGACCGGGTCAGGTCCATCATGGTCCCCTCGGTTTTGAGTGCACTCAAGGTCATCATTATTAATGTAGGTTGTGAAAGATGTTCTCCCAGCGGTCTGTCTGGGACTGAATCCTGCATAACGTTCTCTGTGATCCTGATCTGAACTTGCACATAGTCTGGTCCAAGTTCTCTTGTGTACGAAACTTAGACAATGCCAATTTTTCCATTAGGAAATGATGAAAGCTATCCAGGAAGGCTGTTTGAGTTCAGCCTTTAAGAGTTGAATGAAAAAATCAGTGGGAAATTGTCTTCCTTATCCCTTTTCCCTACATCAAAAATACATCTGTCCAAACATCAACCTTAGATAGATGTATCCAAATTTACCAAAAGTTTGATTTGTTGGGACACAAACGGATTGGCAGATTAAGATATGGTAGTGTGGGCTTTGTGTTGGACTGAGCTTAACGTTACTCATGACTTCAGACATCAGAGCCTCCTGAGCCCCTCCTGAGCCTCTCTCTCTCTCTCTCTCTCTTTCTCTCTTCTCTCTCTCTCTCTCTCTCTCTCTCTCTCTCTCTCTCTCTCTTTCTCTCTCACAGAAACACACACATACATACTCTGTCTGAGCCTCCTTTCCCTCCCTCAAAGCAATGAACGTCAGGCAGGCAGGCCCATCTGACACCAAGCACGCAGCATGCAGACAGCGCTCTCCCCAGCACAAGCACTCCTCCTCCTTCAACTGCACAAACCCATTGCAGACATCAAATGTAATAAAGACGGGGGTTTATACAATTCGGAGATAAGGACTTTATGTAATGCGGGGCTTTTAAGTATGCCCATGGGCGCTAAAAGAAGTGTTTCAGAAGTGACGCAGAGAGATAGATCGAGTGAGAGAGAAAGAGGAAAAGAGAGAGAGAGAGAGAGAGACAGAGAGTCATCAGGGGAGCAGGGATAGGGTTTGTCCTCGTAATGAAATTAAATTTTGGGAGTGTAAATGAGCGGGGTTGCATTTTGCACGGCGTGCGTTGGCTGGCTCCGTGGCACATGTCCTGGGGCAGCGTTGGATTCTAATGGAGAGAGATGAGCCCCTGCGCGAACAAAGCTCTCCATTAAACTTTTATTAGAGATGAGCTCGTGCTCTCAGTCAATGCAGAGAGAGAGAGACACACACACACACACTTCAGCACCCAGTGGAGCGTGCGTCATGTACAGTACTGTACACTTATGCACGGCTATACACACACACACACACACACACACACACAAACACACAAACACACACACACACCTGGACAAATGCACACCGTCACACATACGGACATTCAAGCACACATTCACTCACATACTCAAGTACTCATTCAAGTACTTTTACACATGCATTCACACACTCAACACCACACGCTATAACACACATGCCCCCCCCCCCCCCCCCCCCCCCCCACACACACACAGCACATACAGTACTACAACACACATGCTCACACACACTTACACAGTCTAATAGCTCACACATACATGTATGTGGTCTCACATTATCATGTGCTTGTCCCACGAGTACAATTACACGTCTTTAAAAAGTCCTCTATTTAAACATACTCTTAAAATTACACTCAATCTCTCAACAAACACACACATACACACACACACACACATGCACAAGCACACACACACACAAGCACATACATGGCCATGAACTTGCTCTTCCCCACTCAATAAAGAAAAGGCCTTTCTAAGCACAGTACAGTCTCTTTCTCTACATCTCTACCGTAGCACAGCTCGCAATTCAGCTGGACAATAGACTGGAGGCTGGACGTCCTTCACCAGTCTGCCCAGCAGATAGTGAACAGGATCATTCTGATCATGCACAAATAAATCCCCCTCACACTCAGGTGTCCAGAGGGGAGATGGAAGACTAACGCAAGGAGAGACACAGAGCAAATCTGTCCCTGAAAAGATGATGGGGTGGTGGGGAGGGACTCTGAACTGGATGTCGGTGAAACGCCGGACCGACACTGAGCGATGCTCAGAGGAGCAAATCCAAGAAAGTTTTAATCCGGCGAGAATGAAACCCCATCACCATGACATATGCTGGAGGGGGATACAGGGGAGGGATGAGTATCCCCTCAGAGACTACTAATGCCAGACTAAATAAGGATACACACACACACACACACACACATACACAGATGCATATGCACCCACGCATGCACACACACACACACACACACAAACACACACACATAGACACACACACACACACAAACACACAGATTCTGTGCATCAAAAATATATAGGCAGAGTGTAGCGTATGTATGGTGAGAGAAAAACAAGACTTATACATTTATACATATACAAGGCAGAGGCACACAGCATGAAAAACATTGCTACAATATGTTTCCCTACAGCTCACTTACACACACACACGCACGCACGCACGCACACACTCACACACAAGGATATTTAAGGACAAGGACATGTAGACACCGACGAACAGAAGACAAACAGGTATCACACATACACACACATGCACACGCACACACGGATACAAGTCTCAACATTTATTGTACACACACATATTCGCCTATAGGGTAAACTGCATGATTAAAATGAGTACAACATGTTACCCTACAGTTAATCCTACAGCACTCGCACAAACACACAAACACATGCACAGACACACACACACACACACATACATACCCGAACACACACACATGGCAGGTAGACACGCCATGGGGGCTTTGCAGGGTCTTTCAGGTAGAGGCTCATGAGTCAAGCACAGTTGCACACTATAGGGCCCTGATTCCAGGAAGTCAAACAGCCCTGCTCATTAATGGATTTAGAGCAAAATCACCACTGCTGTGTCAGAATGCCTCACATCAACATGGAGAGAGAGAGAGAGAGAGAACACTTAACATCCAAAGGGAGACAGAAGGGGGGATAGAGAGAAAAAGAAAGAGAGAATGCTTAACATCAACAGAGAGGGGGTAGAAAGAGAGAGAGGGGGGGGACAGATAGAGAGGGAGAAGGGCTGTGAAAGGAAGAGAAAAAGTGAATGCTTTATACCAATGCTTTATATCGGCAGGCAGAGATAGAGAGATAAAGAATGTTTTAAATCAAAAGAGAGTTGAGAGCATCAAAAGAAAGAACAGGAAAGGAAGAGAGAAACAGAGAAAGAGAGGGAGGTAGAAAAAGAGAGGGGGAGAAAGAAAAGGAGAGAGGGAGAGAGAGGAAGAGAGAGAGGAGAGAGAGGGAGACAGAGAGAGAGGGGGGGGGGTTTGTCTTTAATTCATTATTGTCTTTAATTCACTATTCTATACGATCATCTACCCCCACAGTTATATTTAAAGCCAGTGTAATGCTAATTGTTTAATTATCAAATTATTTATGAAAAATGGTGACCACTTTTATGGATCAGCACCAGCATAGCACTCAACCTCCAGTGTGGTGACGTTATTATAAATTCATCCCAGCACCATGACAAATGGTGTTAGCCATCATACGGTGATATATTTGCTTCACACACATCCAGTTAATTCTGAGCAACAAATAATGCCAACTGTAAGACTGGGAAAATAAAAAGTGGAGAGAGATATGGACTGAGTTGGGGAGGTGAGGGTTGGAGGTGGTTGGGAGGAGGAAGGTTGTTAGATTCTGGGGTGGATCAGGCTCTCTTAGAGGAAGATTTGGGGGAAAAGTTGCGGTTGGACCCCCAGTTCACCTCCAAGAAGTTTTTTTTGGAAGTCGGAAATAAGTGGAGGGGGATTGTGAGAGGAGACTGGGAGAGATGGTGACGCATACCTCTAATGCAGTTACCATGTCTCATGTCCATCTCCTGAATTTTTCATCTGTTCTGCAGCCAAAATAAATTTCAGAGGAGACCAGAGGGGTTCAGCCGAAGCAGGATGGGAGGGGGGGTTGGCAGGGGGTAAGGGAGGTGAGAGGAGAGAGATAGAGGGTCTGTCCTGCCTGGACAGTTAGAATACATAAATCCACATCTTCTGTTCTAAGGCAGGGAGATGCAACTACCACAATTAGCATAATTGCATTGCATGTAAATGCAATGGACTATTATCACTGTTCTTCTTAATATTATTCTTTTTCCGACCGAATTTGACGTTTAAAGGCTCTAAAACCACTGAACCGTTTGACGTCATTCAAACACTCCTACAAAGGTATTGTAACGGAGATTTGTCCTATGTCTTTTCATATTTGTGAACTTTATACTTTTTGAGATATTTACGATAAAAGAGCAAGAAATTCTCATAGAGTTAACATTGACCGCCGTGGCGGCAACTTAATTGCATTATGACGTGACTGCAGCTGAAAGCAATAAACAGCTGAACGCGATCTACCACTGGAGCTGTGAATCTTCTGAACGTCTTCGCTTGCCGTGCCGTGGTCACTTTATTTGCTCGTAAAACTCTCCTTCAGAGGCACATTTCTCTAATTACAGACAAGGTAAGTGTTCCGGTTTTTGGTATTTGAGTCATTTATGTCGTCAAACGTTATGTAACATTAACGTTATAGGCCTATATGTATGAAATGATGGGTCACGAATAGCAAAACTAACGTTGTAACGTTAGGTAACGTTTTAGTGAAATAGTTAACGTTAGCACCTTGCTACGTTGATATTTATTATGTAAGGAAACTAGAGATGCGTGGTTCGCGGTTTCAGCTGCGGACTCCGCGGTTAAACCGCGGTTAAACCGCGGATCGGGCGGATGACGTGAAGAAATATAATATTTTAATTAAATTCGGGCGGGTGGCGGTTGAACCAATCAAATGCATCACCCATATATACATTAAAACAACCAGCGGATGGCGGGTGGGTGCGGTTTTGAAAATTGGTCAAAAAACGTTGGTGCGGATGGATGGCGGATGGATGATTAAGTTTTGCTATGCGGTTACGGTTGAAATAATAGCCCATCCGCACATCTCTAAAGGAAACTCACTGTTAATCAACGTTAATATGTCGTCAACTTTATATTGACCGGTTAGCTATCAATCAAACATAACGGATAGGCACGTTACATTTGTTCATTAGGCCTAGGCTACTAACCAGCAGCGTTTTAACTAGAATGTTAAGGTAAACCAGAGAAGTAGGCCTATCGCTCTGGTTCTATTCAACATCAGGTCACTTTCCACAGGTGTATAGAATCAAGCACCTAGAATAGATTATTAATGCAGACTGGTGCTTGATTATACTGGGGACCTGATGAAACCCATCATGGGTTTCATTCATGGCATAAATAACGTTAGGGCCTACTCCTTGTTGATGGTCATAACGTTATAGCTTCTACCGTTCATATTTTAGTTAAAGCTAACAAATATGCTCCTGTTTTTATTTTACCAAATTTGTAATGTTGTACACCGCTTGTTTGTGTATCAAGTAGGCCAGGCTACGGTTTCATTCTACGCTGTTGATTCTCCTGTGGAAAGGGACCTTATGAAAGCCATGAATAGGCTAGGCTACTGAAATGGACCATACGACTAAAGTCTTGTTAAAAGACACTACAGAAGTTGAGCTATAATGTTTGTGTTGTCAACATAGGCTACAATAGTATGTTTACTTGGCCTACTAATTTCTGCATTGTTCTGGTCTATAAATTTAAGTGTAGCCTGGCACTTGAATCAAGCTTTCCAGTTGTAGTACATCGTAATCTGTAGGAAAAAATGTGGCTGACAGACCTAGCAAGCTGTTCAAGTTATAGCAGTTGGTTGTCATAATACTTAGTATCAGAATGATCCGTCCTTACTCATGATTATCAACAGCAACAACAAACCCATTGCCTGCAAAGTTTTCTAAGCTGTTTACGTTTTATATTTTAAAAAATAGGATTACCTATCAACTATCCTTAAACCTAAAACAATAAAACACAGAATTCTGCTTTGTTTGCAATTTAACATTATAGGCTAGTATTTAACTACCAGTAGCTTGATGGTGCAACTATTGTATTATACTCTACCTTTTTTTTTATTATTGTCCTAGAATTGTTGAGAGAATTGTTTAAAAAGCTTAAACTGTTTACCATGTTAGTCGTTAGGTTAAAATGTGTCAGCCTAATGTAATGTAACTTCACTTAAATAAATGAGTTGTATTGAACAATTGTACAATTGCAGACGTTCCTTGTATTGTTCTGGTATAACTGTTAAACTTGTTTGCTTTTGTCTTTTAGGTTCCAGACCAGACCAGTGGTGATGACCGTGTATGACATTACGTGTGTGCCTGTCTGTGTGCACACCTGTCAACCAATCTTTGACAATGTTGCTAGCAACATACCTACTAACATACATTCTTACAAACATGTGACCATATCTCAACATATCTGTGCACATACCATTTAACCATACTGAGACTTATCCGAGATCTACACTAAGACATTCTGAGAACTATATTGTTGTGTGAGGACTATACTAACTATATGGAACTTGTATACTCGTGAATCATATTTGTTAACCATTCACACCTTTGAATCATACCTGTGCTGTAACATCTGTGAAACTTAGCTGTGTTAGACCTCTGTTTTTAGACCTGAGCTGTGTGAAAATGTAAGATTCTAACCTAAGTTCTGTCTAAAACTGATCATCTGATGGGCTGAATCTTATTCTTCAGTCTATTACCACCAAATGTGACCTATTACTATTAACTGAGACCTCTAGCTCTTGCTGCCAGTTCAGAATTACCACTGATAAATAGATCTGTCTTAGGATAATACGATTGGCATTATTAAGTTCTGTAAGAATGGAAGTTCAGTAGATATCTGGTTTCTCCCTAATCATTATTGGGTAACTTTAAAATTGGTTTCAACAACTGTGATTTTTTTTTTTTTTTACTTCAAGCTTACATTGGTTGATAAGTGTTCATACTGCTGTATTCTGCTGTATTAAAACAAAGAATGTCGATCAATATTGAATTAATAATTTATTTTTACTGTCATAGCCTATACTCTAAGCTAACATCTAACCAAGTAAGTGGTTTTCAAGAATACTGTAAGTCTATGTAATCTGAATAATTATACTGTAATTAATATAATGTTATAAACAGCAGCTTTTTTGCATTTACATGCAATGGTAATTCCCTGGAATTACATTTTCTAGTTATTACTATTATCCTATTATATAACTATATAACCTTTTTGATTTGATAGCAGAAAAACTGTATAATTCATTCAAGTAATTATTTTTTTTTATAAAATGAAAATAATATACATCCATAACAAATAAAAGGAGTTGCAAATATGTTGTTTTGGATATTGCAAGGGTGCCCAATTGCATAGGTGACATAGACAGACACCTGAGTGGCACCACAGAAAGGTTTTCGTTTTCAGAAGTGCTCTCTCTCTCATGAAGACTACAGACCAGAAACATTGTGTGCTAAATAGCTCCATGTGGCTACCGATGGCACATCAAAAAGCATTGACCATCATATCACATGCCAATGTCATTATGTCATTGTGATATAATGGTCGGGGTTAGGGTTAGGGGGGGGGGGGGGGGGGGTAATGCAGGGTTTGCCTTAGGCTCCAACATAGTTAGGGCCAGCAACTCTCAACAAAAGCACTGATGTGCCTCAAGGCAGCTCCTGTGTTTGTAGATCCACTGAGTCAGTGCGGAAAGAATAAAATGAAGAGACGGAGGATTTGTGTTTGTTTTCACCCGCTGTGTGGTTTAGGTGATGCATCCTAAAATGAGCACTTAGTATTCCCCCCCTGGGCTCAGCTGACAGCGACGTGCCTCCAAGCTAACCAAAATAAGAAAAGGCTGACGTCAACAACCCCTTTCATGAAAAGCGATGAGAATGTTCTTCTACTGTCTAATTCTCTCTTGGACTTCACCGAGTCAACAAGTGAGTCAAGCTCACGAGGCTCCCAGCGAGAGGAAATGGACACCAGAAAGCCTGAAGTGCCTCTACTGACATCACGTCATGACCGTTACGATGAGGATCACCTTGGCAACAGCTACATTTGTGCCCTTAAAAGAATAAAAGTGGGAGACATTGTGCAAAAAAAAAAAAAAATCTATTACTCATTTTCAACCACAAGAGCTTCATCAGAGGACTACCAGTACTTCAGCCAAGGGCACAGCTCCATTTGTGGCAATTCCAGCTATTTCTTATCATCTGCAAAAACACGCCAATCAAAGAGGATAGGTAAACACCATACACTGTGCTTTTGCCACCCTCACACACATACACACATTGTCCCCCCAGTCTCTCTCACACTCTCTTGGTGACTCACCACGTTGAAGTCCTTGGCTGTGCAGTTCTGTCCACTGAAGTTGCAGCTCTTGAGCATGTGCTCCAGTTGGTGGCCGGTCCGGTTGAAGATGTCCAGCATGTCCGGTGCCGGGTACTCCAGGTCTCCGGGCCGGTGCCCGGCACGGTTCTTGGGCGGCAGGCCTGTGAGGTTGGCCAGGTGGTAGATGTCGGCGTCGGTGAGCGCCGAGAAACGGAAACGGTTGACGTTGCAGAGCGTGACGGCGGGGAAGAGCATGTCGCGCCCGCCGGCCTCCTCGCCCATGGCCGCCACGTGCGGGTGCTCCAGGTACGCCACGGCGCTCTTGGCCGCCTGGTACAGAAAGAGGGCCAGCGATGCCACGAAGGCCAGCGCCCACACCACCTGGCGCACACCGAGCCGTCCCGACACAAACACGTGGTCGATGCCGTGGAGCGAGGACGCGCCGGCGAAGGTTGGGAGGCTCGCCACGGCGGCCGAGCGGGCACAGGTCTCCTTGGCGGGCACGGGCACGCCTCCGCCTGGCACGGTCATGGGCACGGGCACTCTCTGGGCCATGACGTCCCCCTCGGTGAACTTGATCTTGCAGACGAACTCTATGGGCATCTGGGCAGCCAGGGTGGCGTCTGCGGGGAGGTTGGCAGACACCCCTGGCAGCACGCTCTCTCCTGCCGGCCGCTCCGTGGTGACTGATTTGTCCTTCCTATCGCAGCACGGAGTCTACTCCTCAAATCTGCCCTTCACTGAGCTGACAGTCAAAACAGCCTCTCTCCCTCTGTCTCTCTGTTTGATTTGGCTGCCTGTAGTCTTGCACCTGGACTCCTACTCCCCTTCCGTCTCCTCCAAATGCTGCTCTGATCATGAACTGATTCAAGCTGATCCTTTGTCATCTATACTTTGGCTGATCTCCACTGCTGTTCTTTATCCACCTGATCTTCCTCCTTTTTTGGTACTGATCCTCTCTCACTGAACCTCAGTGGTTCCCCCTAATTTTCTATTTTTTCCTGCTTTAATATCTCAAGTTTCTTCTTCCTTTCACTACACTTTTTTACTCTCCTTGGACTCTTCACTTACCCTCTTGTTCTTCTTTGTCTCTGCTGTTTTGCCGTCTCTGTTCTCCCCTCCTCCTTTTTTTCCCTGCCGTGCTCTGTTCTTCTGCGCGCACGTTTGCTCCAGAGAGAGAGAGAGAGAGAGAGAGAGAGAGAGGTAGATAGATAGAAAGAGAGAGAGAGGAGGCGCAGGTGCACTGCCTCCCTTGCTAGCTTCTCGTTCGCAGGCAACTTCCAGCAAAGAGAGGAAGAGGCAGAGAGAAGCGCAGGGAGTCTCTCGGCAGCTGCTCCTCCCTACTCAGTCCAGTCCTCCAGGTGTCTAGGTCCCTCCGTGTGCCGCCAAAGTCCCAGTCCCGCCCGAGCAACGAATGTAGCAGAAAGAGACCGAGAGAGAGAGAGTGTGAGAGAAAGAGAGAGAGAAGGAGAGAGATAGAGAGGGGGAAAGAAAGAGTGGAGGAAGTGTTCGATGACTCCTCACTTTGACACGCTCTCGATACTGCGCTGCCCGAGGTCCTTGACGATGTTGCGCCGGAGCTGTTTTGCGTGGGGGGCGAGGGGTGGAGGGGGTCGGCGGGGGGAGGGGGGGGGGGGTCGGGTGGGGGGTTGGTGGTGGAGGAGTCTAGCGTGCAGAATCAACAAGCCTCTTCCCCCAAGCTGTCACTCTCGCTCTTTGTCTGATTGTGTGTTGTGGGGGGAGCCGAGGTGCGAGAGAGAGAGAGAGAGCGAAGCAAAACTCCGAGCCGCGGACGGAGACGCGCGGAGCAACAGCAGACGCCCCTCACTCTGCTCCTCTGTTCTCTCTCCCTCTGCGTTTCTGCACTGGGGAGCGCGTGAGTGTGTGGAGAGAGCCGCTGGTGCGCTAGCTGAGAAGCGAGGGACAGAGAGAGAAAGAGAGAGAGAGAGAGGGGGAGGGGGAGAGAGGAAAGGCAGTGTGTAAGTGCCTGTGTGTGTGAGAGAGAAAGAGAGCGAGAGAGACCATGAGAGGGTAAGATATGTGTGTGTGTGTTTGTGTGTATCTGAGAGAGAGAGAGAGAGAGAGAGAAACTGTGAGAGGGAGAGAGACGTCTGTGTGTGTGTGAATGTATGTGTGTGTGAGAGAGCGAGAGAGTGAGCAAGCCAGTGAGTGAGCAAGCGAGCGAGTGACTGAGCGCGAGTGGGAAAGAGGAGGGGTCTTAATAATTCATGAGAAGGTTGGGGTGTGATTATTTCCACCCACTGGTCAGGAATGCCCCCTCCTCTCTCCCTCCATCTCCCAACCCACCCAAACTTCACACGGCTAGTCAGAGCCAGCGCAGTGACACAGCTGCTAAATCCATTTAAAAGGATCTCTCTCTTTCTCCATCTCTCTTTCCATCCATCTCTCTCACTCTCCCCTGTTTCCTCTCTTCATCCCTTGCTTCGTCTCTTTCTATCCCTTTCTCTTTACCCTCTCTCTCCTGTTCCTCTCTGCCTTCCTCCCATCCTCTGTATTTCCCTACCTCTATATATTGCTCTCTCATTCTCTCTCTCTTTTTCTCTCTCACTCTCTCTCTCTCACACACACACACACACACACTGCCTTTTAGCTCTCACAACTTTACTTCTTCCAGAGAGTTCTGCCTTTAAGGGTTTGTTTAAAGGGCACGGTTGTGTGTCAGTTGCATTAGTGTGTATACTGTATGTAGCGCTTGTGTGTGTCTGAATTTGTGTTTCTGTCTTTCTGTGTTGTCTTGCTTCTATGCCTACTCCAATTCAATCAACTGTGTGTGTGTGTGTGTGTGTGTGTGGTGTGTGTGTGTGTGTGTGTGTGTGTGTGTGTGTGTGTGTGTGTGTGTGTGTGTGTGTGTGTGTGTGTGTGTTTGCTTGTGAGCATGTCAGTGTGTTTGTACGTGCTTGTGTGTGTTAGTGTCTGTTTCTTGGGTCTATTTATGTATGTGTGTGTGTCTGTTTCTATTTCTGTATGTGTGTGTGTGTGTGTGTGTGTGTGTGTGTGTGTGTGTGTCTCACCCTTAGCTGACAGTGTTGGTGTGAGACTAATGGGCTCAGTAATGAAGACTGAGGGAGGTGTTACGAGAGTCCAATGAGTCCTAACGATCAATCTCCTCAGGACAAAAGCGGAGAGAGTGATAGACTGTTGATCAGCAGACACACACCGGTGTGTGTGTGTGTGTGTGGTGTGTGTGCAGTGCATGTGTGTGTGTGTGTGTGTGTGTGTGTGTGTGTGTGTGTGTGTGTGTGTGTGTGTGTGTGTGTGCATGCACGTATGTGAGAGAATGTATTTGCATGGTATGGTATGTCCATGCCAGGGTCTGTGTGTGTGTGTGTGTGTGCGCGTGTGTGTGTGTGTGTGTGTGTGTGTGCGCGTGTGTGACAGTGGTTAAGCAAGCTAATGAGAGACTTTGTCCTCTAATTCAGGCGTTACTGATTCACAACACTTCCCCGACTGCACTGCAAGACCCACAGAGGGAGAGCAAGGTGTAGTGTCATCAATCAATGTTAATTTGACACACTTTCAACAAATCAACACATCTCTACCCGTCTGCCATGATAAGAAAAAATTATGATGACTTTTTCTTGAGAGAGTAATCGATATTTATCACCAGTGTTCAACATCTCCCCATGTTTTCTTAACTTATAAAATTGAAGTTATAAAATAACTTCAAAAGTGTGTTGATATCACAGACCCTAAAATGCACTTTTGAGTACTAAAGGTTAGGAATATCAGTCATTGTTATGCCAAAATGTCTGTATAATGTCAAAATGTCAAAATTGATTTACTCAAATCAAAGTAATTTTGGAGTCCTTTTGATGCTAACTTGTTTTATAGCTTCATTTAACTTAATTTGTGTTAAGAGATGTTTCATTAACTGTTGGGCCTTTTATTTATCCTTTACTTCTCAACTACTTCCTCAGGAGCATAAATTAGACTTAAAACACACCTCAAAAAATATAAAACAGACAGTGGGGGAGACATGAATGAGGAGTGAGATAGTGAAATGGATGGCTAGCAGCAGGGGAGGGGCAGTTAAAGGAAAAGAGAGAGAGGGAGGGGGAGGGAGAGAGAGAGGATGACAACATACAGAGGGCCAGATGTATGTACATTTGCGAACGTAGCGTTATCAGCGTCATGGACACACTGCAGATTGCGAACGCTGTAAGACCCAAGTTTCCGTCGTATTTATCAATCGTTCAATCCTTAGTGTAAACTGCGCCTTTCTCTGCCTTTCTCCGCCCATAAACGCAATTTACGATCGTCCACAACTGAATGGCAGCAAGCGCAGTTGAATGAAGTTAACTGATGACAACGTTAAAAAGAATCAAACGTTTAGCGATCATGAAATAATACCATACATGATAAGATGTAAACAAGCAGGGAGATAATGAAGATCAGTAGTTCTACTCAAACTACTTGTGCACATAGGCTATGGATGATTGGTCAAATCTAGCAAGTAGGAAAGTTTAAGTGAATGACGTGAAAGTGAAAGTAAGACATTCGAAAGGCCAACGAAAGTTAAGGTTGCTTTTGGTAGTACAAATACTTTTACCACAAAAACTGGTGCTCTAAATCAGGGGTCCCCAACCTTTTATGTACCATGGACCGGTTTGATTCCCATTTTTTTTTCACGGACCGGTGGGGGGAGGTTCGGGGGTTCCATGTTCCGTGTTGTGCATGCATTACTTGAAAAGAACTAGCTCCAGTTATGTATGAACAGTGAAGGTAACGAACTCTTAAAAATGTGAAAAACATGAACTTGATGAAGTGAAAATTGAACAATATGAACTATGAAAATTGAACAACTTGAAGCTACATCTATCATGTGTGATAACAAAATATGGTAACAAAACATGGGAACTAAACGTGCATTACGAATATAATCAGTGGGAGCCCTGTGCTTGTTTCCCTGCAACAAGAAGGTTCCATCTGGGGGTGATGGAAGACAGTGACACCCTCAGTGTGTTTGAAATGTCCAGTCGATTGCAAAATTTGGTCTTAGTTGCAGTCATTGCCGAAAACCTGGCCTCGCATAGATACGTGGTGGGAAATGGTAGCAATGTTTTCAGCGCTTTTACGGCTATCTCGGGATATTCTGCTTTGGTTTTCATCCAAAAACCCGCCAGAGAGGTTTCCTCATAGCCTATTCGGGATATTGACAAATGGGTTGCAGACCCACTCATTGGTTTGCCGTGGATCTTTGGAGGATGGGAAGTAACGCTCAAACTCATTTGAAAGCGCAACAAGGTGATCGCGCACCAGCTGCGAGAGAAAGGGCCCTGCCTCATTCTCTCCCAAAACCCCCACTACTGTTTGGAACATATCAAATACACCCCGATCCACTCGTCGTACCCACAAATCAAGCTTGGCTTTAAATGCAGCAACTTTATCTGCCAGTTTGAAGATAGTCGTCATTCTCCCCTGCAGTGACAGGTTGAGGTCATTAAGCAACCTGAATATGACACACAGGTAAGCGAGTTTTGACACCCAGCCCTCATCACTAAAATATGCAGCTAACGGTGACTTTTTTTTTTGTAAGAAATCTCTGCAGTGGCTTTCGCAACTCAAACACTCTGGCCAGTGACCTGCAACCAACCAACTTGGATAGCGTACCACGGTGACCCATTTACCCTCTCTAACAACTGTGCCTCAATATCCTCTGACATATCATCAATTCGCCTATGGACAGTGCTTGCAGAAAGCGGTACCTGAGCTATTTTTTTAGCTGCAGCCTCCCCAAGGAGTTCATTGCACATGCCTTTACCAGCAGGCAGAATTAACTCTTCCCCAATAGTAAAGGGCTTCTTAGATTTAGCAATCCGACTAGCCACTATGAGGCTTTTAGCGCAGCCACGTTCACCGATGTGGTTTACTTTACGCACTAGTTTTTTGTCCTTCTTGCTCGCGTTTCTTACGCTCAAAGAACTCAAGGGGTTTGTCTTTAAGTGTAGGATGCTTGGACTAGATGTCGAATTAGCTTTGATGGTTTCATTGCTTCGTTTGACAACTTATCGCCAAATTCCACACATAAAGGACTTGGTGCATGCGAGTCACCGGTCTCTGCGAAACCATATTTTAAATATGACTCGTCATATTTCGTATTGAATGACCCCTTCTTTTTCTTTGAGGTATCTGGCTCACCATCGTCAGTCGGTATTATTGCGAATGTGACATTATTGCGAATTAAATTGAGTTTATTTAGTTTGCATGCATTTTTTTTAAAACTCTTGTCGTAGGCTACGTCCCGGTGGTTGGGGACCGCTGCTCTAAATAGTGATTCTGTTGTCTTTGAAAGGTTCTCTT
>NC_055979.1:13147302-13419802 GCF_018492685.1 Alosa sapidissima | reverse complement strand
GTATGTGCGTGTGAGTGATTTAAAGCCGGGTTAAGCTGCGTAGCCATCAGTATATATTTTTCCACAGGCTTCCATGCCCTTTTTCATCCAGTGGAAAAGAAGACATCGAGCACCAGACTGAGGACAGAGGACAGACGGAGACAGAAAGAGACACCAAAGATGGAGAGACAGATAGAGAGACAATGAAAAAGAAAAGCTACAAGACAGGAGCGAGCTGGAACAACAACGTAGAGAGAGACCACGGATGGAGAGATAGAGAGGGGAGAGGGAGTGAAAAGAAAAAGAGAGGGAGAGAGACCCATTAAGGAAATAGAAAGAGAGAATGAAGGAGAGAGAGAAAAAAGCAGTGACAGCACGGTGCTGGAAAGAAAGGGAAGCGAGGGAAGAGAGGGAGCGACCTGAAATGAAAAGATAAAGAGAAAATAAAAGAGAGAGAGTGGGGGGTTGACAATCTGTTGCTGAAAAGCAGAAAGAAAAGTGAGGGAATGACAGAGAGAGGATGGCAAGATGCAGAGATGGAATGAGAAAGATTAAGTGAGAGAGAAACGAGAGCAAGAATGGCCCAGAATGGAGAGATAGAGAGAGTGAAACAGAAAGAGGGAGTGAAGATGGAGGGAGTGGTTAGTCTCCAGCTGAAAAGAGAGAGAGAAAAAAGTGAGAATGACCAAGATAGAGAGAGACTGCCAGAAAGGGAGAGAGAGTGGCGAAAGAGCCAATGAGAGGAGGACAATGAAAGAGAGACAAAAAAGATTCAAGATATTTATTTGTCATATACATATTTATAGAAAGATAGAGAGATAGAGAGAGACTGCCAGAAAGGGAGAGAGAGTGGCGAAAGAGCCAATGAGAGGAAGACAATGAAAGATTCATAAATTCAAGATATTTATTTGTCATATACATATTTATATAATTATGTAGTGATATGTATTAATATTAATGTAGACAAAAATAAATACACAAAGATGTGCATGACTAAGTGCATTGAGGTTTTATCATCATAGTATGTGCTCTAGAGAGAATGACCAGAATGGAGAGATAGAGAGAGACTGCCAGAGTGAGAGGCAGAGAGCGTAGCGATGGAGGGTGCATGGTCTCGTCCCAGATGTTGTAGGCTTCTGCCCACCGTGAAGTCTGGTTCAGAGGCCCCGCAGCAGGACTGTGCTCAGATTGGGTGCAGGAACCCACGGTGACCCCCTCGCTCTCACATGCCGCTGTCATCATAATCACACAGGAGCGCTTGATTTCCTTTTTCAAATCCTCACGCCGGCCGCCACAACCACAATTTAAACAGCACCTTCTAGCCAATGACCTGAAGAGATGACTCATTTGTCGGGCTTGGCCAACATGACGTGCAACAGGAGTTGAGGGTTTCTAGGGTGAGGAGCGACAAATGATGTTGGTGATGTTTAACCTGTTCATCTTTACCTCTTTCAATCTTTCAACCTTCTATATTCTATGTTCTATTTTTCATTTACTATCTGCTCACAGGTCGAACTTTCGCATTGAGAATTTTCTGAAACATTTTGTGGCACAGTGGAAGTTTTTCAAGGCTGTTGAGAACTGTCTGAGCTACTGCTCAGTACATTTGCCTGCTTTGCCATGAGAAACTATCTCTGTTTTTCATCACAAGGTTTCACTACATGTAGATGTCAGTGAGTTGTTTTGTCTTGGAGATATCACTCCAAGATGTGAACATATGTACATGTGACCAACAAGAAGACCTCTTAATTTCTGTTTGTATTTTAGATGTCTGTAGGAAGTACCAAAACAAACATCCTGTAAAGTGATATCTGTGCCACTTTTGATGGTGAGGTAGTGATGTAATATTCAGGTATTCAGCAAATTAACATCTAAAAATATATAATGCTTTTGCCATTCTCAGTGCTAGCAAAATATAGACACTTCTTTCTAGCTGTGGAAAAACAACCACCTTCCTTGAGTATACCTTTACCTTTATGTCTATGACTAATGATATGTTAAAGTCTGATTTTGTATTTTTGTAATTATCTGTCTGTGCCATACGACTCCACAGTGTTTGAAAGAAGGGGTAATTAAAGGTGCAGTCAGTGATTGTGCATAACATTGTGTTTGTTTATGTTTATGTTTATATTTACATTTCTTAGCAGATGCTTTTGTCCAAAACAACATCCATTGTATTTTAATCAAAGGACAAAACATATCATGGGCTTGAAATTGTGTACAATCGCTGCGCTAGCCTGGGTAATAGAGGAGTGTTGATCTCGGAGAGGGCCTGAGTCCATGAGCTGCCCAGTGTCCTCTTACTCTCACAGTCACATGTGGAGGGGCCAGGTATGGAGAACTGCCCATTTGCCCCAAATACAATACATTTAATCAATGCCCAGGTCTATCTGCGATTGTAAGACTAGCTAATCAGGATTGTTCAGCTGTGTGTGTGTGTGTGTGTTTGTTGGTGTGTTTGTGTGTGTGTGTGTGTGTGTATATATATGTATGAATATCTGTGTGTGTGTGTGTGTGTGTGTGTGTGTGTGTGTGTGTATGAATATGTGCGTGTGTGTGGTGTGTGTGAGCTCACATGCTTATCAATGCTCTCAACACCCTGCTACTAAACGGTCTCCTGTTTATCCCGCAAAGCCGTTCCTGGAAACCTTCACTGCATCTCAGGCTGCCAGTTTCCTGTCATCTTCTCATCCTCATCCGCATGCGCATAATTTCCTCATAATTGACACATCAATTAGGCCAAATCACCAAATCACACTGATACGTAGTATCCCTTTGCTTTAAGGGAAAAAAATAAATTAAGATATCAAACCCAGCTACCTTAAAACTTGAGAAGCGTGTGTGTGTGTGTGTGTGAACAGTGAGTGATGAAGTGCAGAAGCACTCAGTGGTTGAACTGGCACACTTCTCCTGCGCAAGCTTATCAGTTTTTACGAGTTGCCTGTACACACCACCCAAACGGATGCCTTTCACTGCTTCATACTTATGCAAATGGCCGCCGTTTATCGGGGCGCCTCAGGCACACAGGTCCAAATGAGATGGTGAATACCATTGTTGACATTTTCAATGAGAGTGGAGGAGGAAAAGAGTGTGTGTGTGTGTGTGTGTGTGTGTGTGGGGGGGCAGGATGGGGCGAGAGAGAAAATAAAGAGAGGGAATAGAAAAAACAACACAATAAATGTATCAACTCTAAAGACTCAGAGTTCGCCCCGAAGCCATGAATTGTTTCTAGAGGAGCCATATTAGGATTTTATGATCCGACTCTAAAGTGCTCCATGGCAACAAGGACAGCTCTTTCTCTCTCTCCATTCTTTTTCTCTGTAGGAACATGTATGACGCATTTCACATTTCACATGTCCACAAATGTACCTTTTATGGTAGTTCTCTCCCTTTGAGGCCATCAAGCAAATCAAAGTCATAGAGCTTCAATCTAGGAATGAGACTTACGAGGGAATTATGGGTGGTTTCATAAGCACTTGACATGATACATTTTACAACAGTTATTATTAAGTTGTATCTTGGATTTTTGTTGGTAGGCTGTTACAAAGTTTGATGCATATCTGAAGTATTTCTTATGCTTAGAATTTTAGAAACTCTTTAATAGACTCTGCTAATGCCAGTTCTTGTCTAGCTGCCACTGAGACATGTCAATAATAATAACAATTATCCAACATATTTCTAGGTATACAGATATGCATGTGAATTCTTAACCACTTAAGTTTTCAAGTAATTTTTGTCTACTCCAACACACATACCAAATTTCCCTCACGGGATCAAAAAAGAGTATATCATACATTCTATAAATATGCTATAAAAAGTACAGTATAATACAGTATACGATATATATGATGCCATTCTCGATGCAGTCGTATTTAAAGACACCCTCTGGTAAATATCAAGTTTTTAAGCTTGTTAACATGTCCTTATGATGTAGAAGTTTTAAACCATGGGAAACAAAGCACTGGCTTACCCTGATTGTGAAACTACCCTTAAGAGACATATGCACACATTTTTTCCTATGGTAATACTCTGCAACAGGAAAGAATTATGTTGGTTTTTAGTTCATAAAGACTATGGCGCCTATAAAGCCTATAGAGGTTGGCACGTTGCTCTGGGTAATAGTAGCAGTAGGTAATATCAGTTAATGGCCTCATGTGCGGCAGTCACTGACACTGGTAGTGGTACGTAAGATGTATGGCATTTAGATTTTTCTGTCAGACTAGAGAAGATATAAAAGCTGTCTATCTGTTAGCCATTTCCTCAGTTATAGGGTCATTATTCTTCATTATTTGGATTCTCCCTGTCAGAAAAGACTATGTGGTCATTAAGAAGTGCTATGGACTTCTGTAGGCTTCAAGTCATCTTGACACGGGACCCACACACTTTCATTGATTTTCACTGTATTTAATACATGGTACAAACAGATATTAGAAGAGAGACACACACTTCAGGGAATATCTGGGCAATACTAGTTGTTAATCATTCGTTTTTTCACATTCTACTCATGTCATTTTAAAGGTTATACAAGGGAAAAAATATCTCCTTTAAAACACACAGTTTTCATTCTCAGGTACTCAACAGTGAGGATTTATGGCTCAAGTTCCACCTTCTATTCAGTTTGGAGGACAATTTCAGATCTAGAGGATGAGTGATGTAGCTAACCATTAACCTCTACTCCGTTCAGCAGCCGATATCCAGGTCACATTTATGTATAAACAGCCAAAGGCTTAATGTCTGATAATCTGAAGTAAACTGTCATTGAGTGTCGCTGACAAATCACTCACATTTGGGATTTGAAAAAGCAAAGTCACAGAATCTGTTTTTTTGCAAAAGAGAAAAAGTTAATGCCGCTGAACAATAATAGGGTTTCAAGCTCCAGCCTCCCACTGTCAATGGTAAATTTGGGGGGATGGGGGATCTTCGTGTGACCACTAAAATCTTCAGTAGTCCTCATACCTGCATGTCAGGTCATCATAGTTGTTACCGCGTTATTACCAGGGCTGTGGGGAGGGGGCTGTGGGGAGTGAGAGTCAGTGGTTGCAATCGCATAGTGTACTGGAAGACACAGCAAAGAACTATAGCACGCCCTTATTAAGATCACAGTAATCATCCCGGCCTCAAAACATTATTGGCTGACCAGGAATTATCACATTCTCCTAATAACCCCTCCACTACTGTAATACATTAAAACTGAGTGGACAGACACGTCTAAGTGGAGGAGGATTACAGGAGCCTGGTGGGGGACTTTGTGCAATGGTGCAAACTCAATCATCTTCAACTCAACACTTCAAAGACCAAGGAGATGGTGGTGGATTTCCGCAGGTCTAAGCCCACTCTGCTACCAGTCCCCATTGATGGGGTCAATGTGGAGGTGGTAAGCACCTATAAGTATCTGGGTCTCCACCTGGACAATAAACTGCACTGGTCAGCCAACACTGACACACTCTACAAGAAAGGGCAGAGCAGGCTGTACTTCCTGAGGAGAATTTATCTACTGTCCTTATTGCTTAGTTGTGTTTTTATATTATATACTTTTAATTACTTTTTCTGCTGTTAGTGAATGTGTGTGTGTTGTCTGTATGCTACTGAGACCTTTTCCCCTGGGGATCAATAAAGTATCTATCTATCTATCTATCTATCTATCTATCTAAGTGTGGTGATGTGTTTTCGTCTTGAAATGCATCAAGGGAATTGTAGTTTTTCTTGACAATGGTAAATGATTTGTCATTTAGATAGCCAGATGTATCTATACCCTAAAGGCCTCGAGACTTTGACAACTGGACTAACTAGACTATCAAGACTATGTACATTGAAACAGATTATTAATGCCTGTTTGTCAAAGAACAGAGTGTTGTGTGTCTGATCGGGATGCTGAGCGACTGATGTGACTTGAGTGTTAGAGGGACCCCAGACACAGTAGTCCTTCATCTCCCACATCTGTGAGTTCAGAAGGAGAGGGAGCGGTGACATGAGGTGCAGTTGTCAGAGTGTGTCATATCAGCATGACAAGCTCCAGCTCACTCTGAAGGCGCCGTGTTGCCCGCAGGCCTCAGATTTACATCTGTCAGTGATCCAGAGGCGCCTGCTCAAAGGGGGGCCTTAGGAGGGAAGGTGATGGGGGTAAGATGGAGGCCTGGAGGTGGAGAGAGGGAGGTGTGGAGAGAGGGTGTGTATTGTATTGTATTTCCTGCGGGGGCGCGAGGTGTAGATGAGAAACCGCGAGGAACAGGCGCACCGCCTCGCCGTGCTTTTGATTTCTAAGCCAACAGGGGCCTGAGGACGGGACCTGAGCACCAGGCAGAGCCACTCCCCAGAGGACACAGCAGCTAATGAAAGTCTCTCTTTCTCTCGCACTCCTTTCTCTCTCTTTCTCTGTTTCTCTCTCTTAATCCTGCCATCCGGGGGAAGAGAGAGAGAGAGAAAGAAAGAGAGAGATTAAGACAGAGAATGGGAGATAGAGTGAGGTGAGAGAGAGAGAGAAAGAGAATGAGAGAGAGAGAGAGAGAGTGATGTGCGAGTGAGTTGTGATGATGTGGGCCCTCTGACACCCTGGCTTTTGTCAGTATACTCACGTTGAGGGATGCTTCTGCAAATTGATCCAGGCCTGGGCTGTCAATACTGGGGATGTTAGGAATGGATGTTCAGCTAGTCCTTGAGGCTGCGCTCTGAATCAAAGCACTGGCTGGTCCCTCTCATGATCCTGTTCAGTATGGCTGGCCTAATACTGTATACTCTGTGGCCAACATCCCGCCAATAGGATTGCTTTGTTATTGTTCCTGTTTCTTATTTTTTTCGGACACAGGCTTCCGACTCATAACTTCTTCAAGGTCAGAGACAAAAGGTCTGAATCGCCTTTATTTCGACAGACTCATCTCTGGACCAAAATGTGAGGATGCCTAGGCAACCACCGTCTATTTGACACTGTCACATACTTTTCAATTCTTTTCATTCCCTTCCCGCCTTTTCAGCCCAAATTATGTGCAGGTAGATGGGTTAAACTGCAATTTGATAAAACCACAAAAGAATCTGTCCGATTCACATCTCCTTTCATAATTACGAACAGACCTAGAGTCACCTCTCCCATCAGAAAGTGAGAAAGTGAGAGAGTGAGAGTGTGAGTATGTGTGTGTGTGTGTGTGTCTGATTGTGAGAGAGAAAGAGAGAGAGAGTAAACGTTTGAGCATATGCATGCGTGTGTGTGTGTGTGAGTGTGTCTGTCAAGCTATACTGCATGCCAAAGTCTCTTTGAGCTCCTTTTTATTAATGAGACAAAGCAATGGGATTGAAAAGGCTCCTTTGTAAAGGGACCCATAAAGGATGACTGATAACACTGGCAGGTTAATGGGGGCTTTTTGTGCAGCTGGCCTTGGCATGTTGTAATGTTATATGATGATGAAGTCCTTTCGCCAGGCTCGTAAAAGTCTCATTAGTCCTAAGGTAATGGGTGTAGGTCGTGGAAGAAAGTGAAAGGCACGCACACGTATGTGTGTGTGTTGGACACGCACATTAGTATAGTACTTGTTACAAGCGTGCTAACATGTGCATTAACATGCATGGAAGGGAGGAAGTGCATTTACCAGCACACTTAATCTGTCACTCTCATACACATATCAGCATGACTTGTTCACACATGCGCACAAACTCTCTCTCACACACACACACATACACACACACACACACGCACACACACAGACACACACAGACACACACACATACACACACACACACAGTACTGAAGATAGTGTAGTGCCTCTGCAGTGTTTGACGGATAAATGAATATCCCTTGGGAGTTTTTGGAGAAGTGTTTTTTTACATAAGATGTGACACTCTAGAAGTTGTCGTCCCGCTCTCCTCCAAACTGACAGCAGATCAGTTTGTGCTGACCTGCTTTTCTGTGGGTGACTTGTTTGAGCTTGTGTGACTGATCTGGGAGCTGTGACCCCAGCTGATGGATGGCGTTAGCGAGGTTGATTTGTCCACTGGCTGCTTGACTGATCTTCATCTCCTTTCTGTAATAAGTTTGACACCTAGGGTTCAGCCAAGCTGTCAGGAGCCCTTATGTAAGTGTCATAAACACAAAACACACACACACACACACACACACACACACACACACACACACACACACACACACACAAATAATCACACAGAACACAGCCCAACACAGTCTCGGAAACACAAACAGGCAAAAACACACACATACATCACACAGTGTCTCTCCCTTCCACTCTCATATATTCACATCACAAACATCCAGTATGTCTTTCATCCTCTGTCACATGTTCCCTCCCTCGCTCACACTTCATAAATACAAAATATCCTCTCTGTGTCTAATTCACCCTCTCTCTCTCTCTCTCTCTTTCTAATTCTCTCTCTTTCTCTATATTTCTCTCTCTCTCACACACACACACACACACACACACTGGCACATAGACAAAGACACACACACACACACACACACACACACACACACACACACACACACAGCAAGCCCACAGCTTGCCTGATCCATCTCCTGTGTAGAGTAGAGAGTGAGGTCTTCTACCGGGATTAGGCTTCTATGGGAGAGCCGCACTGAGAGCTCTTCATCTGGATGGCTGCTCTGAGCTGTGCTGTGCTGCGCTGGTAATAACACTACAAACTCACACACACACGCACGCACGCACACACACGCACACACACACACACACACACACATGCTGGCCTCGTTGAACCGACCTAATGACACATTCGGGCCTATTCACTCTAAACAGGAGAGGCTCTGAGGTCTGAAGAGGGCTGGTGCTTTTAATCTCTATTTTTACTCATCTGCTGATAGGATATACGGTCATCTACAATGGAGAAGTGCATTTTACACTTATCACTGATGTTGGTGTTGGAAATGGTGACTGCCTAACATTGTTTTAACATCTACTAATGGAAATAATGTGAGCCAGCTTTGCTGAACATTTGAGCTTAGATGAATCTGTTTAGTTTGTGTGAATTGCTTTATACTCAATTGCAGCCTAGTGAGTTCTCACAGTGTGAGTTCTGCAAAAAAAGTTCACTAGTTTTGACCAAATTGCAAATGGAGCCTACTAGAGGGAGAGCAGCTTCACAGAAGAGAACTTCTGACGGAAAATTTGAGGAAAAGTTGGTAAACCACCATTCTTACCTAATTTTAAGGTGTTGATTCTGAATATTCTGTTTACCAAGCTCAAATCTGAGTTCTAAGCCACATAATGAGCATTTTAACATGAAATAGCGATTTTTTTTGAAATAGCGATCGAGTATTTATGATATAATATAATGAGATATAATGCTATGCAGAAGAGCCTAATCTTAAGGCCATCTGATGTAGGCTACCCTAGGCCTTCCCGTGTTTATGGGATTTCTTTGACAGTTGCAAAGGGGGAAAAAGTGAAGATAGTCTTCTTTGCTCCCAGTGTAATTTAATAAGTATGTTTCAACCACTCAGGGCTTAATCAGATAGGCCTACACTATTATCTGTTGCAATATCTGTGTGCATTTCTACATTAGGTCTATTACTTTGATAGTAAACATAATTTGCTACCACATAACAAATACCAAATAACAATACAAAAGTTTCTTACAAACTTTCCTGCATACTTCTTAAATGTGCTGCAGTCAGATGGGTGTCCTAAAGACATAACTAGATCTTGAGCATCTATTACCAGTGTTGAATGAGCAGTTTTTGCAGTGATCACTACTGGACATTCCACATTGCTAGACAGCACTTGAGTGAGGACAGACTTATTTCCACCTCACAAATAACCATTGCTATCTGCAATAGCTACAGTACAGGGACATTAATCAGTTCATAGCTGAGGATTTGTCCTAGGTCCACTACCCTTTCAGCATCATATTCAGTAATGATGCACTGAGAATGTTTCTTTTTGTTGCACTATAAAGGATATCTTGTCTAATTTTTTGCAAATAATGCAATCTCCATAGCACTCTTCAGCACTCCTCAAACATGCACACTCTTCCATTTTTCTGCATGGCTAGAATTTGAATGATAGAAAAGAGGACCAGTGAGATGTTTTAACTAGGCAAGCACAGTCGCCTTTACAGTAAAAAAAAAAAAATACAGTGTAAATCCTCTGTAAAGACTGACTGTCCTTGCTCCAAAGACTGTTCATAATAGTTAGTGACAAAGGACTTTCTACAGAAAAATGAGCAGTCACCTACTATTCTATCAGTTTATTATCAAGGAATCTATTTTGTTTCTAAACGTCATACTGAATTTGAGCTATTATTTCAATTTATATTTTAATTTTAGCTTATTTTCATTTGCTACTTGAGGGTCATTGGGGTAATTCCTGTCCTATCCTACAACATATCTGATACATAAAGAGTATATTAATGCCTTATTTTTTGCTATTTCCTATGATATCTGGTGGCAAAACCAAAAAGTATGTGAATTATGGTAATTAGCAAGCATAAAACTCAAAATTAAGCTTGGTAAACATTGAATTCAGCACCCTCAAATTGTGTCAAATAGCCCCTTTACCGACTTTTCCTCAAATTTGCCAACAGGACTTTTTCTGAACATTTGCTATCTGCTCTCCCTCTATACTACTGATCATTATATTCAGTAGCGCTATCCATGGTGCTGAAATATGGCCATGCTGTCTCCTCATTTCATTTTACTTTCTAGACCAGTACTCAACTCAATTGTATTACCTCAACATTACAGGTCTTAAAGGTCCCATTATTCAAGAGCAACTGATCAAGCTAACACTAGAGACTGAACCCTGGAGACCCAAATTGCTGCCTTTGAATGCCCCTTAACCTGTTATTGGTTAAAGCCAACGCTGAACTAAGAAACTTTAGGGGAGATTATATCCTTAATGACTCTTAAAGGATATTATGAAGGAGACTATATTATGGAGATTCATATACTCATTAAAATATGCTTTTGGAACACATCAAACCACATTTTTCACACTTTTTACTAAAACAGGTACCCGAGCACACAATGTATAGTGAAACAAGTGCATGATTTACTAAAATTAGTGCATTATCTAGTAAAATGAGAGTATGTTAGTAAAATGAGCGCACAATTTAGTATAAGGAGCGCACACTCTCAATTTACAACAAAAATCTTGCAATGGCACCTACTGGGCTGAGTACTGTCCAGTGTACACTACCAAATTATATGCTGCTCTCTATAAATAGCTCATTTGTGCTTTTCCAAAACACCAGATTGCTTGCTGGACCTGTGTTACAGTAATTAGTCTCCCTGCTATGGTGTCCGGTGGCAAGTCAAGGCTTGCTTAAAAAACATGGCTCTGAGCATTATGGGATAAGCTGAGCACAGTGTTCTCCAGGCTGCCATGACAAGGGCTTTCTCATGAGCTATGATGTCCCAGCATTACTGTGCCTATTACCGGTGACATAGAGGCCAACAGTCTGTCTCTGAACACCATCATCCGGGGGAGCGCAGTAAATCCTCACACCACGCTAGCTCAACGCCGTAAAAGTCACAGCCATGATTTAGAGGCCGTAAATGTCAAAATTATCCAGCCTGGTGCTGTCCTACAAATGTGTGTTTTAATGCTCATTGAACATTAACTCCATGTACAGTAGTTGTGACCACATTCAGACACTAGCCTCCTCAGTAACTCCAGGATTTGCAACACCAAGTTTATTTTAACAGTGCAAATAAAATCTATGGAGTCTATAGAATAATAGTCGCTTACTGACTCTCCTCAGCGCAGACAAACTTATGAAACTTGGAATGCGCTCTAGAGGCGGTTGTGTGAATCTTGTGTTGGTATATGAGAACAAATGTGTGTTGAAAGAGCCAAATGCCAGAATAGTTTAGCCTTTTCTTTCTCTCTGTCCAGCATCCAGTCCACTGTGGCTCAGCGTGGAGCCATTGACCAGTTCTGACAAAAGGTTTACAGTTCGCTCCCACCCTGCTGTTAAACAGGACCCAGGAAAGCAAAAGCCATATCGATTTTTTGTTACACACATGCAAACACTGTCGTCTCTCGCCTGCTATTGCCATGGATACCACCTTAAGGCCAGTCACTAGAAACCTTTTACTGTTTGGTCCCTCCATGCGCAATCATATTCATCACACACACACACACACACACATATACAGAACATAGGATACTTGCAGAAAGGATGGTTTCAACTCTTTAAAATATGTTTGGTATGGATGGCTTACTTTCAGAGTGACACAGAATGATACAGTGGTCCTTTGAAAAGGCTTTGAGTACACTTTGTCATTGCATACATTGATACCAGATATGCTCAACAGGAAGAAAAACTGTTTATACAAGCACTCTATGCACTCCACAGCTCTATGCATTTCCACTATACAGTCTCCATCAGGAAGCATAATTAAGTATTTAGCACACAGTACCTAAGGGCTATACAAAATAAAGTGGCTCCAACTGTTTCTTTAATGACTCGTAAGGGGACACAGACTTTCCACCAACTCCTGAGGGGGCTCATGCAGGCTGATTATAATATGATATTTCACTCTTGGTACCTAAATGGATCCATGCTGACATTTTCCATGAAATGTTAGTCAAACATACATCAGGATCCATATTCATTGTGCGGACGGCAAATTGCTTAGTTAATTTTTGGTTTAAGAATCAGTTTGCCCCTGCCAAGACCTCCAAGAGAAGGAAAGAGATAGAGAGAGAGAGAGAGATAGAGAAGGGGGTGGGTGGGATCAACAGAAGGAGAGAGAAAAGAGAGATTGATTGTGTTTGATGGCATAAACACAGTAGCCTGGCCCCACCCACCAAGATCTTCTTTCAGGGAAATCTAGTCTGGAACACCATTGTTCATAACCATTTCCCTCAGACAAGAAAAATGTCAGGCCAATCAGCGACGAGAGGGGAAGACGAAACAGAAACGTATGGTGATAAACAGAAGCAGCAACACCTGCAAACGTCAAAGAATGCAGTTGGAAAAGTCAAGAAATGTATTTACAGCAAAGGTAGACCCACGTACATTCTTTCCTGGCTGTTGATGCAGTTTATTGTCAGTTTGTAAAGGTTAGGCGAAGTAGGAAGTAACGTTGATGAGGTGAAATAAAATCAATGAAATGCATTTTGTTTGTCTTGTTAGGTGGAGTATTTTTTTTTAATCAAAGCCTCCTAATAATGTTTCATTTAAATAGCTGTACCAGCAGAATAAAATGAGAAAGAAGAGGAAAGGACATGAACTGGATTTCCAGAAGAGCTTAAAGAGCTTGGGAAAGAACCCTTCAAAAACATCGGAAGTACCTCTTACAGCACCAACCTAATGGTCGGATGTCTGATAACGTCTGGCCAGTCAACCATCTGTAGCTCTGATCAGTGTGGTGTATGCAGCACTGCCAACTCCGCCAGACCTCCATTAGCTTGTCTGTGTTGGAGCCGTCGAGTTTGGTCTGATTTGTTGACTTTGTTGAGCAAGAGTAGTGTGAAAATGCTAAGCTAGCACTGCTTTGGTGAGCAAGAGTAGGGTCAAAATGCTAAGCTAGCGCTGCTTTAGTGAGCAGGAGTAGTGTGAAAATGCTAAGCTAGTGCTGCTTTGGTTATGTTTTGTTTATCTGCACCTGTATACCTGCACATTGAGCTAGCAACAGAATGTACATTCTGGGAGGTCATTGCTGTTACAAATATTGCAGAACATTAAACCACATATTGGAATATTGGGCCTAATGCTCTATTCCACTTTCTCTCATTGCTGAGTGCTCAGTAAAATGTGACAAAAGGTGACTATGTGAAATGAAAGTAGCTATATGATATTGAATTAAATTATTGTTTTTTTCTATATTGTAACGTCGGCGCACAAGACATTGTTAGACAGTTGGTCTAAGGGCTGCTAAAAAGCTCGGAGCCTTCTATCGTTACTGCCGACGGAGGAGAGGAGCTGTCGCCTGGACCTGCCTGCTGCCATGGGAGGAGATCTTGCCGGAAGAGGGGCCTGAAGAAGCGGTCGCGGAGAAGACGACGCTGGCCTGGGCACTGACTCTGCTGCGAGCCGCGACGCGTGAGCAGAGCAGAGCCGAGGAAGAGGTTCCTGGATGGTGGACGGTTGGCGGAGCCGCTGGGGGCAGCGAACTCACGACTGTGGGGCCCTCTGAACTTTAAAACGTTTGGGTGCGTGTGAGAGGCACCGTGCTGTGTGGGCGCCCGTTCTAGTTGGCCTGTTTGCCGGTGCCTTTAAAAAAAAAAAGTGGAGTTCGATAGCATAGCCATCTCGGGGGTCGTGCCTTCGCTGAGGCCGCAAAGGAGTGGAATGGGCCGGGAGCAGAGCAGGACGGCTCTGCGACGAGGTAACATGAGGAGGGACGCCGAAGACGGTAGCTGCAGCGGGAGAGCTCAGCGTGGTCCGGTTGCTGCGGATTCGGTGCCTGTCTGTCCTGGTCGGGGAATCGACGGAGCGGAGTGGCATTGGTGCAGCTTCATCTGACCCTCCTCGAACCCCGGTGCTTGGTACAGTGTCGACGGTTGGAAAGGCCACCTAGGGCCCCGCCAGGAGAGGAGGAGTGCTGCGGTGACACGCCGCGGAAAGTGCAGCCTGAGGGCGGCTGCTGAGAGGGAGCTGGTGACGAGCGGGGACGGCCACGTGGCTGCTAGCACGCCCGCACTGGATTGCTAGCAGCGTGGCTCCCCGTTGAGTGAACTCCTGCGGCGTGCACCCCACGTGAGCTGGCGGTACTGTCGCACTGGACTGAGTGGCGGGCGACGCGCGCCGACGTTAGCATGTGGCTACCTCGTGGTCATTGCCGAGGACGGCAATAGCTTGTTGGGGGAGCTATGTAACATCGGCGCACAAGACATTGTTAGCGTTCTCCCACGCAGGGCATGCTGGGATACGGGGGTGAACATTTGGGGGTTTATGTCTGTATTTCTCCTAAGTTATAAGTCTAAAGTTAGCGACTTTATTGTGACATGTTTCCCTTTTAGTTCTCCCTCGTGTGTGATCCTTTTTGTGTGGGGGGCTGCGTCCTCCCCTGTATGTGTGGTGTGTGTGTGTAACTGACCTGGCCCCGTGTGTATTGTGGTCTGTGTCTGTGTCCCTGCTCTCGTTCTCAGCTAATAAACCTTTTGATTGGACAACTGTGTGTGCCGCTATCAAATCGTTACAATATTATATTATTTCTAATGATAGAAACCCAGAGGTAGTTTGCGTTGAATTAATTTTTTAGTTTTGTTTAAAGGAGAATTCCGATGTGATATTGACCTAAAGTGTATTGAAACATGATACCGAGTGTGAACGTATGTCTCATAGCCCATCTCGGCTTGTCCCCTGCACTCCAAAATCTGGCGCTAGTTAGCCGATGCTACCAACAGCTTTTTCAATAGTGGTGCTTCGGCATTGGGCTAGCCATGCAAATAAATCACTGTTTTACACCCATTTACGAGGCTCAATGTATCTCCACACTTCATTGGTAGACTTCCGAGGGCCCTGACATTTAAAACGAGACATTGAGAACTTTGAAAAAGCACTGGTAGTTTACTTACAAGACGATTTATACAGACAGTATCTTCAGGAAGTTTAGCGTTTGCAGCCATCTTGAATTTAGTCACGATAAGTCGAGCAACGAGTAAGAATTAACAGGTATGATAAGGGATCAGATTCCAAAAATAATTCAGTGGAAATGCATGGATTCCAGTTTCTTCTAGTAGCAGCAACTGGAATCCATGCATTTCCACTGAATTATTATGAGACATACGTTCACACTCGGTATCATGTTTCAATACACTTTAGGTCAATATCACACCGGAATTCTCCTTTAAGATACAGTGTACACTCTAAAAAATGATTCATGAGGTTAGTAGATAAAACTTAAAATGAACATTTTCGACATAAAAAAATTAAGTTTGCTACTTGTACATGTATAGGTGAGTTGACAACTTATTTTAAGGAGTTTGTCATACTGAAAAAGAAAGAAAGCTGTCTCAACTTATTAATATATGGATTTTCAACACACAGTCTTGATTTCACCTAACAATAGAAAGTATTAAGTTACTGAAACTTGTAAATCTCGTGACCAAACTTATAAAGCTGATAACAGGACTGAACGTTCAGGACCTTCCAGACCACGCCTGAGAAGTAACAGAAATTATGGCACAGGATCCTGTAGCCTGCATCGAACATCAAAGGTACGTGCAAAGTAGTCTAGCCTACTATTTTTGTGTTTGTTTTAAAAGCAACAGCTATCAAACAACGGCACACAGTGCATCAAAATCTTTGTCACGTGACACTACAAATGAAATTAATGCTACAGCTTGCCCATTTGCTAATATGAATATTTGAAAAGATGGATTTTATCTAGCTATCTACAGACAGTAGCTATCGTGTCTTCCAAGCTAGCTGCTGCTTGCACGGTAATTAAACCATTTGAAAAGATGACTTTGGTAGCTGGCGTCTTCAAAGTTACCTGCAGCCTGCCCTTTGATAATTTGGAGTTAGTAAAGGTAAATTTAGCTGTCTGGTGTCTTCAAACTTCACTGTGGCAGCTGTATTCAGCACTTAACATTTTAGCATTGCTAGTTCTAACACTGCACGTGTTTGAGGATCATATTTGGTCGTCCTAGTTAAGCCCAACATTGTCACTATTTATGAAGGGTTGTGGGCCATTTGACATTCTTAGCTTAACCTGAACATAGGCCTAATAGGTAGGCCAACATTTATTTATTTTTGAAGTTTGAGAAATATTCTGTGTCAATCCCTGCAAACCACGTAGATTTTGTTTGTCTTGAGGTACATTTTCTAACATTGTGCCTTTCTTTTATACAGATAAATGACTAATTCAGATGGATCTCTACATTAATTCATTGCACAACTGGACCAGTTGCCATTGCTTTAAAAATAAACAATGCTTTCAGAAATTGCTGTGTGCTTTTATTCAGACAGAAGTGAAGTAAGTTACTATAACTTAAAAAGATCCATGCAAATTGTTACCTTAATTTTTTTAAGTAATTTCAACTCAAGTTGTTTTTTGAGTAAATATTGTGAGACTTTTATAGTGAGAAGAACTCAATTAGTTTAGCACAATCAACCTGATTTGTCCTCTAAAAGCTTAATTAAGTTGAACCAACTTAATTATATGAATTTGATCATATAATATATAATTCAGTTGTTCTAACTATATAAGTCTCACAATATTTACTCAAAAACTGCTTGAGTTGAAATTACTTAACAACTTAATTCTCAAAAAGAATTTCAAGTTTTTGCCTGAAATTGCACTGTGCCTATTTACAAGGGCATTGTTCCCACCTCCTCTGGGGCCTACCATCAAATGTTGGACCTCTATAGAAAGCTGAGAACCACTAGTTTTCGTAGGAAACAGTCACAAGCATCTCTGAACTGACCACATTTCAGCCCTCTAGGTCTCTTGATATCCCTTAGAAACACAACTGAGCCCTAGCACCAGGTCTTGTGAAGTTGTGTGCAAAAGTAGATCAATATAGATTGAAAATATGAGTGCTTTAGACTATTATTTGCTAAGGTATGCCCATGCGTTTTGTAAAATGCCTATGGATACTCCCCATAGGACTTTTTGTTATCCAAAATGCATACTGACAATCAAATGCTTACTGCACATGAACCCCTTTGTGTAGAAGCATAATCCTGGTCTCAAATGAAAGGTAACACTTTGAGGTTTTATGCTTGTATTTGGATTATACTTCAGGGGTTCTGATATGGAATGACTACACTAAATATGGAATGATTACAAAAATGTCTCTATTTTTGCATTTACTTTGTTGGTTCAATGAGTGTGTATAAGATAGACTATACATCTGTACAACTAATATTGGATAACACAACATGAAGATTCAATTTCTATGGATTCTTGTGAATATTTCAGTACCCAATATGTTGCATCTACTTATTGTGCTTCAGCTACACTGCAGCCAGAAGTCAGGGTAGCCCCAAAAGCAGAAGGGGGGGAGGGGGGCATTTTGGATAAAATTTAATTGAGACATAATAAGATTCATCTGAGAATGTAAAGCACTATACAGATTGTACATGAAAAAAGTTGTCATTTTTGGATTCCCAAGAGTCAAAGCTTTGAAATTGTGTATAACATTACTATGCTACATAGCAATATGGTGCATACAATTGATTTAGAATGTTGGGGGGAGGTGGGGGAGGGGGGTAACCGTCCCGCCGGCAGGACACTGAAAGTTATGTGGGTAACCACTTACACCAAATGTAAGTCTTCATGACACAGCAGCACTCGCTTATTTTGTATTTGACCATGTAGATACATTCAAGATCATTGGTTACTGACACATTTGGAGGATTGAGATACTAAACTCGTGTCACTGTCTGGTCATTTCCATCAGGCCCTTCCTGTGTCTCAGCAGACACACGCCTCTAAAAGCAGCGGTCTGTTGGGTAATGACCAGCCAGGCTGGGTAAGGTAACAAACAGCTTTGAGATACGGCGCTAACGCGATTTAGCCCTCATCCAGTTTGTCGCCTCCGACACCCCCAGGGGGTCTGGCAGGGGGTGGGTGGGCGATTCGAAATGGCCCCACTCATTTGCCCTAACTAAATCTGCCACTTAGAGTGGCGCCAAGGTGCCATCTGAAACATGAGCAGGCTGGCGCTAACGCTCGCCAGCGTCAGGAGTGATTGAGTTACCCAGGTGACTGCAGGGGGAGAGATGATGACCGCTTGGTGGTCGGTGGCAAATCTGCTTCCGCCATATTGGGTGTTGATTAAAAAAAGGGAGTTAAATTTAGTGAGATGGAGAATCACTGTCAATCAAGCTGGATTTGAGGATGTGAAAGATAAAGGTGCCATTGAAATCTCTGCGGGTTGGTCCGAGGAGATGTTAGAGTCTGTGATATTTGTCCAAATAGAAGGACATTCACAGAATATACACTGAGGGCAAGTCAGCCTTTTTTAAAAAAAAAATAAAATATTTCATTTCTGACAGACCACAACATCCACAGAAAACATCCAACAATACACAGCACAAGTTCCAACTGATGATTTATATATTAATTTAAGCTACTATTTATTCTTACTGTTTTGTCCATTATAACATGGGTGTCTACTACCCTTCAAATAACCCCATTTAACAAACAATGAACACAATAAACACTGAATCACACAATAAAAAGAAAACATAATTGCAGAGCGTGATTGCATCCGGATAGAAGCCAAATGCAAACTGTTAATTACAGATTGCTCTGGCAACCCTTACAGAGATTTGCTATTTAAGCGTGGAGGTTGGAGAGAAACCCACATGGCTCTGCACCAACTATCACACAGCACAATGTGGAGATTAAGAGCAGATTAAGTTAATTAAAAGTGATTTTGTTTTTTAACTAAATAAACGATTGAATGAGTGTCTCTGCAGTTGTTTTCCAGCTGAGGGAAGAAAGGGGGACAAGGAGGAAGAGGAGGGGAAGGAGGAGGAGGAGGAGCAGGACGACTTTTTTTTTTTTTTTCGGAACGCATGGAGAAGGAGAGCAGAATGCAGCCAGAGGGAGGAATTGGACTTTATGGCCACTGCATTTTAAGAGAGAAGCAGCACTTTGAAGTAAAACTGTTTATGCATTAGGGGTAATGTGGACTTCCCTCTGCATCTCAATATGCTGGTCTGAAAAGGGGGGGGGGGGGGGTTGGTGAGGGGGAACAACCAGTCTCTCCCCGATGTGTGATTAACCTCTACTTCCGGCTCTGTTACTCATTTTAAATACAAAGTTTTAGAAATAGACTCGGTTCAGTGATGACACAAGTAATGACGCAGTGAAAGGTCAAACAACAAAACAACTTTGTGTAAATCAGATACAGAAATGGAACAGAAACCGAGGTAGAGAATAACAAGAAAAACAAAAGTGATCTAAAAAAACTGGATACTTGTTGTTGCCCTTCTAAACTGCTTTGTGTTGAGAAACCGGCGAAGTGTCGAAGACCATCCACACAAACCTTCTGCATATACACAGATGCACGCTATGACACCCCTCAAACACACACACCAGCACACAGGAAGAGGTAGGGGCCTTCATAAGATGTCCACATTTAAATCTCCGCTATCAGTGAACAGAGGACAATCTGAATGAACAAAGAAAATGAAGGCAAATATCCAGGTACAGGGCTGGAGTGGGGCCACTTTTCAGCCTGGGAGTTTCAGGCCCAAGACCGGCCCATTTTTTCCATAGTGTTGGAAATTGGATAAATGAATGTAGTTTTTATTAGTATGGTTCAACAAATGTGTAAAGGTTATATAATAATTCACTTCAACTGAGATGTTAACAAAAAATATTCCACTATTCCACAAGTTAACAAAAACAGAAAACCATCCATCCTTCCTGACGCTAGGGATGTCCCGATCCGATATTTGGATCGGATCGGCCGCCGATATTAGCAAAAAAATGCATATCAATATGGGATCGGCCTGCAGGGGAAAATCCCGATCCGGACTCCCGATCCAGTTTGTTTTCAAAACTCCGGTCCGTGTTTTCCAGCGCACCGATGTAGGTAATCCATTCCATTCGACCACGAGTGTCCGCGAGACCCTCTTACATTAAGGCTCTTATGCATGTTGCTGCTGACAGCTTTGCCTGTCTTACGAACGTTATCTCCGTGATTTAAGATTGTTTGTGTAATGTATAGGTACGGCACGCACTTTAATTTCCCTATTTTTACAATCGGCTATCCTAACAAAGGCATTTCATTTCAAAAAGCAACCTGGTCAATCGCTAACAACTGAGTGCACCTAGGCCTAACTCTACACATCCAGAAGGGTAGAAGCTTCCAGTAGGCTATAATAACTTTTTTTACCGTTTAGTCTGTGCATCGACGCAGGCTACGACGATGTGAATTAGTGACAGCTGTTGTCGCGGTAAACTTAAGTCTCTAAATAGTGTAGATAGGCCTAGCCTACTTGCTATGTTGCTTGATTTTCTGTAATAAATGCAGCCTGTAGCTTAAGTTACTTCAGCAAACCCAGACCAGTTGTGGCATCCGTTTCGCTTTTAAAACGCAACAGTGAGTGGCTTTTTAGCGCAGTCTCACTTATCATCGATGAGCACTGGAGCCGGCTGACACCTGAGCATGTTGAAATGATCACCTTTGTGAAGAAGAATCTCCCCATCATGCTCAGACTGCAGCCAGGGCAAACAGTAGAAATTGAAGGGAGTGTGGAGATGGAGATGGAGCAGTAAAGTGTGGAGGAGATAGCAATACTGTAGAAGGCGTGACAGTTATTTGGGTTGTTATAGCCAATTCAATGTGTGTGTGGTAATTTGACTATTTTCTACTCAGGTTTTGTGCGTGTTGCTTTTATATATAATTTTATATTGTTTACAATATTGTTTGCACTGATGGCTTTTTAAGCCTTGGTTTACACTCTTGTTGTTCAAGAGCAGAGCACTAATGTCAATTCAGTTTGTGTTGTTAATTGACTATTTATTATTTTGTATATTTTGTGTTTATTTTACCCTGTTAAGAATACAGGGTCAGCTTCTCATTACCAACCATTGCGGATTATTCAAACTAACCTAATTAAGTTGGCTAGTTGTTCTTAAGAGTATAACCCTTTTCAACATGAGTATAACAACAAAATAAGTAAATATCTTTAATCTTTAATACATGCTTGGATCGACCGGTATCGGTATCGGCTGATGCTAAAAGCTACAATATCGGTATCGGATCAGAAGTGCAAAAAGCTGGATCGGGACATCCCTACCTGACGCTTATATTATGGCTACTGTAGGGCCGGCCCAGCTGAGAAAACTTTTTGGAAAAGACGGGCTATATGGACCCAACCAACTCTTTTTGGGAGGGGAGAACTCCCTCACATGGTAGGCTACAACCCATGCAGAGGCAACAGTGTCATGCACAGAATGCGGAACGTGTATAGCTTACTTATAGACCAACGTGACAAATGTCAATATTTTTTTTTCTCGACCGGCCCAAAAGTGAAGCGGCCCACCGGGAATTCTCCCGATTCTCCCGATTACCCATCCCGGGCCTGTCCAGGTATAGCACTGTTGGTTCTAAATGACACCTGCAAATGACTTTAAATTAAGCAATAAGCCCCGAGAGGCTAGCCTAGAAATCTAGACGCACCCTAGCGCAACCCTAGGCTAGTCTAGCAACTCTCCGTTGGCTTGTGATCTCGAAAAATTAAACTTCTATCTGGCCAATCAAATCGTGTATAGAGTCGTTAGGCGGGCTTAACATAATGATTGATGGCCGAGTTGCATCGGTTTGGCTTGAATTCCCTGCTACTTGAAAACAAATAAGATAATGTTGCTGTTGGCTAACAGTGTGACGCGAGTTAAGCTTTTATTACGTTGGCAAAAGTTTGAACTAGCCAACTAGCTCTGCTGGTGGGAAACGCATGGGACTCATAGCGCTGTCCTATTGCGTGCAGAGGGAATTTGAAAAACAACCGATTATCCCGCCCCTCGGACTGAGCACTGCGAACGGTGAGTGCCCAGACCCTACATTTTAATGGCTCGTCAGGCTGTAGAGGGGCGGTGTAAGGCACGACACGCAAGGTGTGCCTAAAAAAAACCTTAACTGTGTATCAGTTAAGTGTAACCTAAATCAGTGTAACCTACGGACTCGAGTGGCTTATTGCTTTTCTAAAACGGTTACTACATGTATCTGGCAAGATTTCATAAAACTAGATGTACCGCAGAGCGGTACAAAATATGACCGCCGCCCAGTCCAGCACATTTTTTCCACAAAAATAAATCACACTGAAAGGCCTATATGATTCTAACTGTCTCACTAAATTGCATTATCCACACTCAATTCTCACTGGTATCTGCTAGACAACAAGTACCAAAACATGATTAGTTCATAGATTTCACATGTAAAATTCATTTTATACAACCCCACCTCCATCTTGCCTGTTCATAATTCTGAGAAATTCTTCATTGTTTGTGTTATGTTTATGTTATGTGTGTGCGTGTGTGTGTGTGTGTGTGTGTGTGTGCGTGCTTGTGTGTGTGCCTGCGTATGTGGCTGTGCATACAAGCGTATATGTCTACTGTGTGAGTATGTGTCATACGTATGATTACTGTGAATGTATGTGTGTGTGTGTGTGTGTGTGTATCTGTTTGTGCACATGTGTGCCGATGAAATGGGTTAACATGACCCCTGGAGGCAATCATACGGAAAAAAATGGTCATCCTAGGCCCTACAGTTCTCAAGATATTCACAGAGAACTGTGTCTGCCCTACCCTCCTTTCGGGGGGTCCAGTCCAGCGGGGGGGCTACAGATCAAAACGAAAAATGACGGTTCCATGCTATCCATGTGGGGGTACATGCCCACCGGTCTTTCAGTGTCCCGGGAATCCTTGTTGGTGTACGTCACTAAATGTACACATAAATTATTTTATTGTAAGGCCCCCCATGAACGAAAGCACACAAAACTTGGCATGCATTCGGAGGGCGTCATAATGATCCTACACTTTTAATTTCGTGCAGTTTTGACCTTGTCAGCCAGAGATATTGTGATGAAAACACCTAATTCTTTGCTTTTGAATTTTTAACTAGGTGGCGCTATACATGAAATAAGTGGTAATGGGATGGGTTGACATGCCCCCTTAAGACCAACATACATAAAAAAGGTGGACCTCCTAGGCCCTACGGTTCTCGAGATATTTACAGAAAACTGTCTCCGGCCACCTACAGGCCAGTTGGTGTATAGTAACATAAATTAATTTATTGTGTGGCCCCCCATGAACGGAATTCCACAAAACTTTGCGTGCATACAGAGGGTGTCATAATGATCCACTTCCAATTTCGTGCAGTTTTGACTATGTTAGGTCACAGATTAGGTCACAACCAATCATAAACAAGGACTGGAACTAACCATTTTAGAATAATCAATTACATTAATACTTCCACAATAATATTATCACACATATCTTGATTTACCATCACATCCTGTATTTAATATGGGTGTATGACAATGTATTTGCACAGGACACAGAAGTTAGAGACAGTCACACGTTTTGCGTCGGTTACATCATATGGGCCAGGCCCTCTAAACTCGCCCTCATTCACAAAGTGCTTTTTAGTGGTCGAGGTGTGTTAAGAAAAATGATTTCGGTTGATTTCATCATAACCTTCTTTTCATTACCAGTAGGTTTTTGGTGTGTGTGTGTGTGTGTGTGTGTGTGTGACTGCTCTACCGTAGAGGGAGAACTGTGAATACAGAAGGGATAAAGAGTTGGGTAACAAAGGGGTGTTTGAAAAAAAAGTCTGAGTGGAATTAGAGTGAGAGAGATAGAAGAGAAGAGGGAGGAGAGGAGAGTTGGGAGACACTGTGAGTTTGAGTGTTTAAAAAAAAAACATTGGATTTGAAAGGGGGAAAGTAAAAGAGAAAAAGCAGTTGTGTAGTGCCTGTGTTAGATTAGTTTTAACAAGGAAATGTGGGATGGAGGATGTAGAGTGAGAGAAAGAAAAATATTTATGTAACAGTTGGGCTGAGAGTTTAAAAGGGATCACTAGGAGCAGGAAGACAAGGATATGAGAGAGGAAACTTGCAGAAAGGGAGAATAATGGCTCAGTTAACCTGTCCCTAACTGACAGATTGTTAGATTGGACCTACTCCTACTCCTACTCTTAAAAGGATAGAACGGTAATGTCCAGAATGGCAATGTCCATGTTTGTGTGGATATGTTCATGTGTATGTGTGAGTGTGTGTGTGTATGTATCTGTGTGTGTGTGTGTGTGTGTGTGTGTGAGAGAGAGAGAGAGATACAAGAGAGAGAGCATGAGTTTATGTGTATAACTGACAGATTGTAAGAAGGACAAAAGTCATTAAGTGGTCATAAAGTTGGTAATGCCTGTGTGTGTGTGTGTGTGTGTGTCTTGTAGGTTTCCCACCTCGGGTGCTCCTCGTGAATCAGTCTCTGTGAGCGAGTGAGTGTGTGCAGCAGGAGCACCCTAGCTTAACTTATTCAGCGATCAAATCAAGACGGATGCCAGGATGCCCCTATTTCCTACACCTCCCTCATTGATTCACTGCCTGCCACAGGGAAACAGCCGTCTCTCTCTCTCTCTCTCTCTCTATTTCTACCCGTTTCTCTTTATCTCTCTCTTACTCTGTTTCTTTAACTCCCCCCTCTCTTTCTTTCTCTCTCACCCTCTTTCTGTCTCTCATACTCTCTTTCCCTCTATCCCTCTCTCTCTCTCTCTCTCTTTGTGACTCCATCTCTCTCTTTCTCTTACTCTATCTCTTTTAACCCCTCTCCTCTCTTTCTCTGCTACTTTCCCTCTCTTCCTCTCTCTCTCTCTGCTTTTCCAGAGGCCATAATTGATTTTTGCTCTCCAGGTGTATTTTGTGTGGTGGGGAGCATTGATTTTTGTTTGTCTGTGAGCTATGAGGGGGGGTCAGAAGTGAATATGGGAGAGGGAAAGATGGGCCATGTCAAAACTGGTCCCCCCAGGTGACTGAACAGAGGAGTGATTACCTCCTCCTTTGCGATGGCAGCTCACCATATCCCATGATGCATTGCCGCACAGGAGGACCGGACAGGAAGTCTACAGCACATGTTTTGAGGGGGATAAAGCTTCATGTTCACAGGAGAATTCTAGAGGCTTTAGATGACTCCCTGCTTGTCAAGTGCAAATAGACCCCCCTGTTGACAGGCAGAGACACCCATTCACCTCACTCTCTCTCTCTCTCTCTCTCTCTCTCACACACACACACACTCTTTCTCTCTCTGTCTCACACACACACACCCAGAGAGAAAGAGAGAGAGATTTTGATGACGACTCTGCTCTTTTATTGTCATACAAATGTTTTGATATATCGAGCTGTCAGTCTGCACGTAATTTCTAAAGTCCTGCAGCGTCCATAAAACCTTTCCTCCATCGCCACCAACCTCGCGGGTCAGTTTCTCGTCCATTTATCTGTGTACACTTAAAACAGGCTACTGAACATGCCCATGTTTTTTTTTTGTTCCCTCTCGCTCCTGTTACTCATGGCCTGCCTACCGCCGCCATGCTCACCCAGAGAGCTATCCAGATGGTTCTAATCACGCCGTGTTCTGATTGAAAACCGCCCGCCCATGTTTATGCTTGACACGTCCAATTTGACCCATCGTCGCGCCGCCATGTTTGCTCTGCTCCTTATCTCTCGCCCTACATGTGGAGGACCCTTCAGCCATGCTCTCCACTGCTGGCTGATGGGAGTTAATTAGCCGCCTGCTAACAGCTATTTTGCCTTTCTGAGGGGGCGAGGGGGGGGGATAGTCTAGCGCAGTCACCCGAACACCACCACTGCCGCCGACATTGCCATCAGAGAGGCTGTTAGTGACCATGCTCTAGTCAAGGGGTTGGCACTGTTTGGACGTGGGGGTAAAACATTAAGGTCAGTGGTCTGATGTTGAAAAGTTTAGCGGTGATTTCAACTTAAGCTATTTTTTCCTCCTGCAACATAAAATGAAGGCTTAAAAATAATATTGGTATATTATATGGAGAAAAAAGGGCAATGATTACGTCTGTCCTATTAGTCTATCTAATTTGTGGCTTCATAACAAAAACAAGTCTGAATTATTATTAGACTTGTAGATTAACTTTTCATGCAAATGTTTTCTGCTGTTGTATTTCCACTTTGAATTCGCTGGCACACACAGATCCCACATTGTTACACATCACCAGCAAAATGGCAAGTGCCATAAAGTAAGCAAATATATTTTCACATTTAATTCTAAATGTCACATGTTATAGGACTTGGCTGGAATGATGACAATGTTTCCATTAAGATGGGCGTGAAACCTTCCTTCATTCTGCTTGTCCATCTATAACTACTGTATGCCTTGAAACATTCTATGTTGTGATTGTTTATGAGAGTAAACAGCATGCACATGGGGTTTAACAACACAGTAACAGCTGCTTCGTCAGTTAACCCTTGCAATATGGCTCCCATGTGGAAAACCACAGATAACAAGAAGGCATATTTAACCTTGGATATAGAGAGAGCTGTGTGAACAAATCTGTCTGAAGAAAGGCCTTTCTTTATGTAATCTGGATGTTGATGTATGGCTCATAGCAATTTTATCTATACTGAAATATTTTATGCTTTTACAGGAGTGGACAGTACTGTACAGGTGCATCTCAAAAAATCAGTAATTTCCAGTAATTTTTCAGTAATTTATTTCAAAAAGTGAAACTTTCATATAATAGATTCATTGCACATAAAGTGAAATATTTCAAACCTTTTTTGTTAAATCTTGATTATTCTAATCTTGATTATCACAGTTTACAGCTCATGGAAATCAAAAATCCAGAATCTCACAATATTACAATCAAGTATTCATGATACAGAATTTCTGTAACAGAAGTGCCATCCTGAAGTGAGCTCTAATCAGCTAATGAAGTCAAAAGACTGGCAATGGTTTGCTGAGCCTTTAATCTCTCAGTTTGTGCAGGGAAATGGCCTTTTCCATGATATTCTTTTTTTTTTCCTGATGCACCTGTATAGTATATAAACATACAGTACCTATGTCAGATTACATGTACATTACATGTACAGGAACACTTCATGAGGCCTATATTAATAGAAATACAATGGACGGCACTATTGTTGCCAAGTGAATGTAGTATGTTGGCCCATTCATAACTCTTTAAGTGGATAGTGCTCTATGTTATGGTGTGTGCTGCAACAATTAGAACTGGCTAGATCAGACGTGACAGTGGTATTCTCACTGCGGGGCTACACCGGACGCACAACCGAATGGAATGTTTGTGGAGTGTATACTGTAATAATTTAGGCTGGGTGAACTCAGACTGGTCTGCTGGCGATTTCTTTTTCGCCCTGCAGCTCAGGGGTTGTGGCTAGATGGGATACAGCTAAGAACGGAAGTTATGTAACAGACAGTGAAATATCGCACGATACCAGAGCCCGTTTACGGGCGATATTGTTACTATAACGATGGCAGCTTTCTTCTCGTCGTACAGGAGTTTTGAGAAGTACCTCAGTGATTACGAGGAAGAAACCATGACTAAGTTTACAGTCTTAACTAAAGACCGCAGTTTTGGTCAGGACCAAAATTTAAAAAAATTTCCATTTTTAAATCGATAGTCTAGCTGTTAGCTTAGCATTGTATGCGCGAGTTTGTGTGTGTGTGTGTGTGTGTGCGCGCGTCTCCCTCTCCCTCCTGTGTCATATAATGTGTCATATAAAGGCCAATGTTATTTTGTAAGCAACTTAAAAACTTAAAATTCAGATTGACAGAATCTCCTGTTTTCCCGGGGAGTGCGCGAGTGTGTTTGTGTTTTTTAGAAGTGGGGTTTGTTGGTTTGTAGTGGACACCTTCTGCTAACCAGTGCCTAAGGCTGCAGATTAACTGTAACTGTTAACTGTTCAACTGTGCATATTGTATATAGTTCTCTGCAAACCTATGGTGGCATCATGCCATCAGTGTGCATATTGTATATAGTTCTCTGCAAACCTATGGTGGCATCATGCCTTCAGTGTGCATATTGTATATAGTTCTCTGCAAACCTATGGTGGCATCATGCCTTCAGTGTGTCTTAAACAACCACACATACTGTAAAATGTATTATATTATATTGATATTTTATTGTATTTCTCTAAATGCATACTTGACTGTAGATAGATTTATGAGTAAAGTTACCAACACAGGAAATGTTCTATTTTGTCTTTATTATTTTGTCAGAATGCACCAGAATGCTTTGTTTGTATGTGAAAATCACAAACCCCACCCCCCTAAAATTAAATGAAATCATATTGGACATATTGTGACTCTCTAACTCTTATCTTATGTAGCTGTAGAAGCAAGTCTCTCTGATGTTTGTGTTTCTGCACTACAATGGTACTGTTACCACACTGCACATAACTACTGTACATATCTGTCCATATGGTTCATACCATATTTATTCAGTTTTTATTATAATATATTCTGTTCACTGCATATATCTATATGATTCATAATGGTACTGCCAATACATTGCACATATATGTAAACCTACATGTTGTGTTCTCTACAGATGGAGTCGAGTCTCCGTGCAGAAGTAGATATTGCATGCCAGGTTTCAAAAGTTACGATCTCAGTCCAATCGTTAGCAGCTCCATCACAGCAAGTTATGGTCCATCCCCAAAGGGAAATGACAGTGTTCGTTGTGCAATTGAAGCAACTCTTTCACAACGATCCATAAAAATAGTTTTCATTTATGACACGGATATCCATGGCTGAGACGTCTTTAGATCGTCTTTAATTATAAGTTCTCGTAACGCAGGGTAAAGTTAAACTTTCGTGTCCATATATATTATACTTCTTTGGGACACCCGTGATCATAACTAAACTATTTATTTTGTAATAGTATTTCTAACATGAATTTATAACATAAAAGTGATGTTAATGTTCGCAAAATAGCTATTTTTCTTGTTTCCTTTGGAATATCCACGATCGTTTCCTACTTCCTGTCCTGAGCGGCGAGATTTCACTATCTGTTACGTAACTTCCGTTCTTAGCTGTATCCCATCTAGCCACAACCAAGGGGGCAGGCAAATTCCCAGAAGTAGAAGAATCGACGTAGGCTGGAGGAACCACCTCTCTGCTAACTCCCATAGAAGCCCATTCATTCTAGGATTTTTTTGAAATACCATAACTTCATATAACATATATCCTGTGCCGATTTTGTAGCTTCTGTGTAATCTACATAAACACTACAAAGGCAAAACAGACTCCACTACCTCGTCCGTAACGTTGGTTACCCGTAAGAAGAATGGTTAGCTTGTTCGGTTGGAGGGAAGCTAGCTTTGACGTAATCTCTCTTTCGCGCCGTAGGGAGATAACCGTATTGTTTGGATAAGAAGCTCACCTTACTGTCTATGACAGTAACTCATAAGCAAAACCTAGCATACACGACCGTATGTTAAGGTAAAGCATTACACAGAGGCAACCTAATAATAATAAAAAAAAGTAAACCTAATTTTAAAAAAAAACGGCACTAATCATTTCAGAGGTTTTCGATGGATTGACTGTAGGTCGGAAAAGTGGAAAGAAGATTAGCTTCAAGGCTATAACTTTTTTGTTTTGTTTTAGCATGACTGTTTTTGAAGATGATCATGTGTGGTAGCTTCAACATTAACGCGACTTGGTGAGGATGATATTAATAATAATACATAAATAAATGTTTAACTTTGATGACTTTGAAGGCGAAGGAAGTGTGAGAAGAATTTCTGTGTATCTATCATATGAGTTACAAAATTCAGTTTGATGGCTAACATCACGAAGTTAAGTGTGAGTCTGCGCAGTACTGGGGGGACCAACTGAAAAATCGTTCTATTTGACTCAGAGCCCTCCCATTGAAAACGACGGAGTCTGTTCGTCCATTTCTTTTACTGTCTATGGCCACAACCCAGCTGAGGCTGGAAACCTGTGCATCTTTTTCTACTGCTTCCGTTACAATTTTGCCAGGACCAATCACAAGCTGGCTTATCCACCTGGCGTGCTATTGGCAGGTTTAAAACAATGACGATAGCGGGAGAGCCCGGAGTTTTCGCGTCGCTCTGCAAACTTCGCCCGGTTTGTTGATCAGATTGGTGAATGACTATCCAATTGTGTACAGAGTCATTTGAACTATGCCCGTTGATCACGCCTGTTATGCAGTAGAAAATACATAGCGATCTCCCCAAACCAATGTTCAATCTTAACTCATTGAATGCCAAGCTGTTTTTGGGAGCTTTGTCCTAGAGTGCCAGCAATCTAGACCATTGTTGATGATTTTTGTACAGCCACAGCATATCCTGTGTTATAGCTATGAACACATACAATAGCTCGATTAAAAGGTGAGACTTTAAGCTCTCGGTGGGTGCAAACCGTGTATTTCTACACGCCTCTGTTCCTGAGAAATCCCAAGTTAAACAGTGGCTAGTTTTCATCAAAATCGCTGTTTTTTTTCTAGAAATGGAGATATAACGTCTTTCATGAAATATGAAGTGTTGCCTGTTACTTACTTGTGTAAACTTTCCGGGAAGTGATCAGCGAGACTGCCACCTAGTGATAGACCCACGAAAATGGCCTGGTTTTGACCTGACGTGCATGCGTCACTGATCCGACCCAAAGCGGCAACGAGTTATGATAAAATGATAAAATCCAGATAAAATGTCCAGATTGTGCATTTTCATGAGTTTCACGATCGTCATATATTTCATTTCCATTCATCACAGAGTTCCCAAAATCACATATAAGGTGTGTTAGAGTGTCTAGTTTCGTAATTAAAAAAAAAAGCTAAAAACGTAATATTACGTTTTTGGCCCCCAACGCATGGGAAGGAAAACGTTTTTGGCACTCAATGCGTTAAAAGATTGAGCTTGGTCTGGTGAAAGCCAGACTAGTAATAATTAGCTTCCACTATAATCAATGGAACCTGCTACACCAGATGTCACAGTGGCACATCAATCAACCGAAAAGGGCACACGTTACCCCGCTGTTCATTGAGCACTCCTCCGAGGAATGTCTTCTGCCACTGCTGCCCTTACACACACAGCAATCCAGACTGTTTTTATCTGTGGTCCGTCGATGGTGGAACGACGCGCAAAGTGTTACCAGAGTAGGGGCATCCCTCAAGAAGATCTTGTGGACCCAAATCTTCGGTGGGTACCTCCTCCTAACACACCTAACATTACATTACATTACATGAGTCCTTTTGAATGCAAGTCACTCCACTCGGCGGCCATATTGTAATGCTTTTTGAGCACTTATCGGGCATCTATTTCGGTAGAAATAGGCTTCACAACACCAACCTTGCTCCAGAGGCGAGATCACAACACATGATTGGCAAAATGTATTCACATTTCGACTTTTTTGCTGCGGAAGGGGCATGATATGTGTAAACAACTGCCATATTGGCGTTACAAACTAACCCCATGCATTTCTATGGAGGATTTATGAATGTACCTCATTCTTCTTCCACAAACTCCCTCTACTTTGACTATTTCTTATAACTTCTGCATTCTTATCCTCTACTAGTAATAGTATTGTTTGATGTAGTATTGATTCCAACCTAAGGTCTCCTGTGCATTGTAGCTTGAATGGTATTCCTCATTTTTGTAAGTTGTTTTGGATAAAAGCATCTGCTAAATTAATACATTTAACTGCATATGTGTCATGGATACAATATATAAAAAAATATTTTCTACGGTACTGGCGCTCAACATATACTCCACCGTAGTTGCCTTCAACGAAGCCCGGGGGTCAGAATGAAATCAATCTGAATTCAATTGAATAGAATTGAAGGCTCCACAATTGTACCCAATGATCTAATTTAAGTATTTTTAGTGCAATCTTAAAAGCACACTGAGTATCAGTTTAAATATGTTAGATTTCACCCACATGGTTGTCGGTGACTGAACAATTGTCTGAATGTATCGGCACCTTCTCACGGAACAGAGATTCAATTTTGTTCCACCACAGCCATTTATTTTATACATCAACCCCTCAAATGAAATTTCTCAAAGCTGGTAAAAAGACAGGTGTGTCACACCTGCAATAAAAAAAAATCAAACAAAACACACACACACAAGCAAAAGCTCTCTCTCTCTCACACACACACACACACATACTCAGTTTCTTCAACTCAGACCTTTTCTCCCTCTCCCCATTCTTTTCTAATGAAATGTTTGCCTCAGTTGTAAACGCCATTTTCAATTAAAACCAAAATGTAAATTTGTCCAGTTAGAAAGCTTCCCCACTCCCTCCCTCCCACACTGACAGAAACAGACTCTTGTCTTGTCACTTTTTCCCTCTTATTCTGCCCTTCTTTCTCTCTCTCTCTTTCTCTTTATTTCTCTATTTCACTCCATCCTGCAGTATTGGGGATGAATGATAATAGCTGAAATGGAGCAGTCTCAGACACACACACACACACATACACAACCGCTGATTATGGCCATGCATGCAGGCTGCCTACCTGTAGTTAATAGACAACAGCTTCCCTCCCATTTGCTTGGGTTCAATTTTCTCCTGGATAGCCTGATGCATTTCCTGTTTTCATGTTGTTGTGAATTCACCCATAATTTTTTCTCTCTCATTCCATCAGGCTGGGTTCTAGAACCCCCTGGGCTTCTGACATTGCAGTTCATCTCCATCATACACCTAAGGCTTTTTTACCACAAATTAACATCTGTTAATCTCCAACAAGACAGTAAGGTAATTGCTAGATGATGGCTGTTGCATTGAACGACGAGGGAGAGTACTACCTCTTTAGTTGATAGAGTACTTAATACTTTAGTTGATAGAGATGCATTACATAATTACAGCACAACATAATTAATGCATATACCACTGTTGTTTTATGGTTTACTTCAGGGAGAATTCCGGCAATTTTTCATTTTTCTTTAAAGATGGTGTTTAAAATCATGCCCCCAGAATGTAGCACTGTACCTGTCTGGCAGCTCTAGTCACTGACTGAAGCAGATGACATGTAGTTCATAGGCTGGGGAAAGAGCTATTTATTGGTACTGGAAGACTTGTTGTTAAGATGTTTTTGACCTCCAATCATGAATTCAAATGTGAAATTTGACTGTATACCCCCCCCCCCCCCCCACAGGGATGGTGTATTTCATCCCTCTCCCACACCACCCACACATAGGGGTGTGGGTGGTGTGGGAGAGGGATTAAATACACCACACACACACCATACCCTCCCATACACAAACAATATATACCTTTTCAATTACTACTTTTAATTTATTCTTTATAGTTGAGCTGGCTCTTGAGCACAATAATTTAATTACTTATAAATCCTTTTATGAGTACATGACAATAACTACTTGAACTTGAATTTGGGTTCCCTTGAATTTGGGTTCCCAGGGTACGGCATTTTTTTTCCCCCTGACGTGTAACAAAAGAATCAGTCTCAGGGTTGATGAGCCATGCCTCCGAAATGTTGTTGCAAGCCTTCGAGCTTAGTTATGGCTATATATAATTCCAGGATGCCATTATCATCTCATCACATTCACTGATACTGTAACAATTTCATGGACTTCTTCTGAATGTTTTGCTTATTGATTTTGAAGGCTCTCTACAGGATCTTTTGCAAAAACATGTATTACTGAACTGAACGCAGTGTGGTATGCGGTGTGGATTTGTTTGTTTAGAAATGTGCAGACAATGTTGTTATCTTCTCTTTAATGCCTTAATAGGTTCCTATTGAGCGACTACAATGCACTGATTTCTGGAAGACTGAGATATACTTTTCAAATAATATAATATATCAGAAACAACTTCAAAAACATGTTGCTGGCATGCAACTATGGAGACAGGTCATCATTAAAACGTGTACAGTAATTATATTCTTAATTCAGTATTATTTATTATATATTACATTGATATACTTAATACACTGAATCAATAATTACACTGAATCAATAATATTTTTGACAAACAAACACACACTCTCTTGCTCACACACGCACGCACGCATGCACGCACAGACACCCACACACACCCACACACACCCACACACACACACACACACACACAGAGCGATCTTTAACATTGGCTGGTATTTGTGTGTGTGTGTGTGTGTGTGTGTGTGTGTGTGTGGAGTCCATTTAGCAGGGATTATATTCACCAGTTGTTCTATTATTTGTCCTCAGTTGTGTTCCGATAGACCACTGTGTATTTCTCTTTCCTCTCTGTTGAATGCCATTTCTAAAGCATACTGCAAATGAATGTCTGCAAACCTCTCAAATGCACTCATGACATGAACAAACCTCTCAAATGCACTCATGACATTCCATTGTGTACAGAGTCTATTATTGATGGATACGCTTTTGACAAGTTTTTGTACACATTACTGTATTCTCTGCATCGCAATGCCTACCAAGTCAAAGTTTAAACACATATATCAAGAAAAACATTTTCATTTCTTGTTCAGCCTGGTGTAAAGAGCATGACGGCAAGCTGCATTTCATACTCATCATCAACATCCCCAAGTACACGCTAAATCTGTTGCTGTAAAAAGTCTCTGTCTAAAGGCAGCAATAAACTGTCACAACAGGCCCTGGTTTCCTACCTAAAGACAATAGGAGAGGTGAGTATTATAATAATACAATATTATAATATTAGCATCATATGGTTAAAGGCTGGATGGTTTAATGATCTTTGCAGATGTTGGGCAGGCATAATTTACCATATCTTATTTCATAACATTTTCTCTGGCCCACAACAAATGTGTGATAACTCTACTTTGGATGAAGTCTACCAATAAATATGATATTGCATTTTTCATTTGAATCATGTCATAACTCATAATTTTTGGTGGGTCGGCTGTTTCCCCAAAAAGATGGAAGGCAGAAAGATGGAAGGTAGAACCCCACCTCTTTTTTTTCTGCCGAAGTGAAGTCTGATGCTGTGTGTGGCTGACAGGGTAACACAAATCACCGCATATTTCAGCGGCACAAGCTAACTCCCTCTGTCTGCTTGAATGATGTTCACATATTAGAAGAAAATTGCAGGAGGAACCAGCAGGCAACAACGCCCATGAACAGTCACAGAGAGATACGTATAACAGAGTTAAGGAAAACACAGAGCAAAGTCTCCTGCAAACATCTGTTTTGAGCCTCTGTATATAACTTTGAAATTAAATGCCATTCTTGATGATATCACCTGTATAAGGTCCAGGGCAGAATAATGCAGAGGTGGACAAAGTACACAATTCCTGTACTTAAAGGTGCTCTAAGCGATGTTGAGTAACGTCACTTCTGTTGACATTTAAACAAAACAGAGAGCTAGATGGCCCCTCCCTCCCGTGCAACTAAAACTCTCCTGAATAGGCATCTCATCAGTGATTCGCTGGAAAAGTTTGTTATGTTTCATGGTCCAGGCTGCACCAGGCTGTTTTTGTTCAAATGGATGCAATAATTTAATTTGAATCATCATTCATTCTCTGTTCACAAATCTAAAACATTTTCACTACCGAATACAAAACTAGATAACTCAATTATGAGTATCTTATTTAAGGAGGCTAAAGATCTAGGTATGTGGTGAATGTCAGGTGATTGTCTAGTTTCATTCCAACTTTACAATGGCCATGGAGGATAGCCTGGTTGAAACCAGACCACTTCTTAAATCTCAATTGCTAACAGTTTCATCTTAGTTCTCCCAGGCTACATGGAAGATGTTCTGATGAAGAATCTGCTGTCAGCATCATTACCACAGCCAAGTTGAAATTGAACTATTGAAAAAAGGAACTTCAAGATGGTCTATCGCATTTACAGAAAAATCTAGTCACAAGTTTCCAAAAATATTAATACTCTAGTAAAATAGAGGTACTCAAAAATCATACTTAAGTACAGTAATCAAGTAAATGTACTTAGTTACTGACCATCCCTGGGCATACCTAACTGTAGCTGTTGCAACAGGAACAAACTAATCTTCAATCAGATCAGTGACTTCCTTCTCTTTCCAACTCTGCAATTTTATTCTGCTTTATTCTTAAACAAAAATCTCATCTTTTGAATTGCAAGGGCAGTTGTTAATTTCTAAACTAGAAATTAGAATAAGAATATATATTAAAGGTTATTTTAGAAGTCTTATGCAACTACTGCTGTGACATGCTATACATGACAGCCCACATAATCTCTGATAGTGTAAGAAAAGGTGAAAATACAACAAAGGAAAAAACACTCCACTGGCAATCAAGAGTTTTGATTGGAGGATTTCTTTGATTGGATATTTTCGGGTCTTATTTCGGAGCAGTATTTCAGTGATTTCCTTAATATAAATTCAAACCAATCTGCATGTTTTCTTGTCTGTCAGGGGAGGGGTTTGCGCTGCATTCATTAATCGACTTGTTAGGCCTTTCCTTCAAGATGGCAGTGACAGGAAGACGGCTAAGGTAGGTTAAAAACACACCCTTCAGAAAATATTGTTTTTAGAACCTTTCGAAACACTTGCAATATTTACAATACTTCGATTTGTCTGTAGAGAATCTCACCACACTACTACAGAAGTGTCATTCTATTTTGAACATTGTCAGTGGTGTAAAATAGAGTTTGTTTTTGACGTGTGTGTTTATGCCCTTTGCATTTACATCGTAAGACAATTTGGTGTTAATGCAAATGACTGCCTTGTTCAAACCTGCACCAATTAACGTAATTATGCTCTCAAAAAAATGTTTGAACCTGTGAGCTTCTGGAAATAGACCCTATAGGTTCTTTTTGCTCCGGAACATTCCTTTAAAACGTGTGATGTGTGAAAAAGAAACTTGAGAATAGGAAAGCTGTTCACAGCTTATAGAAAATGAGTGTGCAACATAATGTCAGTATATCAAAGGGGAAGAACAAATCGATTCAGTGTGGAGAGAGGCCTGATGCAGGCGAAGGAACATCACCAGATATGAGTTGAGTCTCTGAGTTCTTATTTTGACATTCCAAGAATAGTGTCCATTCTAACCTTGATTCACATGAACACAATACCGTAAAGGCTTCACTATCTGTGCAAAACATGATGTCCTTGACATATCTGATGAAGGAAAGTTTTTTTTTTCAAATACCTTAATCCTTTTAATCAGATCCCAATATGAGTATGATACAACATGAAAATAATTATTTGAGAAGCTGAACAGAAGCAAGACAGACTGATATTGCAGTTGTACAGATAAAAGTCTTCAAGCTGAGCCGTTTCTTGAGTTTCACGTCAGTAATAAACAGATAGATAGATAGATAGATATTTTATTGATCCCCAAGGGGAAATTCAAACAGACTTACTATGTGCAAACTTACTTTAACTTTACCACTAAACTCACTTAATCAAATCTGCTGTTTCATAATATGTAGAGTTTATAATTTACAACACAGATGAGACAAGAGAGACTGTAAAGAACATGCATTGGTGAAAAGCCTTGTTGCTGTAACAGAGGAAGCTCTTGTCTATACCCCAGGTCATCATCATTCAAACCTCCATACTGAGGATGACCACTGGCAATGCAAATCAGGGACAAATGTACACCCTTCAAATTATGCAGGAGCATAATTACCAAATAACTACTCTCTAATCACCTCCTCGGTCTTGCCTTTTTTTCAACAGATAGATTGGCTCCTTTTCATTTTGGCAACACATGATCACCACTTGACTTACGATGGAGGGAAAAGTTCCTACTGGGAAGGCAAGGCAAGGTTATCCTCTCTGATTTAAAGGGGAAATCTGGTCTAAAAATAGCCTGGAGGACCAGACCCAATCTGTAAGATTAAGGGTCTGGCCTTGAATAACGTAATGGCCCAACTCGAGGGGCGGCACCAAGAACGCATTTGAAAATCTCACTGCACGCAATTGGATAACACTATACAATCAATGTTAAAGGATAATTCCGGTGTGATTTTGACCTAAAGTGTCTTGAAACATGATACCGAGTGTGAATGTATGTCTCATAGCTCACCTCGGCTTGTCCCCTGCACTCAGAAATCTGGCGCTAGTTAGCCAATGCTACCAACACAGTGTTTCGTTGTGGTGCCTCGGGCATCGGCCTAGCCATGCAAATAAATCACTGTTTTACACCATTTACGAGGCTCAAAGTAGCTACTTCATTGGTAGACTTCCGAGGGCCTTGACATTTAAAACGAGACATAGAGAACTTTGAAAGAGCACTAGTAGTTTATTTACAAGACGATTTATACAGACAGTACCTTAAGGAATTTTACCGTTCAACGCCATCTTGAATTTAGTTACGATAAGTCGAGTCGAGTAGCCTTGAATTCCCTGCTACTTGAAAACAAATAAGATGGATGTTGCTGCTGGCGAACAGTGTGACAAGAGTTAAGCTTTTATTATGTTATTATCTTTTATAACGTTTGAACTACAGTAGCCAACTAGCTCCGCTGGTGGGAAACGCATGGGACTCATAGCGCTGCCGCTGTCCTATTGCGTGCAGAGGGAATTTGAAAGAAAACTGATTATCCCGCCCCTCGGACTGAGCACTGCGAACGGTGAGTGCCCAGACCCTACATTTTAATGTGGGTCTGGCTCGCCAGGCTATGCGAGATTACTTCCGGGGGGAAGATAATGACGCTTAAGTTTTAAGACTCATAAGTTATTAAGCTTAAAAGACTAAAATATGTCAGGTTAGGTTTTCAGAGACTGTTCCATAATGCCTGTAGGTGAATGCAGTCCCTCATTACATCTGATGCATTGTATAAAATGTGTAAGCCAAGTAAAGTAAAGGGCATGTACAATAAATGTAGCCTGATATAGTTTGCCATTGACACACAGCTGTGATGTACAGGCCAAACACCCTTCAGGCTTTTAGCACTCTATATCACAGAGCAAAATGTCAGATTACATTAAACTACATTTAGCAACTGTTGGGGCTTAGCCAGAAACAGAACTCATAAAGGTCAAACATACTGTATCATGTAGGCCTATGTAAAATGATAACATGAGACCTACATCCCCAGTGGGTGTAGGCCCACCATATATTGAGAATAACAGCCCCTCTCGTGGACACGTCACATATAAGGTCATTTTAGCATCTAATGCTAACGCTAGACCGCACATGCTCTCCCAGGGCTAAACTCGGGCGTCACTTACAAAGGGGGAGTTTTCATAGAGCGTGTTGCTCCTCGGCTGCTTAATTCCGATTGGCAGCTTGTGCCGGGCAACCCGAGCCTTTCCCGCGGGGCCTTTATGGCCAATACATGTCTCAGACAAAGCCTAAAACCCCCCAGCGTCGGCCGTTGAATCTTTCAGGGAGCGGGTCTGAAGCTGTATTATTTAGCAGTCATTTGAAGTCATTTGCTCGTCTCTGGCGGCACCTCCTCCCGGAGCCTGACGGTGAAATATTTAATATTAGAAGTGGGGGTAGCCAGGTGGAAAGTGGCGTTGGGATGGAGGCAGAGGCAGAGATGTTTTGGAGGTTATTACCGCACGCTGCGGAGGCTAAATTAAGCCCCTGCTACGGAATCAGAGCACTGAAGACACCTCAGTGTGCTCCAGACTGCCACTCGCCTCCGAGCATGTCAGTTGGTGAGTGTGGGTTTGTGCGTGTGTGTGTGTGTGTGTGTGTGTGTGTGTGTGTGTGTATGTGTGTGTCTGTGTGTGTGTGTGCCTGTGTGCTGGGAGACAGTTTCAAGCTGCAGTAACATTTAGGCAATAGGGAGTGTGTGTGTGTGTGTGTGCAGATATGTCTGTATGTCTCTCTCTGTGTGTGTGTGTGTGTGTGACTGGTGTGTGTGTGTGTGTGTGTGTGTGTGTGTTTGCTCTGATGCATGGCTCATTAGATTCAATTACACCCTTATTTCAGATAATTAAAATCCCCTCAACATGTAAAACAGTTTTAGGTTAGTGAGGGCACAGAGAGAGCAAATCTCATCAACACAGGCCCTAGAACCTACATTACAGCGATGCTTTGGAGCCAGTCGTTTAGTTGAAACATGAATGATGATGAACAATCCATCTGGAAAGTCTGATTGTTCAATGAGTAAGTATTTTTTGAGCTCAAGATGGCGTATTTGTCCTCAGATAGCACTGGACCACTTGATTAGCATACAAGCCCAATTTAGGGAGGTCAGAATCAATACATTGAGCAGTCCCACTGAGAAAGGGGTTTGATTGGAGTGGTCATCATTGCTTATTTTTGGAGTAGATTCACAACAGTGACTTACTCTCCCCTTTTCAGAAATGCCAGATTCATTTATTAGATTATGTACTGGCCCAGTGGGTTAGTTAAAGCGATGGTTCGGAGTAATTTCACCCTAGGGTCCTTTGCACCATGACCCCGAGCCAAACACCCTCCCAGAACCTTTTTTCCCTTGGTCGAAAAGCCTATAAAAGTCCTTGCAGGAAGCGATTACATCAACGTTTTTTGGTATATCCATGTAGCTTAAGACTTAAGACTAGGATAGCAGAGCACAGATGTGCAATACGTAACATCGACATGAAAAGTTCAGTGGCAGCCCATTTTAAAGATGCCCGTCATAATGTGTCTGCCCTTAAATATATGGGAATTGAGATGGTAAAAATGCCCAGGAGGGGGGGCAATATTGACAACTTACTTCTCAAACGTGAACTATATTGGATTTATACCCTGGACACTATGGCACCAAGGGGTATGAATGAGGACTTCAATATCAGACCATTCCTGTAACTACTTTAATGACTATGTGGTTGCTAACTGAAAATCTTTAAATAATGGTACTTCTGTTTCGTGTTCTTCTGTTTGCCCTTTAGAAGTGAGTAAAGACTGTAGCAAAAGTTTTTAACATGATGCTGTATTGTAGTCTCCTGGATAAAAATAGTAATTATATAGACACCTTATCATGCTTACTTGAAAGTATGATGGCCATAGGGCCTGATGCTATGTCAAGTACTCTCAATAGACTTCTCTGTACACTCTAAGACGTGTTTTAGAAAGAACTTCAAAATATGTACTTATGTTTGTATGTATGTATGTGTGTATGTATATATTTTCTGTATATTTTTGTATATTTGGTAGAGACTGGTGTAGTATGGTGAAAAATATTTGTGAATGTCTGTTGGTACCTTGGGATGCACCTCTCTGCAGTGGGTGTGCCTTCCAATCAGAACTTGATTGATGTATCATGTGACCCTTTCTATCTAATAAGTATGACGTGTGTCTATCTTGATTCAAGTCTGATGAAGAGTGTGTAGCTCGAAAACGTTCACTTGGTGAAATAAAAGATAAAGCAAAATGGGAGCAAGTGTGCGGACATTCAATTTTATTTTTTTGATTGTCTGACCCTTTTGTCCTGCACCTGCGTTTTGGATGTGCGCACCTCTACCTTAGTAATTTACAAGATAAAAGTTGGTTCAATCACGACTGCAGAACGTCATTCGTTTCTGACGGCGCTACTCGACCAGGGTTCGACCAAGGGAAAAAAGGTTCTGGGAGGGTGTTTGGCTCGGGGTCATGGTGCAAAGGATCCTAGGGTGAAATTACTCCGAACCATCGCTTTAAAGTGTCCACAGGCCGTCCACATGGACTTACAACAAGAAAGGGTTAGACCGGAGAGAAAGTGTGAGAAGCACAAAAGAATAATAATTGTACAATTAAAATATTAATAATACTGCAATAATGAATTGATGAATAATTATAATTATTATTTTTTAATAATGTTGTAATGAAATGCTTTTTACTCATGTGTTTTGTTTGCTTGTTGTACTGTTGTATTCCTGTTGCTATAAATGATTGGAGGGTATTAGTGGCAAAAGAGGTGTTCTTTTTATTTAAAAAAAAAACCTGTTAAGTTCCAGGCGACAGTTTCCCTTTTGCGTATTAACTTAGGTCTACTAATTCTTGATTTCTCTGCTCTCTCTCTTTTGTTACTTAAAAATAAACCTTGATCCTTTTACCATAATGACTAAATGATGGAACTGTAAGCAGTTTGAAGCAAGTACTGCTGTCTGGACCATACGCAAGCAGTTTGGGTTACCATGGCTATGGATCAGATTTTGAAACAAGCGAGTCATTTGTGTGGCATGACACATTCCTAATCTCCACCAAAGATTCTAGAACAGAGCTCTGTTCTAGAATCTTTGATCTCCACTGTAGGTTTTCTCTGCTTACCCAAGCCTTTCCCAGATAAGCTCCAACACGCTGCATAAACATGGCTTCCAGGAATGAGACTTAGTGACAATCCTGGCTAAGTTGCCTTAGAGTAAGTGCTAAACCTCCTAATAGAAGTTGGTTTCATTCTCCTTGGTAAACAAAGTCATATGCTCTTCTATTAGTTAATCCATTGGTACTATTGTTTATCAAGTAAACTTTGCTTCACCATGTTTAGTTCTGACAGCATTGCTAACACATTTCTATCCAGTGATCTGAGAGGCATAGTAGGTTTGTACTGTTGAAACATATCTTGATGCTGTTTGGTGTATTTTGGTGTCAACCTTGCCGGAAAATGAAAAGCATGAATGGCTGGTTGAAAATGAAAAGCATTTTTTGACATAAGGCCAGTTATGAAAATGCTTAGTGTCTAAAATAGTCTGAAGATGCTTAATGTCCTGTAAATTTGATGATTCCTCAAAAAAAATGCTCCATATGGTCCTGGTGGAAACAGTTTTTTGTCCGACTTTATATTTTGCACAACACAATTTTTGTTCTTTGTATAAAAGGAAAACATCTGCTGTGGGTATACCGTACCTCCTCTTTAATAGAATAAAAAATACACTCCTCTAAGTAGGAGTCAGATGAGAGGCATACTGTGTGTGAGAAGAAATGTGTGAATGTGAAGAAACAGACAGAACCCTATTGAGGAAGTCTTGGATCAAATATTTGAAGACATCAAGGGCCACACGTGTGTGTCTGTCTCTGTGTGTGTGTACGTGCGTGCTTGCATGTGTGTGCGTGCATGTGTGTACTTTATTTATCCAGAGGAAAATGTAGGAATCAAGCTTTCCCCGTAACCTAGATAGATTATGTATGTTTAATGTTTACCTTAGGTTTTTTGATATCACTGGCAAACAAAATAATTTCACAGGAGTTATTTGGTGTGCAGATTTTTACATTTTTCAACATTGTTGTTGTTGTTTCGATCCAGTGCCCATCCTAGTGGACACTGTGCTGTGCGTGGCTTTTTTTGTCATCATTTATTTGTGATAACTTAAGACATGAAGGTCTTGCAAGAATGATGTTACGTTTTTAGAGAGCGTCAAGTGAATACATTAAATATTGCCTTTTAAAAACAGATTTCATTGCAAGGTCATTTTTGCCCCAAAGTTTGGCGACTTCAGGAATACTTTTGGCCCAATACTGTTATTTTTAAATCTCAGGGCCTTGAGATAAAAAGCCCATTTTGGCGACATTCTACATTCATTATTTAACCATGCCAACCTTTCTAGCGATAGTCCACCTGTCTTCAGTCAACAGTTCTGCTTAGAAAGATAACTTCAAGCCGCCCAATTCTGCCTAACAAATGCATTACCTACTCCAAGCTAAGCCACTCCAAAAATTCATGTTTTTTAAATTTGTTCTTTTCCTCCTATTCAGCACCATATTCATCTGTGATGAGTAGTTTCAGTTTTGAAGGTTAAAAAACTACAGTTCCATTCAAATAAATAATTCTCTGAGTGAGTGAATCTTATCCTACCTACCCACCCACACACACACACACACACACACACACACACACACACACACACCAAACTGCACAACAAAACTAGCATGCTGGTAATTAAACTTTCCCACCCTGCAGAAAGAGATAAAGTCTTCATGGCCCCAGCACGCTGACTGATGTTCTTAATGAGCTTAAGGTGGAGGACTAGAGAAGAACAGAGGAAAAGAACAGAGAAGGGGTGAGCTACAGAGGAGATGAAGGGAGGGAGCCACGGAGAGGTTATTTACACCAAAGATCGGAGTTTAATCTTCCTTGACGTACTCTGATCTCTAATAAAAGCGAAAAGCCATCACAAAGGCCCTAATTAAGGCAATCCACCACCCTCTCGACATGCAACCAGGGTGTCAAAAAGTGAGTGGGGTAAAGAAAAAAAGAGAGAAACGGAGAATCGCTTAGTCATCGAAATGCTACATCAGAGTTTAGGAGCGCCCGGTCACAGCTTGCTAAATGCTAATAAAGGGCGTGTGATGGGGGGGCTGGGAACGCCTCAACAACAACTGCCACAAAGAGGTGTTGATTTAAGAGGTGACTTAAGCAACTGATGCTTGAGGAACTTGTACTGTATTTGCTGTCTGGGTCGGGCAGAGAGCAATATTTCTGTCGACTCAGTGGGAAAACGAGTCAGTATAGTGTTCCCAGAAAGCTAATGGAAAGCTACAGTGTAATGAAGATGATATGTTACTGCACCAGCGTATAGGGAGAAGGGTGAAAACCCAAGCTCTAGAGGAATCAGGTCCGCATTACAATACAAAACACACAGCTCATATAAATTTCTCCCTGAATCTCAGAGTAGGGTTCCGAATCACAGGAGTGTAGCGAAGGGAGAGAGCAGTGACCCCACCCGGTCTTGAACCCGGGTCTCTGGGGTAGCCTACTAACCCTGCAGCTTGACCGCAATGCCAAAGAGACAGGCTCATTGGTATGGCAGTCAACTGTTGTGACGGCACTCATGTTACAAGTTGTTTATATACTGTTTATTTCACATTATTTTTCCCTTCACTGTTTTAAACCTTTATCTTTTATATAATTATTTTATGTGCCTGTTATATCCCAGTCTAGGGCTTGTGGGACATAAAGTTTTTAAATAGTGAAAAAAGGGCAGAAAACAGATTAACAATTAACTTGTATGTATTAGTAAAAAATAGATTAAATAGAAAAAAGCGGTATGAAAAACAGACTAGGAGCAACTACAAAAAGCAAGGCCTTGAAGGTAGGCCTCAGCAGCCAGGCGCTCACTCCCAGTCTCTCACCCCGGTGAGTGGAAAAAACGAAGGTGGTTGCACAGGCAAGGCCCGAGGCTGGCCCTAGCGGCAGTGGAGTACGCAAGCAAGAGCGAGCGAGAGAGATCTCGAATAACGTCAGCCAGCCACTTTTAAAGGGGCAGGCCGTCATGACGTCCAATTGGATCACACCACCAATCAGCTGCCTGTAAGACACACACAAAAAAAAGAACAGACACAACGAATACACACAGAAACGACAAACAGGGTCGTAACAGTGCCATACAGTATACTGTATGTTCTACTTGTACATACAGTATGTACTTCAATGACTCACAATTGATGATGCGAAATAAAAGTTAAGAAAAGGAACAGGCATTCGACCGTCCACATGGTCTCATACCAGTTTTTCAAAAGCACTTTGAGCAACACCCTTAACATAATAACCCGTTTTATTTGCATAGTGCCTTTATCATACTAAAGACTATTAAACATGGTGTTGTATAGGCTAGGCATTCATTTTTTATGATTGAGGGTCCTTTATGAAGTACAAAATGGTGTATAATAAATAACTACAGTAAAAAGCTTTGTGTGTTATTAACACGCGTGAGGAGATGAATGTCGGCCGCTGCTGAGACAGCACAGTTGCCATGAGATGTCAGTCTGTCATATTAGTGGCACAGAAAAACAGACCATCTGGTCCTCTGTCTTTGCCTGATGCTGAGCTCCATAATGGGCATATTTCTGGCTTTTAAGAGTAGTTGTACATCTGAGGTATACCTCTGTCAAAGGTTTAGGTTTTGGGATCAGATTCGGAAGGAACTTATGTGGTGACTGTCGTCATGCTTTGTCTAAAATGACTCACAGTTTATCCTGCTGTGCTTTGACTAATGAAGTACATAGCCCAGCGTTTCTCAAACATGCCAGATGGGAGACATGCCAGGTGGGGCGTGAACTGACGTGAAAAACAGGAGTTTTTTATTTATTTTTTTATCTGTAGCAGGCCCATCGCTAGAAGGCAAGCAAACCAAGCAATTGCTTGGGGCCCCGAGCTGGCCAGGGGCCCCAAGACAACGACTGGTTAAGAATAAAATGTAACGACAAACTGTGAGCGCCCCTTTGATAGTCAATGCAGTAAAGAGCAACAACACTGTTACCGGCAAGTAGTCGCTGAGAGCAGCCAGCCAGGTTTGTGGTCTCTGCTGCTGCCGCGAAAATATAAAACCTCGGCAGTCATAATGAAGCGAAGTTATGCGTCCGGAAGCCAGATGAGAAAGGAAGAGGATGACAAGAAAAAACAAGATAGTGGTAAGTGATAAATTACACTGGATAAAATAGCTCTACTTGTCTTGTACAAATGGTGTAATGTCGCAGCAGGAAGGCTAGCCTAGCAAAAAATGTTTATGTTAACTACCTGCCTGACGGCCCATGCTGCTTGTAACAAACTAGAACATGTAGCGCAACTTTTTTTTTCCGAACGGACGGAATATGGTTACATACTGTAATATGTTTATTAACGGGATAAGGAAGACGCAGATCTGTTCCAGAATCACTGTTTATCGTATTTAATGACATAACATTGCTATAGCTTTGTAATAGGTTTTGATGAAAGTGGCATAGCTTCTCTGCTATACTAACTATTTGACCGTGATAATCTATTTACCAAATGGGGGTTAGGAAAACCACACGATAAATTCCGTGCATCAAAGCAGACTGGAACTTTCATGTCTAGTAGTATTCATGCACTCCAGCTGTTTACTGTCTTTAAAGCACCAGGTGCGTCTATCTAATTCTCAAACAGAATGCTTAAATGCTAGGTCAATGTATAACATTAGCTTGGGATGTTTTTACAGTAAGCATTGGTAGTTGTGAAAGCAGCTGCATCCCTTCTAAATATCAAAATATGGAAATGCTAACATATCTTTTCTTTCTCCCTCAAGGTGCTTTGCTTAAATTTCTCAGCCCTCAAGCTCTTCCTAAGGATACCTCCACTGATGGAAATGGCCTGAAAGGTTAATCCTGTGTGTGTGTGTGTGTGTGTGTGCGTGTGTGTATACTTGTATTTATGTTGGATTTTTAAATTGCTATACAACCTGCACTCTTTATAGTTAGAACAATGCATCCTTTTTCTGCATAAGATGGTGTTTTATTTTCTCACTTTGTGAGAACTGAAAAATGTTAATGTGAGTGTGTGTGTGTGTTTAAGTATGTTGGCTTTAGTTATTGTGCACTTTTTTACATTTATATTGGATTTTATGGAACGGTGGTGTTTTTGCAAATGTTCAAATGTTCAAAACTAATGCACAGTATATATATGCAACTGCAGTATTTTCACTGTCAAAATTTTGTATTTATATAAACTGTGGGTGAACTTAAACTGTATGGCTATGCAGAGGTTCCTGTAGGCTTTGCGTGCGGGGGGGATGGGAGGGGCCTCCATGTCCATTTTGCTTGGGGCCTCCAAATTCCTTGAAACGGCCCTGATCTGTAGCCTGGGCCCAGGTAGCACCCGATGCGCAATGGACGCACTGTGTTATTCATAGGGAAGCGCTCGTGTCAAGGCAGCTTAGTTAGTCCCGACCTACATGAGATTTTGAACGTTGTTGTGAGAGAGTGGTGAATTTCATCAAAACCCGGCCCTTAAAAGCGCGTCTATTCTCCGCACTTTGCGAAGAGATGGTAGCTGACCATCTCTTCGCAAAGTGCGTGTTTAAGCTCCGAGTCGCCTCTTCTTGGAGGGAGAGCGCATGTTTGAATCTGCAAGCACGTTCACTAATGAACATTTCTTGACGAAGCTGGCCTATCTTAGCGATATATTTGATATATCTTAACGATAGGTACATTTGAGTTAAATGTCCAGTTACAAGGCAAAGACAAGCACCGACCCCAACTAGCAAATAAGATTACTGCATTCACCAAAAAAACTTGAGGTATGGGACAGGCGCCTCGATCGTGACAGTATTATGCCTTTGAGATTTCTGAGCGAAATCGCTGAAACGTCTGATTCGGGAGCCACTCTTGTGATCCCATGTATTAAACAGTAGGCCTACATCACATCCCTGCAAAGTTTATTTCAAAAATATTTCCCAACCAGCAGTGCTCAGTATGACTGGATTATGGATCCATTTAATGCAGCATGTTTTCATTGAATATATTGTACAATGCTGTAAAATGGCCTATGCTTCCTAATATGTTGCTGGAAAACATAAATATGTGTGTTATTATGTATTTATTTATTATTATATCTGCAGCACCAGCTGATTTTAACTCTGTTGAAGAGGATATATTTAGAACTTGTCATTATTTCAATAAATTTGACAATTTTAAGCTTGACCTACCACTTTCCTGGAGCGATGAGGGACAGGTGGGGCTCGAGAATGCCCCCTTGATCAAAGTGGGGAATAAAAGAAAAAGTTTGAGAACCACTGATCTAGTTTGTTAACTACCACAGTCACGAGTTGGGTCGCGATAGTCTGTCATTTTTAAAAAGTGGGTCCCCAGAAAAAAAGTTTGAGAAACACTGACATAGCCTATGCAATGAGAAATGTGGTAGAGGATTTTTTCTTGTGTTTTTTTGGCTCTTGAATTTGATTAAGCTGACTGGCTGATTGTCATGCTGTGCGCAGTCAGATACCAGGCAATGCTTGACTCATTTTCTCAGTCTTGTAACTATTTGTGAAATTATGTTTAAGTTGCTGAATTAATCGAGAAAGCTTATTTAGCTTGAAAAGAGTTGGAGAGTTCTCTGACGCTTTGACAGTTGTTTTTATGTTTTAGTGAGTGAATGCTTGAAGAATGATATGTCTATGCGAAATAGTTTTTTCTTGTGTCCCATATCCATAAGTCTGATTCTGTTGCTTCTTATGGCTTCATGTTGTCTAGTATCGGGACATTCTAAAACGCTTAACGTGAAAAAGCTTAATGTGGCTTAAGGTTGGAAAACAACGGCCAATGATCACCAAATTTCTCATGGCCATATCTTGTCATGAACACTTAAGACTGTCAAAAAAACTAAACCGAAATCCAACGATTATAGAAAAGCTCACATTAACTCATCACAGTTTTCTTCTTCATTGGCGCCTATGGCGAGGAAAAGGCTTAATGTGGTTTAATGTACCTAAACAATGATCGATGATCACCAAATTTCTCTCTCATTTTGCTCTTCATAACCACTGAAAATGGTCAATATATCAAACCCAAAGTCCAATTATTATGGACGATATCTGACTGACATAGTGTTTCTGCTTCATTGAGGCCTATTGAAGCTGCTTAACTGCTTAAAGCAACACAATGTAGTCCTTAAAGCAGCACTAAAGAAAATGTCGGGGTCCCCCTGCAGTTGATAAGCACAATAATAAACCAACTAAATATGCTTCTTTTGCAGCAAAGTATGAACATAACACAACATAGAGGGAATGCATCTACAGCAGTCTGTAGAAACAGATCTCCGAATTCCTGTAGTATATGCTCTTCTCCATTTGCATTTGGGGGTAATATTACGTTTTTGGCTTTTTTTTTTTAAATTACGAAACTCGACACTCTAACACACCTTATATGTGATTTTGGGAACTCTGTGATGACTGGAAATGAAATATATGACGATCGAAAACTCATGAAAACGCACAATCTGGACATTTTATCATAACTCGGTTGCCGCTTTGGGTCGAATCAGTGACGCATGCACATCAGGTCAAAACCAGGCCATTTTCGTGGGTCTATCACTAGGTGGCAGTCTCGCCAGGTCTCCCTGATCACTTCCCGGAAAGTTTACACAAGTAAGTAACAGGCAACACTTCATATTTCATGAAAGACGTTATATCTCCATTTCTAGAAAAAAAAACAGCGATTTTGATGAAAACTAGCCACTGTTTAGCTTGGGATTTCTCAGGAACAGAGGCGTGTAGAAATACACGGTTTGCACCCACCGAGAGCTTAAAGTCTCACCTTTTAATCGAGCCATTGTATGTGTTCATAGCTATAACACAGAATATGCTGTGGCTGTACAAAAATCATCAACAATGGTCTAGATTGCTGGCACTCTAGGACAAAGCTCCCGAAAACAGCTTGGCATTCAATGAGTTAAGGTAAAAAAAAAACTCTTTAGGGGGCCTTTAAATAATGACTTCTAACTCATGTTGATGCTACATTGACTTGGCAGACGGAGGATGGAGTCTCTGACATTGCTAATGAGTGGTACACATAGTATTGCACTACGATGTAACGTTGTTGTCGTGGGTAGGAACATGACTCTTTTTGTCAGTCTTAAGTAAGTGGAATACTCCTCCATGCACATTTACACGCGTCGAAGATGTGCGTCATTGACGTGCGGTCACATGTTGGGAGGCACACGACATCCCACGCATGCTGCGTTGATGATGCAATTCTAGTCACATTTGGGACACAGACGCAGGATTATATTCAGGCCCTTAGGCAAACTGGGTACCCCCTTGGCACGAAATGTTTACCCTGATTATTGAAAATGGATGAAAAAGGGAATTCCTATATTGTGTTACTTCAACAGATTTTATGGAGGTCTTACTGCTATACCAAGCTATGTTTGTTGTATGTTGTTCTGTAAGGGATAATGGACGACCCGGTGGTCTGGTCACATAAATTAATGCACGGTCGAGGTTGTAAAACGGCCCCGACGCGAAGCGGGCCGTTTAAACCTCGTAAGTGCATTCATTTCTGTAAACAGACCACCATGGAGTCCATTATCCTGCTTATTCTACTGTTGCCACTTGCGTTGTGTTCATTTCCTGTTACAATTTAAACGTTTTTATCGCTAAAACTGTCTTTTTGTAGAACTAATTTCTTCCGACACATGCTACATATGCTACAATGTTGCTACGTCATATGCTACAATGTTGCCATGTTCTGAATCTGAACCTCTGCATTTTACAGCTCGGATGCAACGTGACAGCTCATTTAAACTTCACAAAGAGTTCGGCGAATTAATATACAAGTGTGATACGGCCAAAAAAATGGATCTACTTCATAGGTGTGCAAATAACATACGGTTAATGGTCGTTCTAAATTACGTAGGACAATGGGAAATTCAACCAAGCAGTGGAATAAATGACTGACAGTGACTTCTATTCATTCTTATGTAAGGTCACCTGGGGCCGTATTCACAAAGAATTTTAAGGCTAAAAGGTAGCTCCACTGGCGAATTTAGGAGCAACTCCTAAAAATAATGGGCGTGTCACTCCTAACTTTAGGACTTAATTTTTTTCACTAAAAGTAATTCACAAAGCATTTTAGACCTAAAAGTAGCACCCAAGTCTGAGACAGCTTAAAAGAAGTCAAGAGGACTCCTAACTCACTAAGACCTATTCTCAAACCCTTTTTGTGGCATTTCACGTCGCGATGTTTTGAAATGCGCAGGCTATGCGGCTACAGGAGCTTCCAATCGCGAGGGAACAATTTTGCATTGTATGCAAAAAAGGGATGCAATAACGCCAACAACCAAAACTACTCATTGTCAACATGTAAATTAAATGTAACGTTTCATTGTGAATCAAATTAAAATGTTCTCCTCTTTGCAATTGTGGGCATAGGCTATAGTGACAGGTTAATTTAATAATGTTGCAAAGATACTGCATCAATTCGCATGTTTCGTTAGGCTATTTGTTTTGCCTTACTCTTTATTCATTTAGGCTAGGCCTTTTTGTTCAGTTCAGTTTATTCATCATCTTCCGTCCTTCGCAATATCTGTGTAGCGCACGTATTCTCAGACCTGTCACCTGTCACTCATCATCGTAAGGGAGGTGTTTGGAATCATTCCCGCGTTACAATCATCAGACAATCAAGGTGGTCACTTCAGTCAAGCTTGTGCATGAGTAATGACGTCATCCATAGCAACGAAGGCTCACTCTTAGTTTAGGAGTTGTCATTTTTCCTTACTAAGAGTAGGTCTGAAAGGCTTTGTGAATAACTTTTAAGAGAAAACTCCTAGCTAAAATCTTTTAGTGCGATTTAGGAGTACTCCTAGTGGTAAGATAAAAGGCTTTGTGAATTCGGCCCCTACTCAATAGGTATAAATAGAGCCAGAGTAGAGCCAGTAGAAAGGCATATTTTATTTACATTTACATTTAGCAATTCACTGTAGCTGGCGCTTTTATCCAAAGCGACTTACAAAAAAGGAATACAAGGTACAATGCGACAAGGACATGTTGGTGCAGCAATAAGTACTACTCGCATAGAATCAAGGACATGTTAGTGCAGCAATTAGTAGCCTACTACTCGTATAGAATCAAGTGGCAGTTCTATAAGGGGGATTGTCAAGTGGTCACTTGTGCATTATTATGTGAGATGCACATTTTCCCTCTATACTTGTTAATTATAAGTGCTGATATAAAACTGTATTATGTAAAATCACTGCACGGCTTATCTTGTCTTTTATTTTGTCTTCTTAATTATTCTTTATTTTTAAATGATTTTACCTTGTGTGTTATGTTACGTTTGCTTTTGTTTATGTAAAGCACATTGAATGAACTCTGTGTATGAAATGCACTATATAAATAAACTTGACCTCATATCTGTTAATCTGACCATTCTCACACTATCGACACATGTAGCTTCACTGTCTGATTGGTCATACCAGTGTGTTCTGATCAGAGGGCAAAGCAGTTTCACTTTGTTTTGTTTTGTTTGTTAATTTGTTTGCGTGCCTTTTAATGGAAGCAGCGCACACACATTCATCTGTTTGTTTTCTATTCTTTAATGTGTTTGACACATGCAGCTGTGTTTGCAATGCTTTAAGTACAACGCTGTGTGTAGGTAGATCACACTGCACTTACGGAAGATAAAATGACAGAGTAATTAAAATGAAAAAGAGCACATATCATTTTTGTTGGAGTGAGAGGCCAGACCATTTGTAACCAACGAGGGTGCAGGACAGGAGATAGAATCAAAGAAACAACATCTATGAAGAGTTACTAAGAAAAGTGATTAGTGTTTGTGATGGTTTCCCTTGACTGGATCAGGGGGGTATTCCAAGTACGCGGTTTAGTGACAAACCTGGGTAAGTTAACTCAGTAATTGGTAGACCTACAACAAGAGCCCTATGGCATTGTTTTGTTAGGAGAATGAAGCCATACAGAGGGGTATTCCAGAAAGCAGGTTTACTGGCTTAACGGGGTATGTTAAAGGTCCAGTATGTAGGAAATAATGGAAAATAAACTGTAACCATTCCAAAAATAATCACCATATGTTGTCAGAGAGTAAGGAAACACGATGAATTGAAGTAATGGCTTATTTGACAACATTACTCTAACCCGTAAAACCCATGAAAAAAAATGAGTTACGGGGCGGAATGTCTTAGAATTTTCGTTTATGTTTTGAACAATTCATTCTAGAATAGCGTATTAATAATGGGCTAGCGCGTCCTCCTATTTGGGTTGCCAAATTAGCAAAGGCCAACTGTCAACGACTCTACTTCCTTCGTCAGCTAAGGAAATTCAAAGTTTCTACATCCATCATGAAGGCCTTCTACACTTCAGCGGTTGAGAGTGTTCTAACTGGTAGCATCATCACCTGGTATGGGAACTCCACAGTTAGAGATTGTAGTACTCTGCAGAGAGTAGTGCGCTCAGCTGAACGTACTATAAGAACTCAACTCCCTGCTCTACAAGATATCTATTCCAGAAGAGTACTCCTAAGAGCCCAAAAGATTCTGAAGGACTCTTCTCATCCTAACAATGGATTATTCCTACCGCTGAAATCAAGAAGACGCCTACATGTATGTAGTCACAAAGCCAGAACTGAGAGACTCAGGAGAAGTTTTTATCCACAAGCCATCCCAACTCTGAACTCGCACTATACTGACTTTGCACTCATTCACTACTCAGCACTCATGACCCCCCCCCCCCCCCCCCACACACACACACACACACCTACAAGACTTTTAGCACTTTTACATCCCTCTCCCTATGCTACAGACCTTTTATTTATTTTCTTATTTCATCACACGTCAAAACACACACACACACATCTGACTTTCTCCAACTTTTGCACATCTCCATAGAACTTTTTATTTATTATTTTTGATTTCTCCTCCATCTACCCATGTCCTTGATTGCCTAGCCTTTCTGCCCCCCCCCCCCCCCCACCCCCATCCCCAACACACACACTTACATCATCACTGTCATCACTTCACATACATACAGCACACTGCTTGCTACAGTAAGCCTCCTCTACATACACACACACACACACACAGTCACTGCTCCACTCCCCTCCCGCCCACACACACATCTTCACTGTCATCACTCACATACATCATACATACAGTACTCTGCTTGCAATAGTAAGTCCCTGCCCCCCCCCTACATACACAGCACATTATTTCATCAGGAAGCTTCTCCAACACACATCCCCAACATACTTACAGCACACTGCCCACACACACACTACACACACACACACACAGTCACTGCTCCACTCCCCTCCCGCCCACACACACATCTTCACTGTCATCACTCACATACATCATACATACAGTACTCTGCTTGCAATAGTAAGTCCCTGCCCCCCCCCTACATACACAGCACATTATTTCATCAGGAAGCTTCTCCAACACACATCCCCAACATACTTACAGCACACTGCCCACACACACACTACACACACACACACACAGTCACTGCTCCACTCCCCTCCCGCCCACACACACATCTTCACTGTCATCACTCACATACATCATACATACAGTACTCTGCTTGCAATAGTAAGTCCCTGCCCCCCCCCCCTACATACACAGCACATTATTTCATCAGGAATCTTCTCCAACACACATCCCCAACATACTTACAGCACACTGCCCCCCCCAATACACAGCACATTGTCTCATGAGGAAGCTTCCCCAACACACATATTGCACACTGCCCTCTCCCCACATACACAGCACACTATCCCATCTCCCCTGTCATCCCCCCAACACACACACCAAGACCCCTGGCAGTTGGGTTAGCCCCTTGAGCCGTGGATCTGCCCAAGCTTTCTTCCTTGGTAAGGGAGTTTTTCCTTGCCCCTGTTGCTCTTGGGTGCTCCTTGTTGGTGCCCCCCACCCAATCCCAATCCTCCCCCACCTTTTTTATGCAGCCCTGGCCACTTAATCTACTAAACCCCTCTTCTACTGCACTCTTAACCCCCCCCCCCCCCCCATTAATGCACAAATAGGCTGACACCAGACATAATTTCACTGCATTTCTTACTTCCAGTAACTATATGCATGTGACAATAAACTTCCTTGTATCAACAGCTGTCAGTTGTAGTCATGAACGCCTACGAGAGGCAGGCAAATTTCCAAAATTTAAACAAGAAACAAATTAAGTGGACATCGGAGGAGCTTCCCGAGATGGTGACGTCTTCGTCAAACGAAGAATATCAAGTCTGACGCAGAGCTGGCCATATTTCTCCACAACAGGTAGCCTAGGCTAAACTTCATCTGCATCGCTAACTTCAGCTAAATATGTTACGTTGGTTAGAGAGGTATTTTTTGTTTTCACTGTTTCCGTAATGTGTAGCTGGGTCATGGTTGGAGAAACGTTAAAGCAGCTGCAGGTCAACTAACGTTAGCTAAGTCTTAATTACATCTGGCAACCCAGAAGAGGCTCGCGTCTGGTAGTCTTGAGAACGTTCACCAGTGTTTTGATTTTGGCCTGCAGAACGTTCGGTAACAATCCTACAAATTCTCTTAACACAGAGTTAAAGGTGCGATTTGAAATTATTTAGCTGAAATTAGCGATGCAGATGAAGTTTAGCCTAGGCTACCTGTTGTGGAGAAATATGGCCAGCTCTGCGTCAGACTTGATATTCTTCGTTTGACGAAGACGTCACCATCTCGGGAAGCTCCTCCGATGTCCACTTAATTTGTTTCTTGTTTAAATTTTGGAAAATTGCCTGCCTCTCGTAGGCGTTCATGACTACAACTGACAGCTGTTGACAGTTGGCCTTTGCTAATTTGGCAATCCAAATAGGAGGACGTGCTAGCCCATTATTAATACGCTATTCTAGAATGAATCGTTCAAAACATAAACGAAAATTCCAAGACATTCCGCCCCGTAACTCATTTTTTTTCATGGGTTTTACGGGGTTTTACGGGTTAGAGTAATGTTTCCTTACTCTCTGACAACATATGGTGATTATTTTTGGAATGGTTACAGTTTATTTTCCATTATTTCCTACATACTGGACCTTTAACGGTAAACCTGGGATTTCAGTTCCAGAACGCTCAAATATGATCAGGCTATGTAAGTAACTATGGTAACATAGGCTCTTAACTAAACTGGGTATGTTAACCCAGAGTAAACGGTAAACCTGGGATTTCAGTTCCAGAAAGCTCAAAAATGATCAGGCTATGTAAGTAACTATGGTAACATAGGCTCTGAACTTAACCTGGTAGGGGGTAGGTTTTGTTCAGGTTATGTTCAATTATGTTCGGTTATTTCAGTACATGTTCAATCAGGCCGCTATTTTTACACTTGTCACACAATGGCGTTTCATTTTGACGAAGGTCCAATTGACAAAGAAACACAAAATCATGCAATATTCATCCGCGCAATTCACCATGAGAGGGCGATAAGACCACAACATCACATGATAGCCTATCAATTCTTTTCCAAACGAGTTTTTCAAGAGCACTAGAGTTTTTCAGCTGAATCACCTAAATAATTTTCACCTAAATATAGGCTACTTGAAAAGCATTCTCCATCCCTACATTACACATGGTGGATTAGAATATAATAAAATAAATATTTAATGTAGGCTAGCTAGCCTACACCATAGTGGACATTTGTGTTTGGCTCACCAGACAGATGGACAAACAACATCTCAGACACATTGAAGATATAATTAAAACAAGTAGGCCTACAGTACAAAAAAGGGGAAAAAAGGGGAAATATAGAAAATTAATAAATAAGTTTAAATATAGCTGTACAGCTCAGCCGGGTATGCATGTTGTCACTAAGTTTGGTTAAGAATGCTGATGGCATTTGGGATAAAATATTTTTTTAATAGGCTACACACGCTCTCCGACTGGGAGTTTTTGTAGTGTTGGAGACGCAGAGCATATCGGCAAGCTGTCGGTCGGTGCGTAAAGTTTGCCTTGCGCTAAAGTTCCTGCGCAACTTCATTCGTTTTCCTGGACACAAACCCACGAGGATCATTAATGTGTAGTTTCACCAACTGGCAGGTAAGCATCACTTATTAAATTTTCCAAATGTGCACCGAAATGTGTCCAATAGGCTACCCATGCCTTTCGACATTCACCCTTCCGATGATGGAGCGCAAAAGTTTAACTTGGCCCACAGCTGCAGAACCCGCGTTAAAATAGAAAATTACATTTGGGATTCTCAAAGAATTCTATGGCTCACTCAATCTGTGACAAGGTAGGCTAGTTTAAGAAAGCATCATTCAAAGCAGTCAATACAATACGTGATGTCCAGTGAATTATTTATTTGTGCTTTTGACATTAAATAGGCTATCCTAAAAGTACGCATTTACACGGTCAGTTAGGCTATTCTCTGCCAAGTAAGGTCTCGGAAGCAGGCGCTTAAGTATTGCTCTTTTTTTTTTTTGCAGTTCTCTCCTCCTCGTAAGCCTCGACTACTCCGCCTCTGAAAAATACGGTGCTCTTCGTTTCACTCATGGTTTCGACTCTCAACAGATGATGCCTTTATAAGTTCTCCGTGAACGTGCACATCTCTAGGTTATCTAACACAGGGTTGTTTGAACTAACTGGTAACCGGTGTTTTGGAACCGACATCTCGGGTTTAGTCGCCACAGGTTCAGACAACCCAGAGGTTAAGTTTTATCTCAGTGTTTGTTAAACCTCCTTTCTGGAATACCCCTCTGCTCTTCTATTAGGAGGTTTACCCCTTACTATGAGTCAACTTACCCAGGTTTGTCACTAAACCACGTACTTGGAATACCCCCCAGAACAGGTAAAAACAACAGATTCTCTAAAGTTTAGCCAACATCTCTTTGTTAAGTTTAGCCAACAGGTGTCAAAGTAAGAACATTTATGAAATTAATGGTTAACAATGTATTATCTGAATGACTGCTGTGCAACCGAAAATACACAAAAATACATCAGAATCCTGAAAACTTGTATTTATAGTAGATAGCACTAAATGCAAATATGTCAATATTCAACACTACAAAGTGTTTTAAAAAGAGAAGAGCACATCTCTGGGTACAGTGATGTTTACCAATAAATTATTATGACCGCCGCTAGCGAAGCGGTCATATAGGGATTGTCAAAGTTTTTTTTTTTTTTTTTCCCTGTCATCTACTTCCTGAATTTTTGGTCATTGATACCCGGGACACCGAACCACCGGGGCACATGAAATTTGGTGGGTATGTAGCCCCACTAGACTTTTACGGAAAAATTCCGTTTCGTCCCCGGGGGCCACTCCCCCCCCTCCCCCGTGCTGGGCCCCCCGATCCGCAAAAAAAGCAGTTTTTCCTAAATAACTACCTGAACCGTGGCACTGAGGATGAAGAATCTTTTATGGTATGTTGGTCTCAAGGGCCCACATCAACCTGGCCCATAATCACTCATTTGTGATTTGCACCCCCCCGGTAAAAAATGAAAATGCAATATTATTCTGCTTTAATCGCCCCTATCTTCAGTTAAGATGTTCAGAACTGTTTCTGTTTGTCCACTAGATGGCGCATCTTTGCAGTGAGACGTAATTTTGTTGGAAGTTAGGTTGGAAAAACAATGGACGCTTCCTACAAGGACTGTAGTTTACCACAGAGAACGTCTAATAAGGATAGGACGATGTTCACATGAAATGTAATTCCCATTTCTTCTTGAAGCCGAAATAAATCTGATGTTTATCGGACATGCTTGGTTTTTACTGCAGGTACGTTAATATTATAATATCAATAAGGACCTAGGTAATGTTACCGTTAGCGTTGGTTGAGTGATGGAGGCCAATTTGATTGATTGCATTTGTAGAAAACTATAAATGCGGTTATACCAAGGAAATTGATAGCAGCACTGTAATTGTATCTTTCGACTGTCATTTGTTGCACGTGCTACAAAAATCATTCTGTGCAATGGAAGATTTACCAACGTTACACCGGTCTGATACAGTTTTGCCTATACATGCGTGAGACTGAGACGCCTGTTTATTTTTGTTTTAGGTGCGTGCAGAGTGTGAGAGGGGAATCGATGTGCTTTGATTCCAGCTTGGTAGTCAGTGAAATTAAAAAGCATGTGTGTGTGAAGTATCCAAACAATGACACCTTCATTTCATTATGGCTGCTTTAGCAACACACCTTAAGCTACTGTGTAGTGGGTCCCATTTAGAAGTGGCTACTTCATTCGCGCTTTCCTTGACTCATGGAGCTGCGTGAATTTTATTACAACTTTTCGCCACGATATGGCAGTTTAAGTCCGCTTGATACTGACTGAGCCATTGGTTTCCAAAGGAGATTTTATTTGTGTCGCCAGCATAGCCTATTGACAATTTATGTTGTAAATAGGCCTACCTTATAAGCCTACCTGTAGCTTAGGGAAGCTAACAGCTTTCTATTAGGATCTAGTTTGTTAGTTACAGTTTTGTCATAACTCCCTGATGCATTTTTGCATTTAGAATAGCCAGAGCGTGGATATCTCAATCGGAAAATTAAACAATATCGGGTGCCTATGGACTAGGCTGGGTGAACCCAGCCTGATCTGCCCGCTATTTATTTTTTGATTTCTTAAAAGATTGAGCTTGGTCTGGTGAAAGCCAGACTAGCCATGGACCTCAGTTACACAATGCAAGGGAACATGAATCAGCCAATATTTGCACAAACAATAACGGACAACAGCTCTTCAACTTTGGCCCGTTAAAATGTGTATGAACAGTCTAGCGACGCATTTCATCAAGGCCCATTTGGACATGTCAGTTATTTGCACCACTGGTTAGATGTAAAACAGCATTTCGTTTCAGACTACTGTTACTTAATTTGTGCATTGACAATAAAGTATCACATGAACTAAAGATGACTAAAATCTTATATAGAAGAAGAAACATTCACAAAAAATCCATCCATCCAAAAAAGGCCTTTGTTTTTGATAGCTGTTGAAAACGGCATGGAACTGACAGAGATGTTTTTGTTTATAAATAAATAAATAAATAAATAACATTATGCTGACCTTTTGCTTTTCCCAAATACAATGTAGCCTACAGGTGTAAGTGACCTTTCATCAATCCAGTTGCAATGGATGAACTGTGATGAACTGCCCTACTTGTGATTGATTACTTGAGATTTTAAAGGTTTTATAACAATGCTACATCTTCTTTGGCTATTCTACAATCTATTCACCTTTTCAGCACCAGTAGGCTACTTTCTGTGCAACCGCAGACACACACTCAGGCATACCAAACAAGCATACACAAAAGTTTCAAGAGTGGGGGATGGAGTAAAATATGGAGACAAATTGAAGTGTGATTTATTTTTGCGGAACGGATGTACAGGACTGAGCGGTGGTCATATTTTGTACCGCTATGCGGTACATCTAGTTTTACACACAGCTACTTCATCTGGGGCCGTATTCACAAAGCCTTTTATCTTACCACTAGGAGTACTCCTAAATCGCACTAAAAGATTTTAGCTAGGAGTTTTCTCTTAAAAGTTATTCACAAAGCTTTTCAGACCTACTCTTAGTAAGGAAAAATGACAACTCCTAAACTAAGAGTGAGTCTTCGTTGCTATGGATGACGTCATTACTCATGCACGAGCTTGACTGAAGTGACCACCTTGATTGGCTGATGATTGTAATGCGGGAATGATTCCAAACACCTCCCTTACGATGATGAGTGACAGGTGACAGGTCTGAGAATGTGTGCGCTACACAAGTAGTGCGAAGGACGGAAGATGATGAATAAACTGAACTGAATAAAAAGGCCTAGCCTAAATGAATAAAGAGTAAGGCAAAACAAATAGCCTATAGCCTAATGAAACATGCGGATTGATGCAGTATCTTTGCAACATTAAATTAACCTGTCACCATAGCCTATGCCTATGTTTGCAAAGAGGAGAACATTTTAATTTGATTCACAATGAAACGTTACATTTAATTTAAATGTTGACAATGAGTAGTTTTGGTTGTTGTTGTTGGTGTTAATTATTCAGAGCTGCCAACCCTCACACATTTGATTGGTGTAAAAGCGTGTTGAGCCAATCAAATGAATGAATCTCACTCTCAATGTGTGAGAGTTGGCAGCTCTGTTGCATCCCTTTTATGCCTACAATGCAAAATTGTTCCCTCGCGATTGGAAGCTCCTAGCTGCATACGCATTTCAAAACATCGCAACGTGAAATGCCACAAAAAGGGTTTGTGAATAGGTCTTAGTGAGCTTTTAAGCTGTCCTAGACTTAGGTGCTACTTTTAGGTCTAAAATGCTTTGTGAATTACTTTTACACAAAAATTACTTTTTGAAAAAAATTAGGAGTCTTAAAGTTAGGAGTGACACGCCCATTATTTTTAGGAGTTGCTCCTAAATTCGCCAGTTTACTAGCTACTTTTAGCCTTAAAATTCTTTGTGAATACGGCCCCTGTTCTTCATCTGTGTGGAAAGGGCTTGCTTTTATCCTACCTCTTATCCTAACATGTACCAGTATGTGTTTTTTAATTAGTCTGTTTAAAAAAAAAAGAATATATTGTCATTGTGATGACCAAGTTCTATGGTGTTTTAAGCCCCCAACGTTGTCTTCCAGGCAGCGCTGCATGGAAGGTACTGGGGTTAGGCAAGGGTTAGGGTTAGGATTAGGTGCCTTAAAGTCGACGGTGGGGGATTAAAACACCATCGAGTGCTGACCAACTCAAAACACAGCTATTTTTCAGACGGGTTTTCATTTACACTGGTGAAAGCTCTCATAAAACACACACAACAGCAGTCAAGCATGAAGACCAAATATTGCACTACAGGCATATGATGGTGAGGCGCTATTTAAATCCATCAGTGTGTCACAAAAATTGTGACACGAAAAACGCCTCAGTTTAAAATTCTTGAGACACCTTGCTGTTGACTAAAGCACATCATCGTCGTCCACCATTGTTATTTTCTGTCTCTCTGTAGTTTAATCCCTCAAACAGCATGCACATCTCACGAGTGGCCAGACAGAATTGTCTGCCTTGTCAGGAGAAAATTGATCCAAACAATAAGATCAATAGAATTATCTTGACCAGTTGCATTGTGATGAATCTGGCTAGAAATGAGCTTGTTTATAATGTCAGCTGTTTGTGTTTGATTGTTTGCACACATGTTTGTTTTGGTTTCACACCTAGTTATTACTTATGTTGAAAAATATTGACATGTTATTCAAAAATGTCTTTTTAAAAATATCTCTTATAGCATTTGGACAGACTGTGGTCTTTTCCCCTTTGTCTTTGACTTCATCAGGAGTCACCACCACCGCCACTACACCACACAGCTAGTTGTTTAAAGTAGGCTATTTGAAAGTGTACAGAAAGGCTTCACTACTGTGAAGTGGACAAAACATACAAAAATCTGTATGTATTGTGGCTACCTAGCAACCTACCTGGCAATGCGAAACAGAACAATTCCTTGAATTTCCCCTGGGGATCCATCTATCTATCTATCTGATTGGAATAAAGCAGTCAGACACAGAGGTTGCAGTGAAACAAACTTGGGAATTTATCTATAATGTGTGGGGAAAGGGAATGGGTAGCAGAAGGCAACTCAAATCTTTATGGTCCTGGGGCGACGCAGTCAGAGAGCTTGTGCCGGCTTCTGAAGATACCGTTAGTGGGGAGTGCGGTCCCTGCCACTGACCTATCCACCCAGGGCCTCCTACTTGTCTTGGTGTGTCCCCCTTGAAATTCAGGTCCTCTCTCCTGTTTTAGCTGTTGTATCTTCCAGCTGCTCAGTCACTTCAGATAAGTTTCACTTCAACAAAGTAGATTTAAACTTCCACAAAAGGCAGAGATAGGTTATTTATGAAAAGGGGTGGCCGTAGGCCTTTACCCTGAGACTTAGACATCTGGTCTCCACTCTTCCGACGATCAAGCCAGTCTGTCTGAGGTTTGTCCTATTAAGCTTTAAAAAGGCAGCTAATGGCCTGATTAACCCTGTGCACCTGGTCAGAGGCAATCACAGACACCTGGGTGGGGTGGAGTTTCCTAAGGCACTGCTCTGGGGTAGTTCCGCCCATCCAACACTATGCCTCTCATCTGCTTTTGCTGGCCTGTCTGTAGCCATGTGAGGCAACAACTGAACAACATCACAGTATATATTTCTAAAAAAAAAAAAAAAAAACACTTTTATGAGGTTAGTTCAGGGTGGAATAATTCTCTAATACTAACGTGAAGGTGTCAGCATGATATGATAACTTAAATATCTCTTATTTTCTAGGCAGCTGAGTTCAGTCTTACTGTACATACAGTAACATGCACAGAACACAATTCAAGTGTAATCATTTAAATCATCAGTTCAGAACTACCAAATCAAGTAAGAGGCCGAGGTATTGTGTAACACTCCATACAGATTCACAATATTCTTTTCTTTATTAATTTCTTTATTTTCTATTTGTTTACCTTGACCTGCAACTGCAGACTATGCAAGTCCCTCCACCGCACATTCAAAGCACTTAATGGATACTAAGCTGCTTTTGACAAATTATTCCTCTCTTTACCGGGTTATGGGATTGACTCATTCTTCCATTCACTTAGCCTAGAAATCTAGACGCACCCTAGCGGCGGCAAATTAATTTGCTCAGCCTGTACGTCTAGTATCAAACCATAGGGATTTCTATTGGCTGACGCCGTGGACGTCATCCAATCACAGCGCTCTATTTTGTTAGAGAGTCTTAAGGCGGGCTTAACAGGATAACGACAGTCCTGCGACGGTGAACAACAAGGAAGGTGGCTATGGCGAACGAAGAGCGGTTGTTCGAATCGGCGTTGGCATCAACTTTGGAGGAGTTGGACTTGTGCTTTTCTTTGAAAGTTGAGCAACACAATGCACTTAAGTCATTCCTTTCAAAGAAGGATGTATTTGCCGTTTAGCCGACCGGATACGGATATGGTCGTAGCGCTGGCCTATTGCATGCCTAGGCAGTTTGAAAGACAATTCTCTGACCGCCCCTTGGATTAAGCGAGGTGAATGGTTCGATTCCAGACTATACATTTCAATGATATAGGACGGCCTGCCAGGCTACCATTCACTGTTACAGAGAAAAGATTTTTGGGCCTTAAGTTATTATCAATATATCTCGGCCAACCCATGTGTGGAGCAATTGGCCTTTTGATCTAAATTGGTAGAGCTAGCTTCTTTTAGAGAGTTTCTTTTGCCTCAGAACTTCAACTGTACAGAAACACAACTTTACAGAATGCTAAGAACTTCTAGCTTACTTTCTCAATTCTGTCCACATTTTATAACCAACAACATAGAAAGATAAAACATTATGTGATCTATATTTTATAAAACTCTTTGTTTTTGAAGGCAAGGATAAACAGAGGACATAAGATACCTGAAAAAATCATCTGACAAACGGCCTTTAGCCAAGGGCAGATGGAGTTTGGCGAGATGAATTGTTAATATTCTCATTAAAATTTAAAAATGCCTTTTGAGTGGTGCGAAGAAAAATCTTATCAGTATGCTGAAACTTGATGACTACCTTTCCCTGGTCAGAGAATTCTTTGAAAATGAAAACTTTATTACCAAAGGGGCATTTGAGTTGGACTTCTGCATCACGGTTACAGCCACCCTGTGAATCACGACCAATGTGTAGCAGTAGTATCTCTGATGATTGATACCTGCTGCAAATTAATATATGCTCCTAAATGAGTTCTGTTGCCTTCTTTGTGTGACTGCTTAGAGAGAAAGAGAGAGAAATAGAGAGAAAGAAAAAGAGAGAGATAGGGAGGGAGAAGAAGAGAGAGAGAAGCTGGAGGGTGCGCATGTACTCACTCACTCATACAGGAATAAGAGAAGAACAACTCAGGAGGCAAACGTGGAATCTGCGCTTTCCCTCCACAGTGAAGTGAGATTTACATTAGTGAGGCATAAACAGAGGTAATGAGGGTGTGTGTGAGAGAGAGAGAGAGAGACTCGGAACCACTGAACTTTCATTATGCACACAAACCTTAAAATTGTACTGTATGTTCGCGCGCGCGTGTGTGTGTGTGTGTGTGTGTGTGAGAGAGAGATTTGGAACCATTGAACTTTCATTATGCACACAAACCTTAAAATTGTACTGTGTGTGTGTGTGTGCTTGCGTGATGGAAATTTACAAATTGTTGTGTCATTGGAAACTGGAAAAAAAGACTTGGCTTCTTCACATCACTTCGTCACCCTGAATGTCACTCCAACTGTGACGTGCTTTGGGGCGGTAAGCTGAAAGGGTGTTTGCAGACATTATCATGTTGTTCCTTAACCACACTAAAAGTATAGGGAGAAATAGAGTGTGTGTGTGTGTGTGTGTGTGTGTGATAGTGTGCATGCATGTACTGTAGGTGTGTGTGTGTGTGTGTGTGTGTGTGTGTGTGTGTGTGTGTGTTTGTGTGCATGTCTGTGTATGTTTGTCTTGATGTCTGTCTAACTTACTATCCCAGTCCCATTCTGTCACCTTCGGTAAACATTTAGGTGCTCTGAGCTCTTTTTAGACTTCTTCAGAGGGGGAGCGTTTCTCTCCACAGATGAAAAATCCCATTATTACGCGAGGGAGACGGATCCCTGAAAGAGAGACTAACAACCTGGCCCACGACTGCAAACTTGTGGGGTCTCCCCAGGTCGGCACACAGGAAAGGAAAAGTTGTACACACTCAAACTTACTTCAAAGACTTCTCTTGAACAATTTATTATGCATCATTCCTGCCTTGATGAAACACTATTTACAAGATAAATACATTTTATGTAATACATACATTTGGCTAAAGACCTTGTCAACCTTGTCTCATAACTAGTGTAACGATAGCTAGCTGGTATGATCCATTCACTGTGTAGTATTTAGAGCGCTGGATTGGATCAGTAGCTGGGCAGTAAACCTCCCTCCCTCCAAAGGTCTGGAGTTGCAGGTTAGAGCAATGGGCAGGTCCAGAGCTCTAGGTCCAGAGATTTTTTTGAATGTTTGGCTTGCTGTCAGCAAGGGAATTTCTGTCCCAACAGCTTTTTAACTTAAGGGTTAACTGCAGTTCACATTAACACTTATTTTTGGCCCACGGCCCTCCACCAATATTAATTTTTGGAATAGAATTGGGTACCCCTGGTTTAGAGGACGATTACAAGAGTTGTTTACCTGATGAAGGGAATGCTTAGTAAATCCCATGTAAATATGGCAAGGCAGGCACAGCATGCCATTCTGTAGACTGACAAAAGCGGTATTAATCCTGCCTTCATGTCTCTGCCCCAGAACCTCTTTGCACTGAAAGTATTGCATTACTCGTGTCAAAGGTATTTTACTCCAAAATATTAAACCTAGCTTTGAGGACCATTCTATTCAATTCTCTGTTTCTGTCAGTTCAGTTCAGTTTCAATCACTATCATATTTTCCAATGAGCTATCCCACACATTTTTTCCTTCAGAATTTCAGATATACACAGAAACTGTGACTGATTTAGGAGGTTGATTGTCTTGATTCGGGAGCGCTCTTTGATGTTAAAAATGAACTTGAAGGGCTTTGGAGAGGAGATGAAGAGAGGGGTGGAGGTTAATGACAGAGTCCTGCAGCTTAGCTCTCCTTGTCCTGCATCTCCATGTGAACCCAACAGACCCACCCTATTTATCAGCTGTATTTGGTGTGCAGGAGTCGCAGCCGCAATATGAGTCTGAGCAACGTCGCCTTCGTGAGCAACTGGTAGGCTTGTATAGCAAGTGCTTCTGCCCTGTTGATGCAGACACTAAGCAAAGCCAATTGCTTCGATGCCCAACCAAGCAATCAAAACAGCAAAAAACAAGTAGGCTTCTTTAGCAAGTGCTTATGCCCTATTAGTGTTGGCTCTAAGCAAAACCAGTAGCCCAAAGAACCAAAGCAACTAAAATAACATCGCTTACAAAGCAGCCTTCATGAGCAACAATGGATGTGTGGAGTGGGGTCCTTCTTTCACTTATATACATGGAAAAACGTATACATCAAATATATACAAATACAAATACAAAGACACATCCACTTGTGCACAAACCTACTGACAGCTATAATTGTTTTTGCATGCATCCTCTCTGTCACTCTCATCTCTCTTAAGTATACAGTATGCATGTGCAACCAGAACTATATTTTTTATCATCACAATGCCCTAGAGGATTTGTAGGGCGAGGGAGAGAACACAGGAGAGGAAGAAAGAAAGAGAGAGAGAGAGCGAGAGAACAGTTTTTTTCCCAGTGATGTGCTGGTCGCAGGAGGAGAGAGTGGAGAGGAGACAACGAATGGCCTGATAAAACTGGAAGAGTGACCTGCTCACAATAGATCCATTATAACCCTTCTGCTTCAGTTCCCAGTCTCAATTCACACACCATGCCTTCTACTCGAAGGACCACAGATTTCTCATCCCACGGAGAGGTGCTTTATCTCCTCGCCCTGAAAGCCTTATTTTTCTATATGTGAGGTAACACACTGACTGTACAAGAACGAAAAGGAAAGAGGATGGAGAGAGGGAGGGGGAGCAAGAGAGAGAAAGATAATGGAGAATGCAATCTCCTCCCACTGCATGCAGGGTTTCGTTTTGTGTTTGTAAACAGGAGGATTGGCCTTCTGATGTGCTGCCTGTATTGCTGCTCTCAGCAGCACAAAGCCATAAATCAGAAATAAGTCCGACTTCATTTAGTCACTCCTGTGCCAGTGTTATTCTCCTGGAGGAACATACATTCAAGTATAATAATCATTGCTTCCAACTTTGGTGAAAGCAAGTTCCCAGTAACCCCACTTTAATGAAAAGACATGTTTAAGTAAGACACACACACACACACACACACACAAATAACCTTATATATATATATATATATATATATATATATATATATATATATATATATATATATATATATATATATATATATATATATATTTATATATATATATATATATATAGTACACACACACAAATAACCTTAGCCATATCAGTCAAATTTTAATACCCTAGAGTTTCTGTTCTGGACAGTTCTATTGTGCATAGAGTATTGCCGAAGAGAGGGGCATGGCATTTATTGTTTAATATTAGCTGTTTTATTGATGCTTTCACAGAGAGTACACACACCTATATATCTATAGCTATGCTTCATATGATTTGTTTGTTTGCTGAAACCCCTTTGAAACCTCTCTATTTATAATATAATCAGCAAATCAGTTGAACTTCCTGTCATGTCATATTTGGAAAAGGTATACGTGACATTGTACCTGGAACGTGCCTGATAGCTAAAGACCCTGCTGCGGTCTCCCTGTCTTTGATATCTGCCTCGTCCTAGAAATGCAATGATTACTGCTGAGCTTTTCCACAGCACTCACCCATAACGATCAGATGATGTAATGATCTGTTTTGCTTGTGACTGATTCAGGAGGTTGATGTCTTGATTCTGGCGCAATCTATTCTCATAGGTCGGCTACAGCACATTAGTGTGTCTTGTCCGCTGACGTTAAAAATGAATTTGAAGGGCTTTGGAGAGGAGATGAAGAGAGGGGTGGAGGTTAATGACAGAGTCCTGCAGCTTAGCTCACCTTGTCCTGCATCCCTTTATGACCCCCCCCCCTCTATTTATCTGCAGTATTTGGTACACAGGAGTCATCAGGCGCAATATGAGTAATGTGGTAGGATCGTACCATGTGTCTGAGAGTGGGTGGGTGGGGGGTTTAGCAGCTGCTGGGTCATTATTGATAGATGTGCTTCTAATGAACATCAGCAGACACCCCCCCCACCTACCCCCCACAGCAGGCAAAAGAGAGGCTGAAGTGTGTGGCTCTTCATCTCATCTGACATCAAGCACTTATCCAACCAACCCCCCCCCCCCCCCCCCCTAACAAACACACACACACACACTTAAGAGCAGAAACAGGCTATAAGTCAGTCAGATGTGTGGTTGAGAGTATGTGTGCATACGCGGGTGTGGAACAGCTACTCGGCTCACCGCACAGCAGGCGGGAGATTTGATCCGATGTGAAATGTGACAGAATGTGCGGCATCGGCTCACACAAGAATGAGTTCTCAACACAGTGGGCGTCAAGATGGCGTGTTAAAATATAGAATTTTTTTTATTTCAAATGTTTACAAAACAGAAGGCTCCACAATATGGCCCCTTGGTCAAAACAACCCTTCCCATGATTCAACTTCAGAAGAAATTCAGTACACTTCACAGAAGGACAAAAGCAAATAGATGTTTAAAAAAGTTTCCACTTAGAAAGAGTCTAATACGTAAGTCTAATTACAGGTGCTATAAGGGAAACTTCTATGGAAAGTGGTCTTTGCATTCTGTCCTCATTTCTATTCTATTCTGCATACAGTATATCATCATATAATCACCACATAGAAGAGAGTGTTACACACACACACACACACACACACACACACACACAAACACACACACCACATCATCACCTCCCCATTACACACACACACACACACCACATCACGACTATGCCCCCCACCACACACACACACACACACACACACAAATTCACTCACACAGATTCCGGAGGGTTAACACAGTGCTGGCTTCTTTGTTCTCTCACACCAAGCCCTCCTCCTGATTGCTTTGCACTTGTTGCCTTTCAAGGCCAATCAATGATTTCTTTGATTAAAAGAAATGAAGATAAAAAAAAAACTCCAACGAGAATAAAGCCCAAGTGTTACGCAAATGTGGCCAATTAATGTCACACAATTAGCGGAGGTCCTTGGGAGTGAAGTGGCAGAGTTCAAAACTAGCAATAATCATCTAACACCGAGAGCCATTCTGTTCTGCTTCTACCCAATATTGAGAGCTTCACCTCACTCACTCTGGAAAAGCAAAGCACTTGCACATAAAGGAGGGCACTAATGCAGTCTAACTGACACTCCATGCATTCAATAGTGAGACCACATGCGGTCACACCTCTATAGCTCATACAAATGGGTTATCTGACAGTTCAAATAAATTAGTATGGGTTCTTGTCTTTTCAGTTATAGGGATCTGCTTAAAATCATAATGAAACGTTAGGTTTAGTGACAGCAAATCAGCTATATTAGCTTCAGCTAAATGCATAAGTAGGCTAGCATAATTATGTGCTATGGCTCCCCTAACTAAACTGTTCGTTTGGCCTTTTTGAGGATTGGATTTTCTTGCTTATCATTAACTATACTTTGACCTAAGTGGCAACCAAAAAGGCAGAAAGAAAGAAACAACTTTTAGAAAATGAATGAGGCAATCAATCAGCCATTGCCTGCATCATGAACACACAGCAGACTACTTCTATAGCTCTCAGCATGGTTCTCTTTTAGTAGGCGAGTAGCCATGCTCACAATGATTTGGCTTGTCAGTGCAAAAGAGCTCTAAAATTAAAACATTTACACATAGTCTATGTGCAAAACTACACATCCCATATTATTAGTTAATGTAACAACTGTCCCAAATATATAGCTTTAAAATTGTACACTTCTGTTAGTTTGTAGTGTCTCAAATCTCTTGTATGGTCTTCACAAACGTTTCTCTTTGTGAGTACCAAGTTATATATCCACTCCTCTTGCGTCTTGCACCCTGTGAGATGCCTAGAGGATGATTTGGTTCTTGAAGCTACGGTTCAGGTCCTTGTGAGGCAAAACTATGGAGTTGCGGATGATGACCTCAGAGGGAATGCTCACCTTGCAGCCTAGAGAAAGTGAAATATACAGACCTTTACTCATATGCAGGAAAGACCGGACAGGAGAACTAGTGTCTAATGGAGCTGAAGGCTTGATAACAACATCAGTGTGTCTACATCCTCAAGCTATTACATGGGATAAAATGTGTTTACATTTTTTCTCTTTTTTCTCTCTCTGCAACTATTTCTGCTTCTCAGCATCTCTTTGATTCCTTCTCGTATTAGTCATTTCTCCAGCCTCGCTGTGAATGACAGATGTGTTCGAAATTGCCCTCTCATGTGAGATGAAGCACTCACAGAAATTTGGGTGAAAGTGAGCAACAGTAAATAAAAACAAAAACCAAGGCTTATATTTATAGCACATATGAGTGCTACAGTTGAGGTCCAATCAGCTTATTTCTTTTCCAGCTGGATAAGCCTGCTTTTCTCTTTAGAATAAGTTTTACTCAAAGTGTGGTCCGGGGACCACTGGTGGTCCGCAAGCTATCCCAATTGGTCCGCGAGCAGAAGTGGTAAAAAAAATATATAGATGAGTTTTTTGCAATATTGAACCAACTTGTATGTAAATCCAAACTGTTCTGCAACACTGCCTATGTAAGATACTCCAGTTTAAATCATATGAATCCTCTTACACAATAAGAAAGGTGCTAAGACAATTAGCAAGGTGGTTCAGTGAGTAGGCCTATTGTGTAAACTGTTGAAGTAGGTCTAAAAATGTTTGAGAAACACTGGTCTACATAGCTTGACATACCAGAAATGTTGTGTTACTACAATGGTATGTTATGATTATAGTTGCAAAAAGTAAATCTGAAATGAATGCTTTAGAGAAATATAAGTGATTCTTCATAATGCTGACAACCATGGGATCATTACTGTAACCGTATACAACAGCTCCCCCTAGTGGGTATGTTTCTCCTCACGGGGCTTTCACGTTTTGGTAAGATTTCTCCTCCTAAACCAAGAGTCCTATTTTAGCAATCGAAATCGATAGTCTAAGGGCCCGAGGCGCAAGGAAGTTAAGGATGTGTCTGAATCCACTTTTGGGCCATTCTATGAAATTGGTGCCTTTTCCACTATAACATTTTCAAAATTTTCATCAAAAGTAAACTTCTTTTCAATTTATCCATAATTTTTCACATAGAAATATAATGAATTGAAATATAATACCGGGTGGTACATTTCATGATAAAACAGCTCTAATTATCCAATAATGGTCAAGTTATTGACTTAACATACATGCCTTCAATTAGAAATGTAATTTGCTTAGCAATGATGGTGTTAAAAATTTTATGAAAAAGTTATTCCTGTCTAACTTGCGTGACTGGGTGGTTGGATTAAGCTTGACGGACCCCATAATAATAATGAAAAAACAACAAATAAACAATGTAAAAAAATGTCAGATTTTCTCTGCTTAGTTTCTTGGGTGCTCTACAGGCAGACATTATCAAAAATTGTCTTTGTGATTTCATTTCAAGTAACAGTATGCTATTTACAGACAAAACAAGTTAATGTGACGGGGTGGTAAGTCAAACCAGGGGACACCAGGGGATAAAATATTTACCAAAAAACATGATTTTATTCTGAATAAATATGTCTAATGTCATCAGGAAATGATATTTAATTCTGAAAATAACAAAAAGTTTGATAAGAATATAACATTTACGTGGTGATATTTTAGATATAAATGTCATGTCAGTCAACCTGGAGACCTGGAAATGGCCATGCACTTTTGAAAAATGGTTAAAAATAGTGTGATACTCTATTAGTGATACTAAGAATTGTATTTTCTTGTACACCCTTTTAACAAGAACCCTTGAATTATTACAGTATCTTTAGGCTTTAGAAACACACTTTGGCTCTAATTTGTGCCTTATGCATCTTATCAAATGTTGTGGATGCAAATGGCACCCGTTTCATAGAATGACCCTTTTGCTGTTTTGACAGCAGGAGAAATGGTCTCCTTGCCAAGCAAACAATTCAAAAGGGTGGTGTTTAAAGGAGAAATCCAGTGATTTTTTACATAGATCTCCGTTTCTTGAGTTGCTGCAGCCTGGCAGCTACTGTGCAGTGCTACACTCTGGGGTCATGATCATGGGGGCTCATGAACATGCCCCCAGAACGTAGCACCTTAGCTGCCTGGAAGCTCCAACTGTTGGAGCTGAACCAACTTGAGCTAGGTAAAAGTGTTTGTTTTCAGGGTTTTTTTTTTTCGTACCGACAGTACTCGGTGACCTCAAGAAATGGAGATCTATGTGAAAAATTGCTGGATTTCTCTTTCTTTAAATTTCTTGACACAATACTAAATATACAAAGAAATACCACCAACATTGTTGTGTGGCAATTAAAGTTTCTATTCTATTCTATTCTATTCTATTAATCATTGATTTGTTTTGGATGTAACAAGCAATAAATCAATCAGAGGGCTATCTCCCATTCCCTCTAAGAGCCAGGAGTGCTTGCACTATGGCAAATTGTTGTGATGACGGGTGAACGCATCTGCAGAGAGACTTTGCTGTAACACTTTACTTGACGGTATCTACAAGAGTAACATGATACTGTCATAACTATGACATGACACTCATGAACGTGTCATAAACAAAGTCATAAACATTTATGACTTCTGTCATTAAGTGTCATTCCGTTTTTGTCATAAGGGACTGTTCGTTATTTATTTAAGGGGCTACCGGAGCGTTAGTCAAAAAAGACGTGACCCTCCCTCGCCAGCAAGAACTTTTTCTATGACCCTCCAAAGTGATTGAGAAAAAACGCATGACCCTCCCCAACAATTTATTGATGCCTTCTGTACTGGGTCAATTTGGGAACTTCCATGCTACCACTCCTTCCTTGAAATGCCGTTTCACACAATTTCAGAAATAATCACCGGGATAGCCTACCTGTCAACCTTTTCCGGGTTTATCACGTAGGCCTATTTTAACTTCCCCCCCCCCCCGCTGCCAGCTCTGGAGGAGCTGCAGGGCCGTCGCAAGGGGGTGCGAGGCCCTGTGCGAACTTGACTGGTGCGAGGCCCTTTTCACTTACGTGCATAAAATCATAGCCTACTTTACACGTACCTACTGTCGGTGCATTGTAATAGTAGGCTAATAGGCCACACCAGCTTGTCTTTAAGAGGGGAAAATGTATAGCCTATAACATTAGCTGAGTCACATATTTGGCCATATAAGCCGTTTATCATAGGGTAGGCTACACCACGAAACCAAATAGTGTAACAAAGGTGAACACTGTGCTGAGCACTATTTGTCAATGAGCAACACACACAACATTCAAACTATTGATAAGATGTGCACTATGGTCTGTATAGGCTAACATTGGACAAATAAATGACATTGACTCGCTATCCTGACTCAGAAAAAAAAAACATTTTCTTGCTTACCTTGCCGCAAACTCAGAAATCATAGGCCAGCTTGCAGGTAGCCTAATGTCTTTTTCAATTCATATAAGGCGAGCCCACTAGTCTCTCCTGTGACATGGAGGTGCGCAAATAGTTTTTAATAGCCTATTCAACTTCGAAAAGCTTCGTTCACCCGATGCCAGTCACTGATCGCAATGTCAAAGATCGGGAAGCTTTGTTCAAACTTTTTACGTTTTAAATAGCCTATCTTTCCCCTTTGGAATTATCTCGAGCCTATTATGAGGTCCAGTGCGTTATGTCCTGGGATTCAGACATAAATTTTGCTGTTTTCATGAATACAAAAGTTGGGTGACCCTCCCTCCTAGACTAAAAAAAGTTGGGTGACCCTCCCTTCAACAAAGAATAAAAAGACATGACCCTAACAAGTTGACATTGTTTGGGTTGTCTTGATTATGACAACTTGACATTAACCAAAGTGACATTATAGTACCAGAAGTTGTCTTGGTCATGACAAGTTGACATTAAATATGTTTGGGATGTCTTGTCCAAGACAGTGTAATTACATGTTACACATACCTAGGATAGTGATGGACGGAGTGAGACCGCCATCTCTGAAGAGCGTCTCACTGTCAATCTTGGCGTAGGGGTCATTGGGATTGGGGTCGCTGGGCGTCCCTTCAACGCGCGCCCACTTCCCCACGGTGCTGTCCCATCCCACAATGCTGTTCAGCACACAGCTGTGGTCCTGCAGCCAATGCGAATGACAGGGTAGAGATTAGAGTAGTGATGTAACAGAATGGATAAGTAGTGATTTACAGACATGATGATCAATCTATTAATCAATCAATGGTTCAATGGGTCTCAAAAGGGGTCGTTATAAGTAAGGGATAATGTATAGAACGTCGGTCATTATTGGGAAAATAAGTCCCGACAGGGCGAACCGGACCCAGACGCGCAGCGGAGGGGTCTTGTTCCGCCCTGAAGGGACTTATTTTCCCAATAATGACCGGCGTTCTATAGGCTTACATTATCCCGCTTATTACACGGCTACTTGCCAAAACGAAACAATAAACTCCCCACGATATGACTCTTTAGTCTACATAGCCTAGGCTATAGCCTATTTGTTACCGTTCATCGTGGCTTTTGCTGAGAAACAAATAGTTCGCAACAACACACGCTGAACTTAAATCAAACATTCTTTAGAACACAGCTGATCAACCGTCTGCTTTTCACTTTTGAATGAAGTTCCAGTAATTGCGGAGTGATATGAAAGACCTTAATTAGAAGCACAAACTCCGTTGCCATTGACAGCGGTCGAAAATAATGACGAATAATTAGCAAAATTAAAAAAGAATAATGACGTGCTAGCATGATGCCTTGTGTGGAACAAAACAAATATGTTTGTGCAATTTTAGGACTCATTTATTCAATCACCATCTTCAGACTGAACTCAGTGGCTATGAAAGTGGATTAAAAAGTATCCTAAAATAAAGCACAATAACAAACAAAGAAAGAAAGAAAAGTAAAACACTGCACAAGTCAACCAATCAATTTTCAATCAGTCAATCTTTTTCAACCAATCAATCTTTACCATGTACCTAAGCACTGTGGTAATGACACAGAACAACCTATAATAAGAGCAGTAGAAGGATCCTGAGTAAGACACCTGCCTGTAAAGTGGCGCCGTGAAGGACGATGGATTCTCTGACTCGTACCCCGGCACCAATACACACACCTTTACCTATGGACACATTGGGCCCCAGCTGGAGACAAGGGAACAGGCATTCATTCATCTATTCAACCCTTTTTATCAAATTCTCTGGAATGCGTTGAGTGTAGCCGAGTTTACATATACACATAAAACATAGTAAACACATTAAACAAACAAAGACACAGTGAACAAACAAAAACAATAAATACATTTATGAGTGAAGGAAGCAGATGTTAGGGTATGTGTGTGTGTTTTTGTGTGTGGTTGTGTGTGTGTGTGAGTGTGAGTGTGAGTGTGAGTATGAGAGAGAGAGAGAGAGAGAGAGAGAGAGAGTGAGAACATGTTGTTGTGTGTGAGTCTTAAGTACCGGTAAGTGAATAAGTGTACTTACCACAGCTGTGGGGTCAATGTTGGCTGTTGGATGAATGTATACATTCCCTGGAGAGGGCAAATTCAATCATCATTAGTTGTCAGTGTTTGACACTAAGAGTAATGATTATGGATGAGTGAGGTGTAATTACCAGTGATCTTGGGGCCTCCCTCCTGGTTGATGGCCAGCCTCTCTGGGTGTGTATGGTGGTACTGGTTCAGGTACAGTCGGCTGGCATATATTGCTGATCTGTTGGGACGATAAAATACAGCATTTTTAATGACTACATTAAAATAAATTGCTGATCTGTTGGGACAATAGAATGCAACATTTCATGACTAAACAAAAATATGATCTGTTGGGACAATAGAATACAACATTTCATGACTAAACAGAAATGACCATGGACAGCCGTTGATAGCAGGAACATCAAGGTGAGTGAAAATCAAGACTACAGCACACTCCATTTACTTACTTACTTTTCACTCTCAGACAGTGCCTTTCTATTGATCATTTAATCATTCTATTAAACTTTGAAAACTTAAGAATAACTAATCAAAGTGTCTACCAAATTACAAAACAAACTTCAATGTGAAACTGCTAGGGGGCGCTCTGCTCTGCTCTGCCTGCTTACCCTGCTGATTTGATCTGGCTCCAGAAGTGCTGTGTTTTGTAGACGTGCAGCAGCTTCTGTCCGGCCAGCGCTGTGAAGATGTCCTGCTCCAGGTGGATGACCTCTTCTCTCTGCCTCCCCACCGCCTGCTCCTCCCTAGACAGGGACAGACAAGTGTGTCACACCCGCACAGAACGGTACAGTAATAAACCACACACATGTGGAGCCACAGTGCACTTATTACTATTTCCCAGTAATACAGTCAGCCATTCTGGCAAAAGGTTGTTGCTACAGTATTGGTGCTCAATAGTCAATCATATACTTGTAATAAATACAAGTACATAAATAATAAAAATAAATATGAAAAATGAAGTAAACAAACAAATAAAAAATATTGGCATGGGTTATCAGCCATATTGTTATTTTATACATAGGTATCAGTATTGTACCGAAATGTCACAATCAGTGCATCTATTGTATTGTCCACTGTTACGATATGTCACATAGCTGGTAGCCTAAAGCCACCCACAGACTACAGATAGCTGGCAATTCACTCGTTGCCTGTCGCTTGTCAGTTGGAAAACATTTAAACATTTGTCACGGAATGTCTCGCACAGCCAAAAGTTATTTCCCATGTAACACTCAACCTCTGGGGAAAAAGTGTGTGCAAGTGTGACAGAAGTGTGACAGAATCGAGGAATCAAGGCTATGCATTGGCGCTGTGCCCTGGCAGACTTACTGAAGTCGCTCCTGCTGGTTGTGCTGGAACACCGTCCCTATATGGGCGAATATCTCCGGGGTGAACAGGTAGATGCCACAGTTAATGATGTCACTCACAAAAGTGCTGGGCTTCTCTACATAATGCAGTACCTGAAAATGGGACAGATATTTTAGGACTTGCTACAGGACAACAGGCAAGAAAAAAAAACAATACATAATAATTCATGAATTATTACACTGTAGTAAAGTAATATACTGTAATTGAAATCAGACATGTCTGTTTAGGCACCTCATTGGTCTCCTGGTTCTCCACGATGCAGCCATAATTCAGTGACTGTGTCCTATTGGCCTAGATAGAGTTAAAACAGGTATTAATTCAGTCACACTTGGTGACTTCTAAACCAGTTCTAGCCAGAATTAAATAGAGCAATTGTATAAAATATCAAATATTATACTGTATGTCTTTGCTACACTGTGGGTTGATTTTGGATTAATAGAATTGCCACTTTGTTGTCATCCACAACACAAAATCCACTTCAGAGCATTCAAGTTTAAATATTCAAATAAAAACATTGGCAAAGTTGAACTGCTTGAACAGATTGATCACCTCACCAAAAACGTATTCGCCTAAATGTTTGCTTATGTATATCACTGAGCAATGGGTCTGAATCTGATACTGCTTTGAACTCACAGTGGTCCCCAGGAGAACGCCGCAGTGGGCATCCCCATGGTTGCCGTGGAAACGCAGCATCTCCAGCAGGGGGAACTCCGAGCAGACGTCTGCGTTCATGAGGAAGAAGGCAGAGGGGCCACCAGACAGGATCTGGTCCCGAAAGTGATAGATGCCACCAGCCGTTCCCAGGGCGGCAAACTCCTGAAGGTACCTACGGTGTCCAGGGAGACGGATATCACAGTGACGAACAGAAGACATTTTAGAAATCATGTTTGCACAGTATACTGAACATGGTTGACATGTTACCATGCCTACAGTATGTAGATGGAGATGTTTTATTTTGTAGCCCTGTGAGTGGCATTAATTCATGCAGAACAAACTAACCTGACTGAGATTTTTAACTCCTGTTGCACAGTCATCAGAAAGCGATTGAGTTCCTCGTTGGGTTGATAAAAACCAAGCAGTATTATTTCCTTCATCCCGGGCACCTGAAGAAAGCAGACATGCATTGCTTATTATTATGCAAAAAAAGGAAAAAGGATTTATGTAGTAGGCTAGTTCTAGGGTATAATACTGTGATGTTCTGTAATACCTATAAAATTCCTTACAATATACTGTAGTGTTCAGGCCTATTCCTATATGATTACTATGACACTTTGTCTCAAAACAGGCTACTATAAGATTCCTATAACCTGGTTATTTTCTGTGTAGCGCCATCCTACCTTCGCACAGGCCTCAATGTGGTGTTGTAACATGGGGACACCGGCCACCGGGAAGAGGGGTTTGGGAACCTCGAATGAAAGGGGGCGGAACCGTGTCCCTTGAAGAAAAGCATCATGACTTTATCAAGAGTTAGCCTTCAATATTCAAGGATGACAATAAGCCTCGGCCTTGCAAGTTTGACAGCAAATCTTAGGGTTAGGCTTACGTTATAACCGACGTTAGGCTACTTCCTATCAATATCGAGTGCTCAAGTTATCTTGCAGATGAGTAGCCAACGCGACAATACATGCAGTGCAAGGGACAGGTGCCGTAGCATCATGTGACAAGTCCCTGTCACGGACATCATCTGTGCCACGTCACCTCAACCCCGTATTTTCATTCATTCCGTGATTAGACGAATGCATAAAGTTGGTCAACTCACCTTTCTGTGGTCCACCAATTAGAATAACCGCTTTCAACATTGTCGTCTTCAATCCCTGACAGCACTGCAAAATTAAGCGAATATCTCAGCTATGCTCTCTCGAAAGGATGTGTTGGATTCTATTATCAACATGCAGATAATAAATAGGTTAAGTCTGGTTCTTAATGTAACCAATAAAAATACATTTCTTACTAGGCCTAACTACCTATTTAAGCTAGTCCTTCTATTTATTTTTCTATCCGATTAACCCTTAATTTTCATCTGCCTACTCTGTAAACAATTCTGTGTTTATTACAGACGTCTCTTATGTATGCGAGAGATAGGCTTCCAGACATGCGGAAGTAGGTTGCCACAGCGAAACCCATTGGACCCACCCCTTTTCCCAGCCCCACTCTGACGTCATGTACCTCAGCAACCAATCTACTGACCTGACCAAAATCTCTGTTTCATTCAGTGGCTTCTGAAAACTTGTGTTTTGTGTCGGGCAGTGACAAAATCAGTCTCAGATGTGTTATTTGTTTTAGACCTATTCCAATTCCCTATTTATTTATTTGTTTAAAAAGACTGTCCAAAATCGCTAACTGGCCAACTTCGATCATAGTTAGTAGGCTAGGCTATTTACTGTAGGCCTATTTATATGACTGTAGGGGGATATAATGGAATGATCAGCAATAGGTTTCTTTCAGTTGAATGATGACTAATAATCTTTCAGACAATATTTAATTTCCCCTCATGGGGAGGGCTGTAATGGAGGCTAAACGCAAGTAAACACAGTTTATCCACTTCTGAATTTCAGAAATAGAGTTTATCCACATCTTATTAGAGTTTATCCACCTCTCAAAGAGTTTATTCACCAATTGCTACTTTTAACATTCAAAAATCACACTGTATTATCCATATTTACAATATATACAATAATCTAGGAACCATTTAATACCACTGGTATAACCTAAACATTGAACAATAACCTCCACCATCATCACCAACATGTTCTGAATGCCTTTTTTTAAATCAAATTCACAACCTCTGGTCTGAATTATGCCCTGCTATACCTGTTTAACTACACATTCAGATTTTCTCTTCTATTGGTTGGCTTTCAGTCTTGTTTTAGCCTGCTTTGAATTAGAACCATCAACCACAAGTGCACCAGTTTGTAGTACTCATGTAGTAGTCATGTTTTTTTTTATTACTTTAAGTGCTAACATAAACAATAGGCCTACATAACAGTTTTGTGATGTAATGATAAGTGTTCAGGAGCAAACACTTATTTGGGTCCTGTTCACCTTTATTTTGTTGTTTTATCAGGGGGTTGTGGATCTCAAAGTCAGAAAAATTGTTGTTTAGGATTTAAATAAGTGGCCTATAATGTGTATACAGAACTGTGGTATTGAATTCTGGATAGAGGTCTGGCAACCTTCAGCATCCAACTTCCTTTATGGGAAATTCCAAAGAATATTAAATACATGTACTATGCTATGTAGGTCCTTTAAAATAAAAAAAATTGGTCACTTTACCCAAAACAATATGAATGAAAAGTAATACTTCAATTTGTGATATCCTTCAACAGATATCCTACCTCACCACCTGCCAGAGGCCAACTACAAATAAGCATCACTAGGTGTCAGTAACAACAGTACACTCTAGGTGTATTCGCCTTATTCACACGGTGGCCATCGTAAACCAAAACGAGGCTATGGGGTACGCAAACCATTTCATTATTGTGTCCTATGCATTCGCCAGTAGGTGGCGAGAATGTGTTAATGATATAATCAGTGTACCCCATAGTCTCATTTTGGTTTACACATGGCTGCCGCATGAATAAGGTGAAGTATAGTTGAGCAACTGAGAGACAATCATTTTGAACACTCCCTGCACCATAACAGTGATTGCTCAATAATGCTCAGTAGTTTGAGGAAACGTTGTCCAGATTTTTCCCGCCTTGAAGTTAAGCACTGAAATTGTAACAAATCCAACAATATCTAAATTAAAAGTTACCCCAAAACTTGAGAATATACACACTTCATATGAAAAACCTCACAAAGATTGTTTGATGATAAACATATTTTCCTCCCATGGAACTGCAAAATATACATAATCATAGATACACACATTTAATCTTCATGTGGCAGTGTCACAAAATATCTTCACTTACTTTAAATTAAGACTATTCAATATTTGTGAGCATTGAAATACAGGATCATTCTACACCTGTTTGTTAAGATATAAGAGAAATATCAGTCGTAACATATAAATGGAAGAGTCACCTGGTTGTCACACACGCTGACACATACACACACACACACACATACACACACACACAGAGAGAGAGAGAGAGAAACACAGAGACATACACAGAGAAATCTATTTCTGTCAGTTGAAACTTGACATTTTCGTGGCAAGACACAAAAGAGGATGTACCTTCAAACAGCTTCTGTGTTTCTGAGTCTTTCTGTCCTTGCTATAAATGCATTCAAAGGTGGGTAATATTCTACTTTAATTGATTGGATCCATATTTGAGAATTGTAACCCCCAGAATTTGAGTCCCTCATATTCTCATAAGTTAACTAAAGTGGTGAAACGGGTGTTTAAGAACTGTATACGGTACTTTAAGTTATTAGTTTGTTATTACCCAACATGACTTCTTGGTGCTATTCCCCAAAATCAAGTTTAACCATTTGTGTATGCATGTGTATGCAATTATGTATTACTATTATTATTATTATTATTATTATTATTATTATTATTATTATTGTTGTTGTTGTTATTAATCAATTATGTTATGCTTTAATTTATTTGTTTCTTTGTTTGTTTTGAAGACAGTCATCCTTGGCTGGGTTTATATTCTAAGAATTTATTTTATGTCACTGTTCTCATTGCTTTTCTCTTCACACAGATAAATGTACAGAGAAATTGGAGGGAGACCACCATACCATTACACTGAATTCAGCTAGACAAAAAGGAGATGAACTCATCTGGAAATGCAACGATACAGTGATTTATCAAAGGATGAATGAAACGGTCCGAACTACTTTAAATGTGGATGACAAAGGATCCCTTTCTCTTACAAATCTAAACAGTTCAATGTCTTGCACATACAAAGTTGAACATCGAGACATCCATGGGAAATTAATTGTAACAAAAACAGAAACACTCTGTGTGTTGCGTAAGTATTCAAACCAAAATGTTATCCGGTGAATCAAATGTTAAAGCAAAGTCTTATAGCGTACTGTATCGTAAGAGACCGAAGTAATGTAGAAGCCTGTGTGTTTTAGCCAGGGCTCCGGTTCCAAAGTTGGCCGTGAAATGTTCTTCAGCAGGTGTGGCGACCCTCCACTGTGAACATGAGAGCATCACAAGTTTCACTCTCACCTGGCTCCACAACAACAAGGAGCTACGAGAGAAGAGTAACCCTTTTCAACCCAAGCAGCACGGAGAAAAGGATCACTACAGATGTAGACTGAGCAATAGTCTCGACAAGCAGGACAGTAAAGAAGTCACCATATCATGTGGAGTATCTGGTAAATAATTATTTTGTGTGTGTGTGTGTCTGTGTGTGTGTGTGGTGTTGTATTATTTCAATGTCATATAGCTTACTGTTATCCATAAGTTACTGCTAAAAGGTAATTACAAATTTAGAATCTACAGAGCATACTCTCTCTTTGTCAAATTCAAATCCAAATGGCTTCATTGCCAACTTTAGTCTGCAATAAACTACAGACTGCGGACCATAGTTATATTAGCAAGTGGATTAATCTGATAGAAATCAATTAATTAAAAAGGGAGGCCATTCTAAATCAGGATGATTTGTTGGTCCTTTCTCTTGTAAAAAAAAAAAATGGTTTTGTTTTTGTTTTGATTTTTTTGTTTGTTTCTTGTTTTTTTCTTGGGGAGGTGAGGGCAAATTCATACATGGGGCTCTAAACGATACATTCATTTTGTGTCGGTGACCTTCTCTTCACACAGACCAATGTACAGAGAAATTGGAGGGAGACTCCCATACCATTACACTGAATTCAGCTAAACAAAAAGGAGATGAACTCATCTGGAAATGCAACGATACGGTCATTTATCAAAGGATCAAAGAAAAGGTTCAATCTACTGTGAATGTGGATGACAAAGGCTCCCTTTCTCTTACCAATCTAAACAGTTCAATGTCTTGCACATACAAAGCTGAACATCATGACATCCATGGGAAATTAACTGCAACAAAAACAGAAAGACTCTGTGTGCTCCGTAAGTATTCAAATCAAAATGTCATATGGTGAAAAAATCTTATATAAATGCAAAGTCTTATTACTGTATAGCATGATGGAAGACTGAAGTAATCCGGTAGGAATCAATGAATTGAAAGGGAGGCTATTTTAAACCAGGATGAATTGTTGGTCCTTTCTCTTGTAAAAAATGTTGTTTTGTTTTGTTTTTGTTTAGAATTTTTGTTTGTTTGCTGTTGTTTTTCTTGGGGGGGGGGGGGGGGGGGCTGACACTCCATAGTTTTACATGGGTTTGTGTACAATACATTTATTTTGTTTCACTGACCTTCTCTTCACACAGATAAATGTACAGAGAAATTGGAGGGAGACTCCCATACCATTACACTGAATTCAGCTAAACAAAAAGGAGATGAACTCATCTGGAAATGCAACGATACGGTCATTTATCAAAGGATCAAAGAAAAGGTTCAATCTACTGTGAATGTGGATGACAAAGGCTCCCTTTCTCTTACCAATCTAAACAGTTTAATGTCTTGCACATACAAAGCTGAACATCATGACATCAATGGGAAATTAACTGCAACAAAAACAGAAAGACTTTGTGTGCTCCGTAAGTATTCCAATCAAAATGTCATTTGGGGAAGAAATCTAAAAATGCAGTCTTATAGCGTATCGTAAGAGACCGAAGTAATGTGGAAGCCTCTGTGTTTTAGCCAGGGCTCCGGTTCCAAAGTTGGCCGTGAAATGTTCTTCAGCAGGTGTGGCGACCCTCCACTGTGAGCATGAGAGCATCACAAGTTTCACTCTCACCTGGCTCCACAACAACAAGGAGCTACGAGAGAAGAGTAACCCTTTTCAACCCAAGCAGCACGGAGAAAAGGATCACTACAGATGTAGACTGAGCAATAGTCTCGACAAGCAGGACAGTAAAGAAGTCACCATATCATGTGGAGTATCTGGTAAATAACTCTTTCTTATGCATGTGTATGAGTTTTAGATCAATGCTATATTTACATTTATATTTACATAATATATCCCAGCTTTAAATATTGAGCATCCACTGATCTCTCTCTCTATCTATGTTTCTCTCTCTCTTTCTCAAAATCAAATTCAAACTAAAAATGTAAATAGTTATGCATGCAAAACAGCAAACAACCCCCCCCCCCCAACAAAAAACAACAACAACAATAACAATGTTTGTGCTCATTCTTTCCCTTTCTTGTCTTTCAGATGACAAGCTGATCTGCATTAAGAAACAGGTGATGCTGGTGGTCCTGGCTGGTGTTGGATTTCTATTACTGGTTTTGACTCTGTCACTCGTGATTGTAAGCTGCAAGAACTGCGGACATCAAAAGAGGAAACATGGTGAGCCATTTCTCTTCTCTGGTTGTGCAATCACACAGGAAATGTCCCTCACACACACACATACACACACATACACACCACACACAAAAAACACATACACACACTTGCTGTCAATCTTGGCTTGCCTATAGTCACTCTTTTATTAATCCCACCAGACAATGAGGAACTGAGGCTTTGTTACCTCAAGGACACCAGCACGGATCCTCAACAACTGAAGCAAGCTGCTCCTGAGGACTACTGCAACATCCGGACCCCAGAGATGGAGCCCGTCCCAGCTGCTTGCCAGCCCAGTGCTGAGCCCCAACCAGTCCCAACGGAAAAGGCCGCAGGGACACCGGGAACACCAGGAACACCAGGAACATCGGGAACGCCGGTCCCACAGCCACGTCGGAAGCTCAACCTCATCCCAAAGTCCTAGGACTATGCCAGCTCAGATTGCATTAGCTGTTTTTGTTGCATTTATGACATTATGGTGTGGTATATTATGTGTTCTTCTATCTTAACAAAAAATATTCTTCTCCTGATTAAAATCATCATTCTTCTGAAGAATGATCTCAATCAAAGACACATTTTATCTTCAGTGTGGGGAACTGAGAAAACTTGACCATTTCAAAGACCACTTCAGCAAAAGTGGTCATGCCAAACAGACAGCTTCTGTGTTTCACATGAGACTGCAGGTCTCATAAGACCCTACTGGGCACCTACTGGACAAATCCAGATCACCTCTTAAAGAGGAATAATGATGGATGTGGTTAAATACCCTGTACAGTTTAGTTTATATTACCTCACCTACAAATCATCAGGTGAAATATGTTATATATGAAGTACATGTTGAGTTATCAACCAGCTTTAAAATAAACCAAACTGAAGTTATCATTACTGACCATGTTTCCATGATCAGAAGGTTCAGTTCCTTGTCTATCCTGTGTCTTTGTTAGTGCATGATTGCACTGCATTGTTAGCCTTTGACTGCATTTGTTTTCAGCAAGTTCAAATAAAATACTAGCCTGGCGGGCCATCCTATATCATTGACATGTATAGTCTGGAATCGAACCATTCACCTCGCTTAATCCAAGGGGCGGGCAGAGAATTGTCTTTCAAACTGCCTAGGCATGCAATAGGCCAGCGCTACGACCATATCCGTATCTGGTCGGCAAAACGGCAATTACATCCTTCTTCGAAAGGAATGACTTAAGTGCATTGTGTTGCTCAACTTTAAAAAAAAAAAAAAAAAGTCCAACTCCTCCAAAGTTGACGCCAACGCCGATTCAAACAACCGCTCTTCGTTCGCCATAGCCACCTTCCTTGTTGTTCACCGTCGCAGGACTGTCGTTATCCTGTTAAGCCCGCCTTAAGACTCTCTAACAAAATAGAGCGCTGTGATTGGATGACGTCCACGGCGTCAGCCAATAGAAATCCCTATGGTTTGATACTAGACGTACAGGCTGAGCAAATTAATTTGCCGCCGCTAGGGTGCGTCTAGATTTCTAGGCTAATAAAATACTAACACAGATAAAGAAGAGTGGATGCAAACTTTGTGTCAGAATCTGACAGCAAAGTATATAAACTGGTAAAAATGTTGTTTTACACCTTACCACTTTCAAGCCAACTGTGGGCACAGTTTTAGGTCAACGTGGATCTGCTGTTGACATCTGGACATATGGAACAGACCGGCTCAATTCCAAAATTAGTGCCAGTTTGAAACAGATGTGAAAAATGGTAGAAAAATGCACTCTAAAGCATTAGCTCTTGATACATTTTTATTGGACCATGTCTTCAATAAACATATGCAGTTCGGCCCTAGGCCATCATCAACGGTCGACTTCTGGACATTATCATGCCAAAGATGCAGAGGGATCATCAGCTCAGAAATCATATCTGACCTCTGGCTAACTGGTGGTATTTAGTTATATAATTAATCTCTCTGTTGTAGACTGATGGTTACATGAAGTAAAGTCCCACATGAAGCTTGATCTGAAGAAATTAAAGTGAGTCCGCAAAGATTAGATTCAACTTGATTGTCATTGTGCAGAGTACAAGTACAGAGACAACGAAATACATTTAGCGAATCAGCGTCCAACCAGAAGTGCAAAAGAGCAGAAAAGCACAATGTGTACAGCATAGACAGGTTGTGCAGTGTAAACAGTATATGACATATAATATAGTGTAAACAGTATATGACATATACTGCACTGTAAACAGTATATGACATACAGTATAGTGCAGTGTAAACAGTATATGACATATAGTGCAGTGTAAACAGTACAGTATATGACATAGTGCAGTCTAAACAGTATGTGACATAGTGCAGTGTAATCAGTACAGTATATGACATATAGTGCAGTGTAAAGAGTATATGACATAGTGCAGTGTAAACAGTATATGACATATAGTGCAGTGTAAACAGTATGACATAGTGCAGTGTAAACCGTATATGACAGTGCAGTGTAAACAGTATGACATAGTGCAGTGTAGACAGTAGTATACAGTTAAACAAGTGTGGTTTACAGTAAGGCTATGTGGATATGCAGTATAAATAATACAGACACTCTGCAGATATGTGCAATGTATTAACATTATAAGAGTAGCCTAACTCTGAAAACAGAATTTATCTAGGCTTGACATTTAAAACTGTCATTCTATGAAATGGGTGCCTTTTCCAATGTAACATTTTCAAAAGTTTCATCAAATGTAAGCTTCTTGTTTCAATTTATCCACAGCATTAAAGACATGGTTACCCTTCATAAAATCATACTTGCCCACCTCAGGCATACATTTACTTTCAAAATGTAAATATAATGGATTGAAATAAAATAATGTGATGGGGTGGTATGTGACGGGTGGTACATTTTATGATAAAATGTCAGTTTTACTTGACAGTATCGACATAAGAGTGACATGACACTGTCATGAACACATGACATTGTCATGACACATGAACCCTAACACTTACCCTAAACCTAACCCTAACTTGTTATGACAAAAACCGAATGTCACATAATAACAGAAGCTTTATGTCATAAACGTTTATGACTTGTTTATGACACGTTCATGACAATGTCATGTCACTCTTATGTCAATACTGTCAAGTAAAGTGTAACCAAAATGTCTCTAGTTATCTAATAACGTAATAAACTTATTGACTTAACATACATGCCTTCAATTAGAAATATTATTTGCAATTGTCGTTGTGTATTGCACACTAATAAAATGTTCTAAACTTGTTTAATCAGACAACTGGAATAGCACACGGCAGGGTACGAAATCGAAGCTTGCTTTTATTAAACACAGCCACTTATCTAGCCAACATCACAATACCAAGAGAGCGCCCCAGAGACGGATACTCGTATTTATACTTTGGTGAACAAACCAATCAGAGACCTCCATTATCTCATTACCCATCACAGATAGCAAAACTACAAAACGAATACCTTTTAGTTATTTCTGTGTTCAGAACACCACAGCAATGATAGTGTTAAGTGAAACTATAATGAAAAACAGTTATTCCTGTCTAATTTGTGTGACGGGGTGGTTGGATTAAAGTGGTGGTTCAGGATTTTGGACAGGACCTCATTTCCAAGTTAGCAAGTGTGATATTTATCAGTGGAGACCGTTTTCAACACGTTTCATCCAGTCCTTCTACAGTAGTGGCAGTGTTCGCAGGTGATAAGCTAGCGCAAGTCAACAGTAAACACCCGAGGCAAATAAATTACACCCGAGGCAAATAAATTATAACGCCAGACTATCAATGTAAATGTCTGTGTTGATAGAATAATGTTAGAAATAAAACTATCCTGGCATCTCAATGATTGCATTACATTTTGAGGGACTAGTTTATCAGCAGCGGCGGAATTGTACTTGCTCCGTTTAGTAATACTGCGTCGAAAGTAGCCTAAAGAGAGAAGCACACTCCAATCGGGACACCTAGTAGTAGGCTAGCCTAAGTAATATCAGTCCGCCACTGCCGTAGCTTAGGCTACAAGTATATGCCTAGCCTACTATTACCAACTACGGGGAACAAAGTATAACTATTGCAATGCGATACCTTAACAATCTTTGGTTGAACATGGGAAGTGCCTGTCAAGCTGAATAGGCTAAATTAACATACTGTAACAAGCCAGCGAGTCAAAAGCCTAGAGCGCCCTCTCGCGGCTGTAGACGGTAATGTTACATTGGTTTATGCAGAGAATGTAAATCAGCAGGAATTAACATTTAACAGCATGTTAAATTATATAAGTCGCAGGACCAGCCAAACTATGAAAAAAAGTGTGACTTTTAGTCCAGAAAATACAGTAGTAATCTTGTACATCATGTTAACAAGAACCTTTGAATTATCAGCTTTAGGCTTTAGAAAAATGCAATGGCAATGCCACAAATGGCACCCGTTTCATAGTATGACCCAAAACATAACATCCCACCCTAGTGTGCCTACACTCTAAGAAGTGATGTGTTAAAATGACACATTGCTGTGTGTGCTCAGGGACGACACATTTTTGTGTCAATTTCAACACAGCAATTGTGTGGCTGGGTGAAAGGTTAAAGACAAATTTCAGCTATTTCTGATCCAATTTTAACTTTTTAACACACCCAGACAGCCACACAATTCGCCTATCTCCACATAATTGCAGTGTTGAAATTGACACAAAATGTGTCGTCCCTGAGCACACACAGCAATGTGTCATTTTAACACATCACTTCTTAGAGTGTACTTAAAAGGCAAATTTGCTCATATAAGCCCCAGGAACTTCGCCTGACGAGCCAGACCCACATCAGTTACATTTGCTGCCGCTATGGTGCGTCTAGATTTCTACGCTACCAGGAACTGTCAAATGGCTGGTAATTTAAAGATGGAAATTTAGGTGGACTAAGGTATGCCTATAATTTCGCTTCCACATTTAACGTATATGAAATTTTAATACAATTTGAGATAAAATATAGTAAGTAATGTAGAAGACATGTTGTAATAATAAAATGATGATGGTTAGTCAATACAATATTTATTTCAGTTGTTTCTCACTTGTCATAGCGTCACTAGGTGTAGTAACTCGAATTGGTGACGGCAGGCTCGAACTGGTAATCTGTACAACCGGGCAAATGTCCGGTGGGCCGGTCCACATGTGGGCCGGTGACCTCCGGGATTTTTTATTTTATTTTATTTTTTTAGCCTTTTTAGCCTATTTGTCGTGTAGAGCTAGGCCTAGCCTATCCATTTGGCTTGGGGGGTGACAGGTCAATCATTTTGGCCTCTTCATGACAGGTTCAGTGTGTGTTACGATCGCGCCCCCCTGCCCCACCCCTCAAGTGGATTTGTCCAAGCAGCCGCTAGTTCGAGTGCATGGTAGCCTAGGCTGTATAAGTGCCCAATCAGAGGTCTAGTTTTATTCCATAAATATATTGTTTTTATAGACGTTAGTTGCACGCGCTACCAATAGCTCATTTACTGCACCATGTAGGCTACTGTAGTGCGGTTCTGTCAACATAAAAAACACTATGGGTAGCCTACAATTTTTGCACAACTTGGTGGAAAAGTGTAGCCTAGGACAGGTTAAAGAAAACCCATTCATTTTTGGAGCTGATCCTACTTAAAAGGAACTTCAAAGTATTTCCCATATAGAGAGCCGAAATCTTTCAAAAAAATTTGAACGCCAGTCTATGGCGAAAAATAAATTATTTTCTGGTCCCGGTTGACTTGTGCCTTGAATTACCCATATGATTGTAAATTTTAAAAGACAATTTTTCATGTAAAGACATTTGCAGTTTGTTTCTTAACTATTGAATTACAACATTGTGAAAGATCGTAATTCCAACGACTACAAACCCATCAGTTGCGCTAGTGACGTTAGCTCATTCACAGCCACACTAGATTGTACAAGCATACCAGCAACAGGTCTTAATTGGGCTTTCCTTGCCGATGAAAATACCATGAGTCAGAGGATTTAACACATCAGGTAAGTTGTATTCGTCCATAGACTGTACATTACATACTGTTAAGTGACATAGCAGGCAGCAAGATGCAACCGTTAACTAGCATAACAGCTCTTATCGTTTCATTACGTTGGTGACGTACATCATTCGAGACGAGAGATGTAGTCCACTGAGTGGATTCGCACAAAACCAACATAACTTTTGAAGTCTATCGAACAACAGTACTTTCTTGACGTGAAAAATGATCTTTGATCACACATCATATGTGAAATTGGTGGCACAATTCAAACTGGACCAAAAAATAATTGTTATCTCTCCATTAACTCCCGTTCATATTTTTTTGAAAGATAGGTCCCATGGACCGGAAGTAGAAGGGCGTGACTTCGGCTCTCTATAGGCCTATCCTTTTAGCTCACAACGACAGTGAAAGTGAAACTTGCCAGGGCCGAATTTTGCTCCCAGTCCGACCCTGATGGCACCCGTTTCATGACCCAAAACACAACATCCCACCCTAATGTGCCTACTTAAAAGGCAAATTTGCTCATATAAGCCAGAGTTTCTAATGAGGAGACACAGCACTCAAAAAATCCTCCATAGAAATGTATGGGGTTAGTTTGTAACGCCAATATGGTAGTTGTCTCATCATATCACACCCCCTCCGCGGCAAAACGTCGACATGTGAATACATGACATTGAGCCAATCATGTGGTGTGTTGTGAATACATTGAGCCAATAATGTGGTGTGTTGTGAAGACATCGTGCCAATCATGTGTTGTGATCTCGCCGCTCGCCGCTGGAGCAAGATTGGTGTCGTGAAGCCTTGCACACACACATTTCTGCCGAAATAGATGCCCGATAAGTGCCCAAAAAGTTTTGCAATATGGCCGCCAAGTGGAGGGACTTGCCTAAAAGGACTTTGTATAAGCTCCAGGAACTAGCAAATGGCTGATGATTTGATATATGGAAATTAAGGTGGACTCAGGTAGGTCTATAGTTTCGCTTCCACATTTAACGTATGGGAAGTTTCAATACAATTTGAGATACACTATAGTAAATAAGGTAGTAGACATCAATAAAATGCTGATGGTTAGTCAATAACATATTTATTTCAGTTGTTTCTCACTTTTCATAGCGTCACTAGGTGTCAGTAGTAACTCAAATTGGTGGCAGCAACTCATACACACTCCAGACTGCTTCTGCCTATTTAATGAAACATAAACTCATCAGGCATTTTAGTATCACCTCATGACAAATTCTCATGTTTTCAGTGAAATATGAAGATAAATATTAATAGGCTCCTCTTTATTGTTGAGCACACAAAGCTTTGAACATGTTTATTTGTAGGTAACCACCACCACAAAGTTAATATTTACAGTTTTAAGAAGAGCCTTGGGCCAAAACTTCAATGTCAAGATGCCTGGTAGCCTACCTTGTTGGTTTGGAAAAGTAGCTTGCATGACAGCAAATGAAGGGGTCAGGGTGATGAAGATGTTTTATCTTCTGGAGTTTGTGGACAGATTGCAGCCTAAAGATGACGGGGGCAAAAGACTAATATTTTAGTTATCGCTGACACTAACCGATTAATTTCCTCTTTATTTGAACCATTACTACACAAAGGCACTCACGCATACTCACCCATACACTAGCATGCATACACACACACACACATACTTGCACATACACACACAGGACACTGTCTCTCTCAGCTAGCCTAATATTTGCGCTTCTAAGGGACGTTAGAAGATGAACAAATTACTTTGGGGTTTTTTGTGTCTTTATGTTCTTGGTTTAACTGCATCCCAAGGTGAGTAATAACAGATGTGTATGACATAACTACCTTTCATTTTTATTAATTCACTCATTTAGGCTATGTGTGGTTTGATACATTTCTTGTGTTAATATATTTTGTTAACATAGTTAATATAATAGGCTACTGTATACAAATTGCGTTTAAATATCCCTCTAACCTGGTAGACAGTCTAATTCAATTACATTAAACACTGACACATCAAGCCAAATCATCCTCATGTCATTTGTAGACAGTACTGACTTAATATGTGTCAAGATACTGCCACATAAGATACCACAGAAATTGGTAAGTGTAAGTGAATAAATATCAGTAAATTTCCTGAATTCACCAGGATGTGCTGGTTCATTTCCTTTGTCATGAATTGGTCAAAAATATATATTTTTTAATGTGATTCATGAAATGAAATCATTGTGCATTGTCACTGATCTCATGATTTCTCCTTCTCTCAACACAGAACTTACATGTTTAAACACATATGTAGATGGCCCGCCAGGCTAGTAGGGGATTCCTATACCATGACATTGAATTCACCTGAACAAGATGGAGATATGCTGGTCTGGAAATGTGGTGCCAAGCTCATTTATAAACGGAGGAGGAGAAAGATTGATCCAACTCAGGGTCGGACTGGGAACAAAATACGGCCCTGGCAATTTTCTCCTGGACCCCCCCACTCCGGGATTTTTTTTTTTAATTCTAGTTGCTAATCACACCATTTTAAAGTGATTTGAGAGACAGGATTCAGGGATAGGCTACTAAAGACAGACTCATCTTCTGTCTGTCTCACGTCATGTTATCCCCATGCATTAAACCACATTTCACTGCTTGACTAAATGAAAAATATAGGCTACTGAACATGGACATCGTCATAGTTGACATAAATTATGCTTTGGGCCAACATGTTGTAGAAACACAACCACAGCCTTTATTTGGTGCAAATCTTCTTCTTTACTTTGGTTATAGTCCGCGATTCACACTCTAGGCTATCACCAAGTCGTAGTATAGGCTACTAAACATTTTTGCAGTTTGTGTGCCGTCATCACATTTTGCAAAATTAGGCTACCTTCGTTACCAGTTGATACTTTTTACCTGCATCGACTCGCGATTGATTGTGCATCTAATGTAACACTCGGTGGAGAGACTTCCACTTTCCAAGTTTCACTTTCACTGTCGTTGTGAGCTAAAAGGCTATGGGAAATACTTTGAAGTTCCTTTTGAGTCCAAAAAATGAATGGGTTTTCTTTAACGTGTGCTACACTTTTCCACCAAGTTGTGCGAAAATTGTAGGCTACCCGTTTTTTTTTTTGTTGACACAAACCGCACTACAGTAGCCTAGCCTACATGGTGCAGTAAATGGAAGCCCTTGGTAGCAACTAACGTCTATAAAAACAATATATTATACAAAGATGTTTGTAACCCGTTAGAAAGAAAAAACAATATTCTAGCCTCTGTACCTCTGTGCTAGTACATCGCACATTAATTCTGAAGGTTTCCTAAGAAACTACAGAGTCTCAGCTTTCTAAAAAGTTCAAACATTTTCAAGTAGGTGGGAGCAGTGCCCTCTGAAGTAGGCACAGTGCAATGCCGGGGGGGGGGGGGGGGGGAGCCTAAATAGCCCATACCAGATCATGTTAAGTACTAGTTCAACTTAAAAAGAGCACTGATCAAATGCTACAGGAGAGGAAGGGCAGAGAGAGAAGGCAGTGCGTAATTTCTCAATCTGTACATCTGCGTTTAGAATTCCATGGTATTCTGCAACTTACACATCCAGTAAGCGATGGCTCAAGAGAGGGTTATTGTACAAGTCCAGTCAGTATTCTGTAATCAGATTTCACTTCAGTTAACTGAGATCATCTCACCTTTGCACTCCCTTTGTCTGTCAGATATGTAACCATTTAGCTGTTTTCCTGTCAGATATAGATAGATAGATAGATAGATAGATAGATAGATAGATAGATACTTTATTGATCCCCAGGGGAAATTCAAGGTCTCAGCAGCATACATACAACACAAACACATTCTTTAACAGCAGAAAGAGTAATTAAAGTATATAATATAAAAACACAACTAAGCAGTAAGGACAGTAGAAGAACCTTGAAGAACCAGATATGTAACCTTTTAGCTGTTTCTCTGTCAGATATATAACCATGTAGCTGTTTCTCTGTCAGATATGTGTTGGCGGGGAATAAGGGACACCAAAACCAACAAAGATATATTTGGGGTTATTTATAGGATATATGGAAAAAGGATCTTTAGAAAGGACATATAGGCTAAGTACAATAACAAAATTAAGCTCTGTAGCTCTTAATGTGGTCCAGTGCAAAAGCACAACCAAAAGAAAATATTTTCACTTCTGCTTTCTGCAGGTGAATGAAACTAGAGAAAATGTCTCCAGCAACTAGTGCTTCATTAACATTAAGCCTTACAAAAATCCATTCAAGATGGCGGGGCCATAGTAGCTTACATTTAGCAGGATAAAAACTAACAGTTCAACATGGTAATACAGTGTAAATCTCAGTGGCATAAAACAGTAGCGGTGATACTACAAAGAGAGAAATACACAAAATCATGAATACACCGTACATCAAGCTCATACCTTCCATCAAAATATGATTTAACATGAAACAACGACACATTCGAACGACACAAACGACACTCAACTTCATACGTTACTGCATTGGCGGGTGTTTTCACGTAGTCTCAAAACTAGATAAAACAATGTGGCTTTTTAGTCATCTTAATAAAACATCTTAGTTTCCTAGAACACCTTAAATGTCATTCAACCTTTACTTTCATAACGAACGAAACAGCATTGCATTGACAAAGGACAAATCTACAAGCACACATTTCAGGACTGCGAGACTAATTCACATATCATCTAAATCAACAGGCCTCCTTTAGCAAACTCATTTCTCAAAATGTACAAGTTACTCTAAAAAGTTACATACTACTAAATGTGTATTATGTCGTTATTTTAACAATTATGCAAGTTACACACGCTATTGGCGACGATTATTCTCTTTCATTCGTGCCAGCAGCCTTGTCTCATTTACAACGTTCCCGCTCCTCTGAATCTACCCAGAAATCACTACAAAAACCCATTTGGGAACATCTTGATGTCACTTGGGGCAGCCATGGCCTACTGGTTAGTACTTCGGACTTGTAACCGGAGGGTTGCCGGTTCGAACCCCGACCAGTAGGCCCGGCTGAAGTGCCCTTGAGCAAGGCACCTAACCCCTCACTGCTCCCTGAGCGCCGCTGTTGTTGCAGGCAGCTCACTGCGCCGGGATTAGTGTGTGCTTTACCTCACTGTGTGCTGTGTGTGTTCACTAATTCACGGATTGGGATAAATGCAGAGACCAAATTTCCCTCACGGGATCAAAAGAGTATATATACTTACTTATACTGTAGTTTTGCCAATGACATAAAAAAAAGAATAAACACAATAAAAACAATAAACTCTAAACATGACCCGGTTACATATGTAACCATTTAGCTGTTTTCCATTGCTGTAGCTAAGCTGTTGCTCTATTGCAGTCAGGTGTTGCTGGGGGTGGCAGGGGGGAAGGGGGGAAGGGGGGGGGGGGGTAACTATAGAAATCGTTTAGTATTTTGTATTATATTATTATATTATAGGCCTACTATACAAAAACGTTTAGTATTTTGTATTATATTATTATATTTTAGGCCTACTATACGATAGAAATCTTATATGCCTAGTATGACTTAAGGCTAGTTCTTTTTCGTAAGGGACTGTTGCTCCCGGTAATGTTGTTAAAGGCTTATGACAGATCTTTTATGACCGAGGTCCAAGTTTGGCTAGAGGAGGGGATAATGACATAGCCAGTCGCCTTTTGGTGTGCCACCCGAAGATTTGAAATGGCCTCAACTGGCCACCCCTGTTAACATTTTCTGGAGGCACCACTGGCAAGCTAGGCCTAAAATATCACTCCCCACAGAGTGTTGTTATAATCAGCAATATTGTGAAACTGAAAACTAATGACATGGTGTCCCTGTTATGTAATACCAATTCATTGAAGCCCTTTTAAGGTGTGATGACATTTTTTCGGCGTGCTCTGTGCACACACATTACCTACAACCCTGGGGGCTAAGCCCTTCTTGTCTTGTCCCTGGTCCTTCAGATGGCAAGCTGATCTGCATTGAGAAACAGGTGATGCTGGTGGTCCTGGCTGGTGTTGGATTTCTGTCACTGGTTTGTCACTCGTGATTGTAAGCTGCAAGAACTGTAGCCATCAAAAGAGGAAACATGGTGAGCCATTTCTCTTCTCTGGTTGCGCAATCACACAGGAAATGTCCCCCATGGAGAGATTTTAAATGTTTTGGCACTGCTTTGCTACCGATCTCTCTGAATGCAATAGTGGAATAATATAGAGTAATAGTGCATTAGAAAGGTTTCACATCACTTTTGTCTAACATGTGACATGCTTAAACAAATCTCTCATAGGGGGAGGGGAATACAAAAATAACTTGATCTTTCTCACACTCACATTATAAGCATGTATGCATACACATGCATATTCACACACACACACACACTAACACACATACACACACACACACACACACACACACACACACACACACACACACACACACACACACACACACACACACACACACTAACATGCACACATACACACACACACACACACACACACACACACACACACACACACACACTTGCTGTTAATCTTGCCTTGCTTAGTCACTCTTCTATTAATCCCACCAGACAGTGAGGAACTTTGGGCTACCTCAAGGACACCAGCACAGATCCTCAGCAACTGAAACAAGCTGCTCCTGAGGACCACTGCAACATCCAGACCCCAGAGATGGAGAGTTATTAAAGTTTTGAAGTATTATAGTTTCTGATTTCAGTTTAGCTTTACAAGAGCAAAAGTAGTGTTAGTTTTAGTTTTGCAGAATGATCTGGTTTCAGTTTAGTTAGTTAATTTAGTTTTAGTCTTTGTTTTGGTTTTTATTTAATTTCAGTCTTATTTTTTTTTTTTTCTGAATTAATGAGGAGCTTAATTTAGAAATGCAAAAAAAGAGGTACAATTAATCTCTCTGCTATAGACTGATGGTTACATGAAGTGAGTCCTCATAATTCTGAGAATAGAATTTCTTATCAAGGCTCGACATTAAAACATATTATATCTCCCCCTAGTGGGCATACTTGAAAGACACATTTGCTCATATATAATTAATTTACAGGTGATTCAAAGTGCTTTGCAAATATGAGCTGATAAAAAACAGAGAAATAAAATATTAAAAAGGTTAAGGGTTAAGGAAAAGTAGGTGGCTGACCAAATGTTTCTTGATCGACCCATAAATAATAAAGAGTATGTTGTGTTGCTACCCTACTGCATGTTGTGTCTGCATGTTTCTGATAGGCCTACATCTTCACAGAATTGAAAAATAGTTTAACGTAAAAGAAAGAGTGCAGTTCTAGTTATGTAGCTGAATGTATATGTTTCATGAACATACTGTATGGACATATATTTCATGTGCACATCTATAAATATTTCTCAATACAGAGCTCACCTCATAAATAAAGTTTAGGTTTGTAGTATGAGAAGAGAAAAGACGAACAACTGCTGGATCCCACAGTGTCCAGATCTCCCTTCTATCCATATGGAAATAAGAGATTAGCTACAGAGGTCAGGAGGAGGACAAATCCTCTAAAAAGAGGAGCAAAGGAGACTATACAATTTAATTATTCATTTCAGAGAAACAAATAGGCTAAAGCAATCCAATGAAGTCGTAAGATGCTCAATTCTGCTGTTTTTGTCCTGGGAAGTGAATCTATGAACTGGACATAAGCAGCCAGATTGCCCTACCTGTTGAACCCCAGGAAATGGCTGATAATTTGATATATGGGAATTTAGGACTAAGGTATAGGCCTATACTTTCGCTTCCACATTTAACATATGGGAAGTTTCAATATAATTTGAGATACAGTGTAGTAAGTAATGTAGTAGACATGTTGTAGTAATAAAATGACGATGGTAAGTCAATAACAGATTTAATTCAGTTGCTTCTCACTTGTCATAGTGTCACTAGGTGTCAGTAGTAACTCAATGATTGGTGGCAGCAACTCATACACACTCCAGATTGCTTCTGCCTATTTAATGAAACACAAACTCCCTCATTTTGTGTCCATCTTTGAGGTATTTTATTACTTTGTGGCAAATGCTCATACATTCAGAGAAACAAAGAGTATATTACTTTGGTGTGTTTTTTGTTTTTCAATTTTTAAGTAACCACCACCACACAGATGCGGGCAAATGCGTCATAATCAAGATGCTGTCATGCGACCTACTTTTTCCAAATCGATAAGATACAGATAGATAGATAGATAGATAGATAGATAGATAGATAGATAGATACTTTATTGATCCCCAAGGGGAAATTCAAGAAATACATAGCAATATAGTGCATACAATTGATTTAGAATGTTGGGGGGAGGTGGGGGAGGGGAGTAGGTGTGCCATACAAGGCCACCCGTCTCTTAACAGGTGGTCTTGATATTGATCTTTTCTATTCTTAAGTAACCACCACCACACAGATCAAATTTAGCAAGATGCCTGCCAACTTATCAATTTGGAAAAAGTAGGTCACATGACAGCAAATGAACGTGGGTGAGAGATGAAGATGTTTTTTTTGTTTTGTGTGCAAAGGAGTTTTGCAGCTGCATTGGGGGTCGTGTAGTTTTGTTTACTGACTGTGTTGCACCTTAAACTGGAGTGCTGGAGTATCAAAAGTGAATCAATTTATTCCCACTTTTACTTTTACTTCAACACATTGTCAACTAAAACACTCTCTGTGAGACTCTGTGTCTTCTGTAAGTACAACAAAATTACCCAACAGGCTTTACTTTACTTTCGATGAAAAATGAGAAGTCTAACCATCTAACTTCAGAAACAAGGGGGAAAGGATCGCTACAGATGTACTTATTTTGTGCAATCATTTTACTGAATTGTGATCTCGTTTTACTAGATTGTGTGCACAATTTAGTATATTGTGTGCTCATTTGACTAAATCATGTGCACGTTTTACTAAATAGTGTGCTCATTTTACTATGCATGCATACACACACACACAGGAAACTAACTCTCTTAGCTAACAGCTTTAAGAAGCCATCTATATAGTGAACTTGAGTCAAAATGTCAAGATGCCTGGAAAAAGTAGGCCACATGGGTGGGAGATGCACCCCCCACACACACACACTTGCACATACACACTCCTACACAGGAAACTATCTCTCTCAGCTACCCTGACATTTGCGCTTCTAAGGGACGTACTGTAAGAAAATGAAGTTCCAAATTGCTTTGGGGTTTTTGTGTCTTTATATTCTTGGTTTAAATGCATCCCAAGGTGAGTAATGATTTGTTTAGATCTGTATGAAATAACTATACTTCAGTTTTAATAATTCACTAATTTAGGATATGAGTGGTTTGATTAATTTCTTATGTTAATGTGTTTTAATAGGCTACTGTATATAAAGTAATTTGAATATCCCTCTAACCTGCTTGACAGTCTAATTAAATTACATTAAACACTGACATGTCAAGCCTAATTATGTGTTCATAGATTAGTTAGTAAATAAACTTGTCAGTGAATTTACTGAATTCAAAAGAATGCGCTGGTCAATATTCCTTTTGATGAATTGGTCAAAATAGTATATAATTTAATGTGCTTCATCAAATGAAATCCTTGTGTATTATCGGTCACTGGTCTCATTTGTCCTTCTCTCATCACAGAACCTAAATGTGTAAACAAATATGTAGGGGATTCCTATACCATGACATTGAATTCACCTCAACAAGATGGAGATACGCTGGTCTGGAAATGTGGTGACAAGGTCATTTATAAACGGAGGAGAGGAAAGATTTATCCAACTGCAGATGTGGACATGCAAGGCTCCCTTACTCTGACAAATATTTCCAAGTCAATGGCTTGTACATACAAAGTTGAACATCATGATAAAGATGGGAAATCAATTAAAACACTCTCTGCAAGACTCCGTGTGTTCTGTAAGTACAACAAAACCAAAATGGCGCAACAGTGGCTTTGTTAAGAAAGTCGTCAAACTTCTCATGAAATATCCAGTCTTGCCATCTGACAGAACCTAAATGATGTGTGAATTCATCTGTTCTAGCCAGGACTCCAGACCCAAAGTTGGAGGTGGAATGTTCATCAGGTGTGGCAACCCTCCAGTGTGAGCCTAAGAGCTTTCCTGAGGGCATCACATTGACATGGTTCCACAACGACATTGAGATGAAAAATAAGAAGTTTAACCGTCTAAAACCTCAAAAGCGCAGGTCGAGGGATCTCTACAAATGTAGACTTAGTAATGGTCTCGACACGAAAGAGAGTAAAGAAGAAACGGTATCATGTGAAGGCTATAACAGCTACCTGCTGTTTGGCTATAACAAGTGGGTGATGATTGGAATCGTTGCTGGTGGCGGGTTTCCGCTGCTGGTCCTGATCGTGTCTCTGATCACCATCTGCTACAAGAACCCTTGCAGAAGAAAAAGGAGGCTACGAGGTAGACTAACTCCCCCTCTCTCTCTTTCTTTCTCTCTCTATCTCTCTCTATGTCTCTCCCCATCTATCTATCTATCTATCTATCTGTCTATCTACTGTATCTAATCTATCTGTCAACCCCCCCCTTTTTTTCTCTTTTCATTCTCTCTGTCATTGTCTATTCACATCCTGCATTAACATAATCATATGACAACAGGCGATTTCAAGGATCTGACAAGAAATTAGAAATCCAAACACAAAAGCATTTCATCTTAGACCTCAACCTCCACTCAACAGCCCTAAAACTTCATCAATGCATACTGAATCTACTAGTCTATTTGTAACAATCAGCCCTTTAGGTCCTTTTTAAACAGCTGTGTTACTATAAACGCACAAGGGGTTCTTGGGAATGAAGGTAGTAATCGACAATGACAAAACACTTCAATACTGTCACAAATACTTTTTGCCTTATTACACAAACACATATGCATAAGAGCAGGTATACTGCCGTTAATAAAGCACACAGCAACCAACAAATATTCAGACGGCGCTGAACAAACAAGAAAAGACGCACCAAACAGTTGAATTGAATGACGCGCTTAGCGCAGTATATTATTATTACACCAATTATCCCGTGCAACCACACAATACTTGAATCTTGCTTGCTCTTCCTTTATAATAGAAGATCACAGCAACAAGATTTGTTTTCCTACAAAGATGTAGACGTTTGAGTGTTTTCCAGACCAAAATTCTTAGAGTAGCATTACATAGTTTTATTATAATAAAATAAAATGCAAAATATGGGATGTGCAAAAGTTTGGGCACCCTTTTAATAGCATTCATTTCAAGACCTGTACGGATTTATAGCTGACAGGTTGCAGCACAAAACTGCTTTGATTAGCTCATTAGACCTTCAATTACAAACACGGATGGAACTAATCATGAAAAAGGCTATTTAACATAGGTAATAGCTGGCTGTGCTTGTCCTAGGTTCTTTCTTAGAGAGTGGCAACATGGGGACCTCAAAACAACTCTCCACTGATCTGAAAGCGAAGATAATACAACATTATGAATTAGGAGAAGGGTACAAAAAATTATCTGACAGGTTTAGACTGTCTGTCTCCACAGTCAGAAATGTAGTTGTGAAATGGAAGGCCACAGGAACAGTCCGTGTGAAGGAAAGATGTGGTAGGCCGAGAAAAATAGGGGAAAGGCACAGGCGAAGGATGGTTAAAATAGTCACAGAGAAACCACAGACCACCTCCAGAGAACTACAACAACATCTGGCTGCTGATGGTGTAGTTGTTCACCGTTCCACAATCCAGCGTACTTTGCACCAGGAAGAGCTAATTGGAAGGGTGATGCGCAAAAAGCCTTTCCTGAGTATTCGTCACAAGAAGAGTCGCATGAGGTATGCAAAAGCACATCTGGACAAGCCAGAAGCATTTTGGAACAAAATACTGTGGTCAGATGAGACCAAGATTGAGTTATTTGGTCATAACACGAACAGGTATGCATGGCGGAAAAAACACACTGCATTCCATGAAAAGAACTTGTTGCCCACTGTAAAGTTTGGTGGAGGATCCATCATGTTATGGGGCTGTGTGGCTAGCACAGGTACTGGAAAACTTGTTAAAGTTGAGGGCCACATGAATTCCTTACAGTACCAGGAGATTCTTGACAAGAATGTTCAAGAGTCCGTCACAAAGTTGAAGCTACGCCGGGGTTGGATCTTTCAGCAGGACAATGATCCTAAGCACCGTTCAAAATCCACCAAGGAATTCATGCAGAAGCACAGGTACAATGTTCTGGAATGGCCATCCCAGTCCCCAGACCTTAACATCATTGAAAATGTATGGATGTATTTGAAGAAGGCTGTCCACGCACGGAGGCCAAGAAACCTGACTGAACTGGAGGCGTTTTGTGTGGAGGAATGGGCCAAAATACCACCTGCCAGACTTAAGGGACTTGTCCTTGGCTACAGGAGGCGTCTACAGGCCGTTATTGCAGCAAAAGGAGGCAATACTAAATATTAATGGAATTATTTCTTAGGGGTGCCCAAATTTATGCACATGCCTATTTTTCTTTAAATGCACATAAATATGTTTCTGTTGGACCAATAAAAGTTATTTCACTACTGAGATGTTTCTGTTACCATAAGATATAACATATGTTAAAATGAAGTTGCTGCTTCAAAAGCTCAGAAAGTGACAAACTGATGCAGTGGTTTTCGTAAGGGGTGCCCAAACTTTTGCATGCGACTGTATATACTTAGATTTGCTCTCGAGGTCCCCCTCTGGTTGAGCAATAATAAAGTAACTGAATATGCCTCTTTTGCAAAAAAGTATGAACATAACTCCGATAGATATATAGAGGGAATGCACTGACAGCAGTCTGTAGAAAAATATCTCCAAACTCCTGTAGCATAGCAGCTCAATGGGGTGGGCTATAGAGGGACGCTCAGTCAATGGCAGAAGTGCTGATGTGTGTATGATTTTGGAAACGTTATGTTAAGGTAAAAAAAAACTGTTAAGAGTGCCTTTAAAGAAACTGTATGTACTGAAGTTTTTTTTTGTTCAGACTCATTTTGATGCTTGGTACACATCTATTGCCACTGTGTGCCTGGAACATCTGGTATATTACAGAATGTAACTTTAGTGTACCATGCAGGAATGTGACCAATGCAATGGAAATGGGAATGGTGTATCTATCCAGTACATTGAAAATTGACGCTAAGGTTTAAATACCCATTCTTAAGGTTGGTCCATTATTTTGAAAATAAGTCTGGTATTGCTGGTCTAACCTACTGTAGTACTGCTAGTGCTTTGCCCTGACATGTATCCTGTTGCTGTTTGTACAGTATTCAGTACAGATCTCTTGGGTTGCAGCCACAGAGCGTTATCTGACAGCCAACAAAACAGACATTAACTACTTAATTATATGATAAATGTGTGCGATCATTTTGAACTTCCTGAAACAGAGTCTCTAGTTCAATCTGAAACCTTCTCTGGATTGCATTTCCCATTTCCATATCTCAAAAGAGTTTATTCGCCCTTAAAAAATGAACCCACAAACACACTCACAAACACGCACACACACACACGCACACACACACACACACACACACACACACAATCTTGGCTTGTCTAGTCACTCTTTTATTAATCCCACCAGACCATGAAGAGCTGAGCCTTTACTACCTCAGGAACATCAGCAGGGATCCTCAGCAACTACAACAAGCTGCTTGTGAGAACCAGGGCCACATCCAGACCCCAGAGATGGACTCTGTTGAAAGTTATTATAGCTCTGAAATTTGTTTATGATTTCAGTTTAGTTTTAGTTTGTTTAACAAGAGCAAACTAATGTTAGTTTAGTTTTTATTTAATTTCAGTCTTCATTTTTGTTGTTCAGGTATTATGAGGAGTCTTAATTTAGAAATGGCAAAAAAAAGTTACAATGAAAAAGTAAAATCTGAATTTGTTATATACATATATTTATTCAAAGTTTTTAATAGGCCAGTGTCTGTAAAGAATTCAAACAGAACAGGAGAACCACAGTGCACACTGGAGGGGAAACTAAAACTACTAAAACTGATTTTACCTTTAATTCTGTTTAGTTTTGCATTGTTCATTGTCGTTTGTATTTTGTTTTTGGAAAACTTTAGTTTCTATTTTTAGTTTGACTTTTTTTTATTTTTAAATTATTTTCTCACAGCTAGTTTTAGTTTTAATCTTAGTTTTCATTCACTATAACCCTGATCCCGTCCTAGCCGCCTGTCAGCCCAGTGCAGAGTGTTAACCCTTAAAGGAGTACCGTCACACTGGTGTGACGGGAATGTTGAGAAATGAACGTTCTAAAGAATATCTGGGTTCATTGAATTCAACATAGAATTTTAGAACCTTCAATTGTTGCGGAACTTAGAACGTTCAAAAACCTACACCTTTAACCCTTAAAGGAGTACCGTCACACCGGTGTGACGGGAATGTTGGGAAATTAACATTCTAAAGAATATCTGGGTTCATTGAATTCAACATAGAATTTTAGAACCTTCAATTGTTGCGGAACTTAGAACGTTCAAAAACCTACACCTTTAACCCTTAAAGGAGTACCGTCACACCGGTGTGACGGGAATGTTGGGAAATTAACATTCTAAAGAATATCTGGGTTCATTGAATTCAACATAGAATTTTAGAACCTTCAACTGTTGCGGAACTTAGAACGTTCAAAAACCTACACCTTTAACCCTTAAAGGAGGAATGTTGGGAAATTAACATTCTAAAGAATATCTGGGTTCATTGAATTCAACATAGAATTTTAGAACCTTCAATTGTTGCGGAACTTAGAACGTTTAAAAACCTACACCTTTAAGGGTTTACAATCAGATAAGGGCCATGAGTAGTAGGGGTGAGAAAAAACTCCCTAGAATTGGAGATACACGTAGGAAGAAACCTCGAGCAGATCCACGACTCCAGGGCCTCATCCATCTGCCTAGGGTCAGTACTCCAAGGTAACTTGGGAAGTTTTCTTCCGGCTAGCGGTTTGGAACAGGGCCGATGGTTACTGCCTATCTGCCCCTTCTGGTGGTCAAGCCTAATTTATTTGTCAATAATGTTGTCTCATTGTCTGTCTTGTATGTATTTGATGTCAATAAATCGTGTGTTTTTGTATAGTAGGCAAGTCTCTGTCTTTTCATCATATCATGTACCTGTGTGACCTTCTTGGGATGGAGATAAATGGGTGTTCCCTGGGCTCCTGTAAATCCTGGGGTGGCGTACTCTAGCAACTTCCCCCGTCATGCCGCATGAAATTAACATTACTGACCATGTTTGCGTGATCAGAAGGTTCAGTTCCTTCCTTGTCTATCCTGTGTCTTTGTTGGTGCATGATGTGTTAGCCTTTGACTGCATTTGTTTTCAGCAAGTTCAAATAACATACTAACACACACTGTAAAAAGTTTCTGTAAATTTATAAAGAACAGTGGATGCAAACTTTGTGTCAGATTCAGACAGCAAAGTGTATGAACTGCTAAACATTTAGTTTTACACCATACCACTTTCAAGCCAACTGTGGGCACAGTTTTAGGTCAACATGGATCTGCTGTCGAGTTCTGGACATTAACATGCCAACTTAGGTTTCATCATGGGCAAATGAAATCAGAATCAGAAATCATACCTGCCTGGACATAAGCAGCCAGGTTGACCTATCTGTTAAGCCCCAGGAACTGGCAAATGGCTGATAATTTGATATATGGAAATTTAGGACTAAGGTAGGCCCATACTTTCACTTCCACATTTAACGTATGAGAAGTTTCAATACAATTTGAGATACAGTGTAGTAAGTAATGTAGTAGACATGTTGTAGTAATAAAATGATGATGGTTAGTCAATAAAATATTTATTTTCAGTTTTCTCACTTGTCATAGTGTCACTAGGTGTCAGTAGTAACTCAATGATTGGTGGCAGCAACTCATACACACTCCAGATTGCTTCTGCCTATTTAATGAAACACAAACTCCCTCATTTTTTGTCCATCTTTGAGGTATTTTAGTATCACGTTGTGGCAAATGCTCATACATTCAGAGAAACAAAGAGAAAATTACTTTGGTGAAGTTTTTCAATTCTTCAGTAACCACCACCACACAGATGCGGGCAAATGTGTCAAAATCAAGATGCCTGCTATCTTATTGATTTGGAGAAAGTAGGTCGCATGACAGCAAATGAATGTGGGTGGGAGATGAAGATGTGTTTTTGTTTTGTGTGCAAAGGAGTTTTGCAGCTGCGCTGGAGTCACGTAGTTTCGTTTCGTTTCGTACAGAATGTGTTGCACCACAAACTTTGATACGGCTGGTGAGTCTGAACGGGTAGACGACGCTGGAGTATCGAAATTAATCAATTTATTCCCAATTTTACTTTTACTTCTCTACATTTGTTAAATTAAATGTATACTTTTACTACGCTACATTTGTTAGTAATTCATTAGCAGCATTAAGTAGAAAGTAGGCTAAAATAATGTGCAAATGAAAACAAAAGCCACAGTTTCCATTCAGCATGTTAGATATTTTCTGACCTGATGTCACCACGGGACACAGCAATGAATGAAGACATAGTGACAAGAGCTAAGGCTTAGCAAATATAGTCAAGACAGCACACCAAGGCCTATGGAGGCTGTTGTAAGGAGCTGAATTAAATTAGAATTGAATTGAATTTGAATTGCTTGCTTTTCATTAATAGCATTTTTGTTTAGGCTTTCAAAGCCTGTTTATGGAGTGTGATGTACTGTAGCTGCCTTTCTAAACATGTTGGATAAACTTTTATTATAGGCCTATACAAGGAAGCAGCAATGAAGAATTAATAGCAGCCATACTTTTGTTCAGACGTTGAAGACATTGTGTATGAAGTGTATAATCCAAGTTTTAAGGTGCTGCATGAACTTAATAGCATATCCAAAGTTCTGACTGCTTTCTTTTTTATTAAGGGAGGGGGTTTGTACTACTTTGTACTTCTATTTTCAGTACTTAAGTATGTTTTATATAATGGGCTACTAGTCATACTTAAGTACTGTAAATAATACTTTAAGACTTTAAATTAAGTGGTATGCTTATAGACTACACTACTAAGTCATTTCTGAACAGATATCTGTGCTTCTACTCAAGTGTGTGTTTCGGATACTTAATGCAACTCTGTGCAACAGTGGAGTCATTGTGTTTGATACAAGATTTCTTTGCTTTAAAGAAAGGGTTGAGTTTACAGGCTGGTTTAACGTTTCAACATTTTAGTATCCTGTTTCAATAAATGCAGCCTTAAGATGTCTGTCATGTCATGACAGTTTAGGCCTATGCCAAAGAGCAACTCAAGGAATATTTTGATTGAAAATATAAGGTTAAGGTAACAATATGAAGTTATTTTGGATATTGATAAGGTTATTGTCTTGGGACACTTTAAAATCTTTGTGACTTAAAACCTTATTCTTTAAAACTCCACCGGTGTAAGTGATTATGGAAAGGTAGCCTAAATAATTACAGGCTACTGAGCTGCTGTGAAGTTATTGTACACTAACTGTGATAAGTTATTTGGAGACACAGTGAAGCCCTCTTTTCTTTCAATTCAATTTATTGATATTTATAGTGTACAGTAATATCACCATTGCCATGGTCTCAAAACACTTAAACAATAAAAATTATAAAATTAAAACAAAACAAAATTATAAATTAAAAATGTATAGTGGAATAAAACAATTGGAATAATTGTTGTGATTATCGTGATTATTATATAAAACAAATGTTGTTGTTTTGTTTATTATATTAATTTCTCATTGAACTACTGGGTGACAAGTAAAAACATTTGCTACTAAACCAGATAATAATAAAAGTTGGTTTGAGTGAAAGGGTGGGAAATTATAAGGTGGGTTTACATCCACTGAGGCCTATATAATACTGACACGACCACAGAGCTATTTTACCTGCCCTCTGAATAGGCTAAATTAATAATAACCTTTCATTCTTTATTCTTATAGTTTTTCCATTACAGAAAGAGTTTTTTGTGTTCTGATTATCACTGATCATGCTGACAGATTCATTTCCTCTTTATTTGAGCCATTACTACTCAAAGGCACTCACACATACACACTCACACATACACCAGCATGCACACACACACACACACACACACACACACACACACACACACACACACACACACACACACACACACACACACACACACACATACACTTGCAGGTATACACACTCACACACAGGAAACTGTCTCTCCCAACTAACATAATATTTTCGCTTCGTTAGAAGATGAACCTCCAAATTGCTTTGGGGTTTTTGTGTCTTTACATTCTTGTTTTAAATTCATCCAAAGGTGAGAGATGATTTATTTACATCTATATGAAATATTTTTGATTTACTGATTCACAAATTTAGGCTATGTGTGGTGTAATTAATTTCTTGTGTTAATATGTTTAAATAGGCTACAGAATATCAAGTGAAATATCACTCTATACTGCTTGACTGTCTAATTCAATTACATTAAACACTGACACATCAAGCCAAATCATGCTCATGTCATTTGTAGACCAGTATTAATCTTAATCTGTGTCAAGATACTGTCACCTAAGGTACCACAGAAATCGTTTATATAAAATGCCAGAATACAACACAAAACTGGAAACAGCAAAAACATTTTACTTCTTAAACATGGTCTTAATACTGATCTGAACTTTTGATTCATCTGTTTTAAATGATGTGTCCACATATTTGTAAGTAAATGAACTTGTCAGTGAATTCACGGAGTACACAAGGTCAAGGATGTGCTGGTCCATTTCCTTTTGGTTGGTCAAAAAATTATTATTTTTTAGGTGATTCGTCAAATGTAGGCTTTTTTGTCACTGATCTTATGATTTGTCCTTCTCTCAACACAGTATCTGGATGTCATGTAAAGAAGTTTGAAGGAGAATCTTATACCATGACATTGAATTCACCTCAACAAGATGTAGATACGCTGGTCTGGAAATGTGGTGAGAAGGTCATTTATAAACGGAGGAGAGGAAAGATTGATCCAGCTGCAGATGTGGACATGCAAGGCTCCCTTACTCTAACAAATATTTCCAAGTCAATGGCTTGTACATACAAAGCTAACCATTCATATCAAAATGGGAACACATTCTCAACTAAAACATTCTCTGAGAGACTCTGTGTCTTCTGTAAGTACAACAAAATGACCCAACAGTGGCTTTACTTAGAACCTTTTTTACACTTTACTAATGGAATATCCAATCTTGCCATCTTTGTAATGACAAAACCTAAATGATGTGTGAATTCATCTGTTCTAGCCAGGACTCCAGACCCAAAGTTGGAGGTGGAATGTTCCCCATCAGGTGTGGCAACCCTCCAGTGTGAGCCTAAGAGCTTTCCTGAGGGCATCACATTGACATGGTTCCACAACGACATTGAGATGAAAAATGAGAAATCTAACCGTCTAACACCTCAGAAACAAGGAGGAAAGGATCGCTACAAATGTAGACTTAGTAATGGTATCAACACGAAAGACAGTAATGAAGAAATCATATCATGTGGAGTCTCTGGTAAATATATGTAACAAAATCTATTAGGCATAGTTAACACTCGAAGGCACTCACACGTGCACACTCAACCATACCATGCCAGCATGCATACACCCACACACACACATACACTTGCACGTATACACACTCACACAGGAAACCGTCTCTCTCAGCTAACCTGCCATTTGCACTTCTAAGGGATGTGAGAAGATAAACTTCCAAATTGCTTTGGGGTTTTTGTGTCTTTATGTTCTTGATTTAACTGCATCCCAAGGTGGGTAGTGATTTGTTTAGGTCTATATGAATTATTTTAGTTTTACTAATTCACTAATTTAGGCTATGTGTGGTTTGATTAATCTGTAATGCTAATGTATTTCAATAGGCTACTGTATACAAAGTAATTTAAATATCCCCCTAACCTGCACGACAGTCTAATTAAATTACATTAAACATTGACACTTTGAACATTGATCAAGCCAAATCATAAACATGTCATTTCTGGACCAGTAACTTCATCTGTATCAAGATACTGTCAAGGTACCAGATAAATGATTGACATTAAATGACAAAAGAACAACATAAAACCGCAAACAGTATAGAAGTTCGCTGCTTAAACACAATCTTGGTAATCTGTAAAACTTTGGTTCATCAGTTTGAATATTGTGTCAATATGTGTTAGTGAAAAACTTGTCAGTAAATTTACTGAATTCACAAGGATGCGTTGGCCATTTCCTTTTTCATGAATTGGTCAAAAAAGTATACATTTTAATAATAATAATAATAATAATAATAATAATAATAATAAGCTTTATTTGTATAGCACCTTTCACAGAATGCAGCTCAAAGTGCTTTACATTTGGAGCATGTAACACAATAATAGAGAAGAATCAATCATTATCAAAAACATGTAACACAATAGAGAAAAATCAGTAGCGGTTTGCCTTAGAATGGTCTTAGTATGTGTTGTGACTATATGACTTTATATTCAAACGTTTAAAGAACACGACCGGAAGACTGGCAGCCTTAACCCTTAACCCCCTACAAGTATGCCATAGATTTTTTTATTTAAAAAGGGCTGCACTTTGGCAATGTTTCTCAGGTGGAAATCTGTCTGAGTAACTTTACTGATATGGGGCTTGAAGCTTAACTCCACATCTAAGATCTAAGATATGTAGTTAAGCTTCAAGCCCCATATCAGTAAAGTTACTCCGCCCCATATCAGTGAAGTTACTCCACATCTAAGATTTTAAATGTGCTTCATCAAGTGAAATCTTTGTGTATTTTCTGTCACTGATCTAATGATTTGTCCATCTCTCAACGCAGAGCTTCCATGTGTAAACAAATTGGAAGGGGATTCCTATACCATTACACTGAATTCAAAAGAACAATATGAAGATACGCTGGTCTGGAAATGTGGTGACAAGGTCATTTATAAACGGAGGAGGGGAAAGATTTATCCAGCTGCATGTGTTGATATGCGAGGTTCCTTTACTCTGACAAATATTTCCAAGTCAATGGCTTGTACATACAAAGCTGAACATCATGATAAAAATGGGAAAAGACTTAAAACACACTCTGAGAGAATTTGTGTTGTCTGTAAGTATAACCAGGGCTGTAGTGGAAGCTAAATGCAAATAAACATAGTTTATCCACCTCTGAAATCTCAGAAATAGATTTTATCCACCTCTTATTAGAGTCTATCCACCTCTCAAAAGAGTTTATTCACCAATTGCAACTTTTAACATTAAAACATCACACTGTATTATCCACATTCACAATTGTGTACACTCATCAGCACTCTAGGAACCATTTAATTCCACTGGTATTGTTATAAACATTGGATAATAACCTCCACCACATGGCGCAGTCCATCACAGAATGCCTAGTTTACCCACCCCCTATTTTACCACTACACCCCTGAGTATAACAAAATTAAAATGGCACAACAGTGGCTGATTGTCTAGGAAGTTGTCACACTTAACTTATGAAATATCCCGTCTTGCCATGTTTGTTTCTGACAGAACCTAAATAATGTGTGAATTCATCTGTTCTAGCCAGGGCTCCTGTCCCAAAGTTGGACGTGTTATGTTCCTCATCAGGTGAGGCCATCCTCTGGTGTGAACCTAAGAGCTTTCCTGAGGACATCACATTCTCATGGGTCCACAACAACACAGTGATGAAGGAGAAGACTAACCCTTTAAAGCTATGGAAGTGTGGGGGAAATGATGTCTACAAATGTAGACTAAGTAGCAGTCTCAACGAGCAAGACAGTAATGAAGAAATCGTATCGTGTGAAGTCTCAAAATCTGGTAATTTGCGTGTGTGTGTGTGTGCCTGTGTACCTATGTGTGTGTCTGCCTGTGTGTGTGTGTATGCATGTGTGTCTGTCTGTGTGTCTCTGTGCGTGTGTGTGTGTGTGTGTGTGTGTGTGTGGATCATTTTGTGTATTGTTCTCTATTAAGCTGTTCAAGCTTAGCTGATCTAATATAGAATCATAACTGCAACTGTAATCATTATACAGTATGTTTGACGCATATATGTAATATGTAATGTAAAAGTTCAAATACCTCTTTCTCTCTGTCTCTCTAACAAAACAACAACAACAACAACTACAATGTTTGTGTGAAGTTTAAAAATGCATACGCCCATTCTTTCCCTTTCTCTCTCTCCTAGATTCAGTTCCTTCAGATGACAAACTGGTCTACATTAAGAAACAGGTGATGCTGGTGGTCCTGGCTGGTGTCGGATTTCTATTACTGGTTTTGACTCTGTCACTCGTGGTTATAATCTGCAAGAACTGTGGCCATCAAAAGTGGAAACATGGTAAGTGATTTTTCTTCTCTGGTTGCACAATCACAGGCTAGTGACAAATGGTCAGAAAGGGCTTTAGTTTTTGAGATACCCCTACCGGAGGTAGAACTAAACCCAACAATGTTTTTCCTCATCTCTAAGGTCTCCCATATATGAAATGGATTCTTAGCTAAAAATATTTTACTGCTAAGATTGTTAAATTTACAGACATTGTTATACACCCCAAAACCAAAAAAGAACTAAAATATAGCCTGTCCGTATTGGAGTTAAGGCATATAAATTAGTGCAGATCAATCACACAAGCTCTGAGAGCTTTGAAACTTGGCATGTTTATAGTAAGGAAGTTGCCTCACCTACTAGAAAAGACTGGATGTGAATATCTTGATGTATGGAATGAATAGAGACATGTAAACATACACCTAAAATAAGCAGACATGCAAAAAATCAATATCTATGCAGAATGTTTTCATTTACTTTGTAGCTGCTTTACCAGGGATTATCATAGCAACACATATGATGGCTTATGGGAAAGATGGAGTTGTACTGAATCCAACAATACCAAATATGTAAATATAGTATGACGAATCAGGGTGTTCTGTCGCTCAATGTATGAGGTCTCCAAAATGAAAGAAAACGGAACACTGGCAAAATACAGTCTCCAAGTCCAAATCACATTATCAGTGGTGAGGAGAATGTTGACATTCATTGTTACTGCAAGGTAAGTTACATAAGGTAAGTGCTGCTTTATATTTACATTTAATAATGATACATTTCATATGTCCCAGTATTAAACAATTCATATGAAACACAGATCCAATTGAATCAGGTTAACATTGGAATGGAACACCTTTATTAAAATATTTATATTCACTTGAATTTTGTTTTGGTCAAGTCATTACTGAATAATGGAAAATAATATTGTTAGCTTTTGTCTGTCCAGACCAGCAGTGGACAGTAGAGCCTACACTGCTTACTTCACCCCTAAGTAGCTAAACAGTTAGTTGTAGAAACTACTTTCCCTAGCTAAGAAAGTACTTAGCCCTCCGACTAATGTTTCATGTGTAATTCAACTTGATTTGCATTTCGATGAAAATTCTGAAATGTATATAATTTTTCCTTTTCACTAGTCTTTTGAATTATGGAGAATGTCTTACAGGCATTGGATCCAAAGCTTTGTATCATTTGTGAGAAACATTTTGAAAAGGGCTAGAAAAAATATCCCTATCTCCAAAAACCCACAGTAGAAGGCCTCCAACGCATACTTAGCTCAGCAGAGAGAGAGATTGTGATGTCCATAAAACTCTGGCTCCATATACAGATGATATTTCCTCCAAAATCAAAGTTGCATATCATGTACATGTTGTATCATGTAGAGTGAACTACTGCAGTAAGACAAAAATCAGTGAGCAGCAGCAAGTTGCAAATGTTGAGAGTGAGAGCACATCTGCACCAAGAAGACTGAGTATCAAATACTGAGAGTTTCAAATACTGAGAGATTGTTTCATTTGTGGGAAGGCCAGCTCTAGATCAGAACCTCTGACAGCCATTTCGACTGGTACAGGGGCAATGTAAATTATAGGCCAAGTATACTTGCGTATACAAGGAATTTGGTCTCTGCATTTATCCCATCTGTGAATTAGTGAACACACAGAGCACACAGTGAACACAATTAGGTGAAGTACACACTAACCCGGAGCAGTGAGCAGCCTTATTACAGTGGCGCTCGGGGAGCAGTGAGGGGTTAGGTGCCTTGCTCAAGGGCACCATGGATGTGGGCATGGGAGAGCAGTGCTCAACCACTTCCCCCGCCTTTTGCCCTTCTGGGTCAGGGATCAAACCGGTAACTCTTCGGTTACAAGCCCGAACCCCTAACCAGTAGGCCACAGCTGTCCCCAGTACCAGAGCGTTTATTAAGCTCACTGAAGACATTGATAAAACAGTATTGTCCAAAGATATAAAAGTGAGATCTCAATTCTTTGACTGATAGCTATGACAACATACTAATGACCATTGCTGAGCAAGAAAGTGTGTCTATAGTTCAACACAAGAAATATAGATCCTGGAAACTAAAGGAAAAGCTGATACAGCATTACAAAGACAGGCTTGCATTTGTTCCACGTCCAAGACAGTCAGATCTGATCTGCTTAGATAGTATGACCATATTGTGCACTGAGGAAAGCTGCTAAACTCACAGAAATAACAGTAGACTGAGACTACGCTTCCACAGACAAGTCAGAGTCTTTCCGAAATCCAAATATTACACAGGGCTGCAGACATATTGAGGACACGCATGGATCAGGTAGAGCATGACAGTGAGTAATATGTCAGCAGTGACTGTCTATTATGTTTCCAATGCAGCAAGTATGTACCCAACATCCTGTATGACTTTGTGAAATGGTGTGTTGATTAACATGCCCACAGAAATTACCAAACATGTGGTGATGACCCAGCTTCAAAGGAGAATCTGTGTGTTAATTTGTCATGATCTCATTAAACAGAGCTGTGCCATCCATACGCCAATCACACTGGGACTTCCCATTTTGATACATATCATGAGTTTGGTAGTAAGACAGTCATCAATGAGCTCAGTGCAATGGGACACTGTGTCTCCTATACAGAAGTTAGGCACTTCTCACATCTGTTGCAGCAGACCAGATATCAAGGACAGAGAGTGGTGTCTACATCCCAACTGGCCCCACTGGAGTTGCTGAACATGGAATTTGTGATGCAGCCATCAGCAACTTTGACCAAAATGAAGACACCCTGGATGTGAAGCGTAAAAGAATGGACAAAATGTACCTGTAAAGTTTATCTCCATCCATTCATATCAAATGTGTTTAAGGTGGTGAGGGACCTCTGAACCTGAGGGAACCTGTGCTAGGCATTTATCTGCTGTGGAGACTTGGCCTCTTCGGAACACAACAGACGTCAAAGCATGAGTTGTACACTTCTCATCCAGGGTGTCTTCATTTTGGTGAAAGTTGTCGATGGTTGCATCAACAATTCCATGTTCAGCAACTCAAGTGAGAACAGTTGGGATGTAGACACCACTGTCCTTGATCTATATTTCTTGTGTTGACACACCTTCTTGCTCAGCAATGGTCTTTAGTATGTTCTCATAGCTATCAGTCAAGGAGTTGAGTCCTCACTTTCATACCTTTGGACAATACTGTTTTATCAATGTCTTCAGTGAGCTTAATAAAGGCTTTGTTATAGACATTGGTCTGCTTTTTTCATTCTTTTCTCTGGCTTCTGCTATATTTCATTTAGAGATGTAGTGTGCAAGGCATTTTATGGTATTTGGTATCATGCAAAAAGATCTGGGCATGAAAGAATTCGAAGATGTACATCTACAAGCCTTTCAGAAGCTGCCCGAAGGACCTTGTCTCTGGTACTTGCGACTGTTCCAGTTGAAATTGCTGTCAGAGGTTCTGGTTTAGAGCTGGCCTTCCCACAAATGAAACAATCTCTCCGCATTTGAAATTATTGTTGTATCAGCCCTACTCAGCCTTCTTGGTGCAGATGTGCTCTCACTCTCAACATTTGCAACTTGCTGCTGCTCACTGATTTTTGTCTTACTGCAGTAGTTCGCTATACATGATACATGATATGAAACTTTGATTTTGGAGAAAATATCATCTGTATATGGAGCCAGAGTTTTATGGACATCACCATCTCTCTCTCTGCTGAGCAAGGGTAAGTATGCGTTGGAGGCCTTCTACAGTGGGGTTTTGGACATAGGGATCTTTTTTCTTGCCCTTTTCAAAATGTTTCCCACAAGCTTTGGATCCAATGTCTGTAAGACATTCTCAGTAGGCCTTTTCACACTGCCAAAATCGCCGCAATTTTATGTACCAGAATCGTGGAACGACTGTCCCTTTCACATAGACCGAGGCGGAACGGCGGGACAAAGTGTCTCGCCAAATTTACTACCAAGCCCCCTGGACATTTTGCCGAGTTTATTCGTTCCGGCACCAGTGTGAATGGGTCATAAGCAACAACAAAGCAACTTCACTTGCATTTGTAGGGTACTACAAATGCAAGCTAACCAAAGTGCTGTCGGTTCTCCCACCATGGTTTTGGAAATCACACACCTGCTGCATCTGAAGGCCCACGCATAATAAGGCCTACGACTATCACTCTATTGCACGTCACATTTTAATTTGCTAGCTGATCTTGCCTCCTGGCTCCCCAAAATGCCGCATCATGTGAACAGATCAGCAGACCGGCAAATTTTCACCTCATTTTCAGACACACGTTGCGGCAAAAAGACGTCTCCTCTTCCCGCAAATTTAGCATAATCTCTGTGTGAAAAGGCCTTATAATTCAAGAGACTAGTGAAAAGGAAAAAATTCTGAATTTTCATTGAAATGCAAATCAAGTTGAACTAGATGTACCGCAGAGCGGTACAAAATATGACCGCCGCCCAGTCCAGCACATTTTTTCTACAAAAATAAATCACGCTGAAAGGCCTATATGATTCTAACTGTCTCACTAAATTGCATTATCCACACTCAATTCTCACTGGTATCTGCTAGACAACAAGTACCAAATCATGATTAGTTCATAGATTTCACATGTAAAATTCATTTTATACAACCCCACCTCCATCTTGCCTTTTCATAATTCTGAGAAATTCTTGAATTGTGTGCATGTGTGCATGTACATGTTTATGTTATGTGTGTGGGTGTGTGTGTGTGTGTGTGTGCGCGTGTGCTTGTGTGTGTGCCTGCGTATGTGCCTGTGCATGCATGCGTACATATGTCTACTGTGAAAAAATTAATATTATTATTATTACTATTATTAGGTAGACATATGTACGCATGCATGCACATGCACAAACACACATACGCAGGCAAACACACAAGCACGCACACACACACACACACACACACACACACACATAAACATAAACGTGTACACGCACACATTTCAAGAATTTCTCAGAATTATGAACAGGCAAGATGGGGGTGGGGTTGTATAAAATGAATTTTACATGTGAAATCTATGAACTAATCCTGTTTTGGTACTTGTTGTCTAGCAGATACCAGTGAGAATTGAGTGTGGATAATGCAATTTAGTGAGACAGTTAGAATCATATAGGCCTTTCAGCGTGATTTATTTTTGTGGAAAAAATGTGCTGGACTGGGCGGCGGTCATATTTTGTACCGCTCTGCGGTACATCTAGTTTTCCATTATTCAGTAATAACTTGACCAAAACAAAATTCAAGTGAATGTGAATATTTTAATAAAGGTGTTCCATTCCAGTGTTAACCTGATTCAATTGGATCTATGTTTCATATGAAATGTATCATTATTAAATGTAAATATAGATCAGCACTTGCCTTGCAGTAACAATGAATTTATCAACATTCTTCTCACCACTGATAATGTGATTTGGACTTGAGACTGTATTTTGCTAGTGTTCTGTTTTCTTTCATTTTGGACACCTCATACATTGAGTGACAGAACACCCTAACTTGTCATACTATATTTACATATTTGGTATTGTTGGATTCAGTACAACCCCACCTTTCCCATAAGCCATCATATGTGTTTCTATGATAATCCCTGGTAAAGCAAATACAAAGTAAATGAAAACATTCTGCATAGATATTCATTTTTTGAATGTCCGCTTATTTTAGGTGTATGTTTACATGTCTCTATTCATTCCATACATCAAGATATTCACATCCAGTCTTTTCTAGTAGGTAAAGCAACTTCCTGACTATAAACATGCCAAGTTTCAAAGCTCTCAGAGCTTGTGTGATTGATCTGCACTAGTTTATATGCCTTAACTCCCATACGGACAGGCTATATTTTAGTCCTTTTTTGGTTTTGGGGTGTATAACAATATCTTTTAATTTAACAATCTTAGCAGTAAAATATTTTTAGCTAAGAATCCATTTTATATATGAGAGATCTTAGAGATAAGGAAAAACATTGTTGCGTTTAGTTCTACCTCCAGTAGGGGTATCTCAAAAATGTGGGGCCAGGAAATGTCCCCCAGGGAGGGATGAGGGATGAAGTGTTTTGGCACTGCGCTATTATCTAACATGTGACATACCTGAAAAAATCTCTCAGATGGGGAAGGGAAAATCATGGAAAAAATAAGTCTCACATTCACATTATACCACACACACACACACACACACACACACACACACACACACACACACACACACACACACACACACACACACACACCGCATTTAATCTTGGCTTGCCTAGTCACTCTTTTATTAATCCCACCAGACCATGAGGAGCTGAGCCTTTACTACCTCAGGAACATCAGCACGGATCCTCAGCAACTGCAACAAGCTGCTCGTGAGAACCAGGGCCACATCCAGACCCCAGAAATCGACTCTGACGAGAATTATTATGGCTCTGAAATTTGTTTATGATTTCAGTTTAGTTTTAGTTTGTTCCACAAGAGCAAAATTAGTGTTACTTTTAGTTTTGCAGAATGATCTAGTTTCAGTTTAGTTTTTATTTAATTTTGGTTTTTCAGGTTTTATGAGGAGTCTTAATTTAGAAATGGCAAAAAAGGTACAATGAAAGAGTCAAATCTGATTCTTTTTGACATAAGTTGCAGATAAGAGGGCCCTGAGAAGACTGTTTACTTTGCACCACTTTCTCCAAGCAGAAGAGCATGTTCGGTAGTAGGCTCCTGTCTCTGTCTTGCAAAACAGACAGGCTGCGTAGGTCCTTTGTCCCAAGGGCCATTCAGCTCTTCAACGCTACACAGAAGGGGAGGAGTGTGATTGACTTTAGTGCTTAACCCTTAAAGGTGTAGGTTTTTGAACATTCTAAGTTCCGCAACAATTGAAGGTTCTAAAATTCTATGTTGAATTCAGTGAACCCAGATATTCTTTAGAATGTTCATTTCTCAACATTCCCATCACACCGGTGTGACGGTACTCCTTTAGTGTTTAAAGTCTGCTCTGCACACTGCCCTTTGTACCATGCCTTCATCGGGTGCCTTTATACATACACATAAACTACCCTGGACTGGATTGATTGGCAATCCCTTACTGGCTATATTAGCCACCTGCCCAATTTGCTAGCTTGCCTGTATGGTCAATTCACCACGCTGTCTTTTTGTCTGTATGGACAGTTTTCAACTTTAACTTAAACTTTCCTTCAAGTCTTTTACTTTTGTCTATGTATAGTTAAGTAATGATTATTCTATTTTTGATATATTGTGTTTTGCACTGGCAATGTACTTCTACTGACACTCTCTTGCACTATGATACCATTACACCTTTGTGCATTTTTTCCCACACCGCTCCTTTAACATGTTACAATCTAACTTTACTGTAGTGGCACACTATTGATATCTTCCTTTGTATTTTTGTAGTATGTATGTGTGCGTGGATGTCATATGTCTGTGTGCCTATCTATTGTCTATCTATCTATCTATCTATTGTCGTTTGTATTTCGTTTTTGGAAAACTTTGGTTCCTATTTTTATTTCAGTTAACTAAATTATTTTTTCATAGCTAGTTTTAGTTTTAATCTTAGTTTTTATTTAATCACCCTGACCCCGTCCTAGCCACCTGTCATCCCAGTGCTGAGCCCCGATACGAGAAGAAAACTAGAACTGAATAGACATCAAATTGACAAATTTATATTCATATATTACTTTACTGTTTGCCCTAGTGTGTGTGAGGAGTGGACCACTGAAGTAAAAGCTCTCTACTTAATTTCCATACTATTCACGACTCTATGCCAGACAAACCAGTGCTGAGATGCTCCGAAGAACAGGATATTGTGGCACAGGTCTAATTTAAGAGTTGTACATGATGCATTAACCAAAAATTGAGACCATAACTGAAAGTAGTGACATAAAGCCAACCTGCAGACAGAACATGCTTCTCTCTGTATGTCCATTTTATGTGACCATTTATGTGACCATTTTATAGGTCACAAAAGTGATGATTCCAGTTACTGATACAGTTTTGATAGAGCCACACAATATACAGTAACAAACATTTGTTATGTATATGAAAGGAGTATGTGTATGTGTCTTAACATACTTTACTGTTGTCATCTGAAAAGTGGCCATATAATTTCCATGTTGTTTGGCTGGATCTTGTGAACACCAATGGGTCTGTCCCCCTCCAGCTCATCAGGTTTGCTCTCAACTTCTTCCACATCCCACCGTGCATCCAGTGCCTCATAACCAACTACTTCAACAACCTTCAAGTCTGCTACTCCACCTCTGGAAATTACAACTGGGTGCCACCAGGTGGAGGAAGGAATAGCAATGGGGTGTTCCACCTCTCCTATAGACCCTTTCAACAAGGTAAACAAAAACAATGCTTGAACGTTCTATTTGGGCCCCAATCTACTTCCTCTGCATTAAGATAACATATGGAATGTTAAAAAGGAAGTCTTGTGGCGCCAACTATGATGCTGATAATGGAACTCTCTTGAAAGGGTCCATACTCTTTACAGCAGCTTTTGATCAGGATTAGGTAATCTTAATTGGTGAAAGACAGACGGTTAGAGGAGTCAGGTCCCCGTCAGGTCAGAGACTCCTATAGACAGAGGCATGCAACAACAAGCTTCGGAAAAGGCTTGGCCTTCCCCGATGCCTGTCCAACTCAGCTCTGTTTGGGAGAAACACCCTGAGGCCTCCGATGAAAACCATCAGCTTAGGCTACAAACTGGAGAAGGTGAGGCTGTTGCTTGAGCTAAAAGACTTGCCACACCCAGTGCCAAGGCCCAAGTTCATACCGGAAGAAAATGGGATGCACGGTAGTAGGCAGTACACCAAGCCATAACCAAGCCTACACCTATCCAGTGGAGGTTGGCTGTAGAGGTTTCATTGGAACCCCCACCCAGCGGTTCCTCATGACTCGGTGTCAGAAGCTCCAAGCTGGGGAAGGCCTGGCAGAGGAGGCGGAGCAGGGAGCAGCTTTTGGCTCTGGCTCCGCAGAAAAGACAAGGCTTAAGGGGAAGAGATGGATCCTAGGGCCTAAGGGAGTCGTCCCTGCCACTGCTCCACCACCAGGAGATGTTCCAGGATTAAAGAAGCAAAACATCAGGGAAGGGTGGCTCCCGGCTGATGATCCTGCAGCCGGTCCAACACTGCGCTGGCGGAAGTGAAACAGGCAGAAATGCCCTGCAGGTGGTCTCACCTGTGCTTGCATTTACAGAGTGAATACATAGACTTTACACTAGACACAAACTTTCTCCAAATGGGAACATCATACATTTATATTTAAGGGTTCCACAAAAATGATTAATGGTAAATAGCACAAATTAATTTAGCAGTGTCTACTTGCTAGACTCTAATTTGTCAAGTCTACTTATTTACTAGGGCACTAAGACTGAGAGCAATTAAAATGCATAGAAACAAAACAGTTCATCTGAATTTATTCCAGATGTAAAAATACAAAGCAAACAAGTATGGAGGCAACCTCTGTATCAGATTCAGACAGCAAAGTGTATGAACTGGTAAACATTTTGTTTTACACCTTACCACTTTCAAGCCAACTGTGATTCAAAGATACTGAGGTTTCATCGTGGGCTAATCAACTCAGAATTCATATCGGCCCCCTGGTGGTATTTTGTGCTATTATTCATAATTTAGACCATAGACTGTGTACAGTCTATGATTTAGACTGATGGCTGCATAAAGCTTGACATCAAAATGTAACATCCCCCCCTAGTGGGCATACTTGAAAGGCAAATTTGCTCATAACACAATTCATAGGCAGGTAATTCAAAGTGTTTTACAAACATGAGCAGATAAAAGAACATCGAAATAAATTAAGGTCAAGGAATAGTTAAGGAAAATTTGGTAGCCGGTCAAATGTGTCTTGATCCACCCAACAACAAAAAAATGTCACTACGCTACTGTATGTCATGTCCTTCTTTAGGTTTCTGATACTCTTGACAGATTTGATAAATAGTTTAGCATAAAAGAAAGTCTGCAGTTCTAGTTATGTAACTGAATATAGGGGTGAACTGCTCTAATGTGGGACAATTTTGCATTCTGGGCTGGATATAGATTATGATGTTAAGCCAATATACATTATCTTAAGTGTCCCACATTAGGACAATTCACCCTATATGTAGCATAAACATATGTGCATATCTATAAATATTTCTCAATACAGAGCTCACCTCATAAATAAAGTTTAGGTTTGTAGTATGAGAAGAGAAAAGACGAACAACTGCTGTATCCCACAGTGTCCAGATCTCCCTTCTATCCATATGGAAATAAGAGATTAGCTGCAGAGGTCAGGAGGAGGACAAATATCTGAAGAGAAGAAAAGGAGATTATACATATCTGAAGAGGTTGAAAAGGAGGGTATGCTATTTTACTATTCATTCAGCTATAAACAAACAAAGCAATTCAAAGAAGCCATGAGATGTAATTCCTCTGTTTTTGTCCTGGGAATCTATGAATCTATGGCCTGGACATAAGCAGTCAGGTTGCTCCAGGAACTGGCAAATGGCTGATGATATATGGAAATTTAGGCGGACTAAGGTAGGCCTGTAGTTTCGCTTCCACACAATGTATGGGACGTTTTAATACAGTTTGGGATACAACGTAGTAATGTAGTAGAGATGTTGTAATAATAAAATGATGATGGTTATTCAATAACAGATTTATTTCAGTTGTTTCTCACTTGTCATAGAGTCACTAGGTGTCAGTAGTAACTCAATGATTGGTGGCGGTAACTCATACACTCTCCAGATTGCTTCTGCCTATTTAATGAAACACAAACTCACTTACTTTATGTCCATCCATAAGGCATTTTAGTATCACCATGTGGCTCACACATTCAGTAAAACAAGAGAAAATGACTTTGCTGTACTATTCAATTCTTAAGCATGCCAAGCTTTAAACATGGTCATTTTTCAAATAACCAGCACCACACACTAAATTTAGCTTTTTTTAAAAAAATGTGACCACTAGGGGGGCCTTTGAACCAGTTACAGTTTGTAACCAACAATCTGAGTTTAGATGTTACAAGCAGGTCATCCCAATAAAGGGAAATAAATGGAGAGAGGGACTGGAGTATTATAAAAGTAAAAAAACAGTTTATTTTATTATTCACGTAGATGCATACATTAGAACAGACACTAGGCCTCTGGGCAGCAAACTCACAGGGACAACAATGTGCAAAATTAAGGTGTTTGGATAAGTAACACTCAAAGATTCAGCAAGTTTCAATCAGCACAGAATATATATAGGGCACGTCACAGGTCACACACACAGCAATTAATTTACTATACTATACACAGCAATCCAGTGACCACACAGCAAGATTGTTAGCCCTCCCGAATATTGCACTAACCCAATGGCCTAGAATACATACAACAGACAAACCTGAAACATACAGCAACACATACAAGAGACTGATGGGCAGCACGGTGGGCCTCCCTCCCACACACACGCTCGCTATCTCTCACACACACACACACACACACACACACACACACACAACTGAATACTAAAATAGGGCACAGGAAAAACAGTGGCCAAGGTGGCGTACGACGGTCCTCCTGTATGAACGCGGCGTCTAGCCAGGAGCTTGTTTAGTTGTAATTCCGTAGCGATCACTTTAAGCCGTCTGGTTTTTACTCGTACATACCCAGGCTAAAACTCTCAGCACAACAAACAGCACTCAGCAAGTTAGCGGTCACACTCTAAACCGGTGAATTTTCATTGAAACACGCAGACACAATTTGTAGCCGGCGAGGGCTTGTGGAGACAAGGAGCTGAACGTAACCACAGCAGTAATCGTACAAACACCAGGCCAAGATTAACTTGTATGACCAACCGATACTCCAAGGAACCAAGAAACTGGGTGGCGAGACACACTAATGAGGCACCGGCAGTTTGCTGGATTTAAAGGTGTAGCGCCAAGCGGCCACCACCTGATTCAATCAAGGCATCCAATCAAGGCGGAAATCCCACTGCCTACGTCCTACCCGCTACATAAAGAAGCTGTTAGATATTTTTGTATGCTTTTGATGCAAAAAAGACAAGAGCCAGTGATCCCAAAGAACAATGCTATTGTATTATCGGTAACACTTTATTTGAAGGGGTCTACATACATGTAACCGTCATAAGAATGACATGACACATGTCATGTACATTAATGACACATTATTGATGTTTATGACTGTTGTCATAATGCGTCATTCGGTTTTTGGAATGTCAAGTTGACATTGTTTGGGTGTCATCATTATGACAACTTGACATTAGCCAAGATGACATTATTTGACAGGTCTTTGTCATGACATCTTGACATTAGCCAAGAAAATGTAACCCGTTTACAATATTGTCATGACGACTTGACATAGCCAAGAAAGAAATGCAAGGTGTTTGGCATGATATTGTCATGACAACTTGACATATAACTGTTTGGCCTGACTTATCTTCTAGGTTTGTAAAGGGAAGGGCCTGAACAATTGACCGTCATGACACCATTATAATTGTGTCATGAATACTTTCCTTGACCTCAACTACAGTAGTACAGTTTTGACTTGTCATTAAGCTGTCACAAATAACTATTACACACCAAAATAGTTTCCTGACAGTGTCATGAATACTTACCTTTGACTTAAAGTACAGTGAACCATCTGAGATGTTTCCTGAACATGTCATTAAGTGTCATTACACTATCATGTAGGTCCTATTTCTGTACATTTTACATTTCTGGAACATTGAGTCTAATTTCAACTATAATGACAACAAATACCATACTCAGTCATGACTTAAGAGTTTATTTCAGCAATGCATTTTGCAAAACCATAATACATGGACATGTTACCATGCCAGCTAACCTAACTGTGCATGTGGAACATGCATTCAACTATTCACATACTAGTCTTTAAGCACCATTTCATTGCCATCATTTCTGCAGCTTTTTCAAATCATGCACGAGTCTACCCAACACACCATTACGATGACGGATTTCAGTAGTACCATTCAATCGTTTTAAGGTGTGTTTTGAGGGACTGAGGGGTTTGATTCCCCCTGAGACGCCATATTTGTCTGTGTAAGGGGCACTTATTTTAATGTAGAGTGAAGTGCTGCCTTTCTAAGGAACTTTTCACAAGAAGAGTAGACAAATGAAAGTACCAAAATAGTTTACCCAGAACATATAGCCCGCAGTTATTAAACATCAAATATAAAACAGTATGACCTTGTTTCTCTTTCCTGTCCTTTTAGTTGTGAAAATCAGTATTTTTCTAAGTTTTCAACCTTTTAAACACAAGTTGAGAAAAATATAAAGTAAAATGACCTCAGAGCTCTGATAAAATAACCCCAAAATAATAAACCAAAGTCCATCTACCCGGGTAGTATGTTTTTTTTTAAGTGATGAGATCTCCCGCTTATCTGTAGGCTACGATGAAATGAAGAAATATTGAGTAGAAGCAGTTCATGTCGCAGGCAAGATGATCATTCGCGCCCTCTGCTCTTCTGCCTCCCGTGTCCAATGGCGAATTTGTCCAATGGAACACTCTCTCAAATCATGCATCCAAACAAAAAAACAACCTGCATATCAGGGCAACAATTCAATTCCTCTCTCGATACATTTTAGCAGATCTGGAAATATAACTCATATTCATGAACGGTAGTAGCTTATTCTTATTTTTAATCTATACATTCACTACATAGCCTACATGAAACTTCAGCACTAGCACTAGTACTTAGCTTATGCAGTACCATCAATACATTTCCACACAATGCATTAAACAACTGAGTTACAGCAAAATAAAACTTTTACGTGCTTAACTCATTAAACACGCCACGTCTGCTACTAACAAAAATGACGAACACGTGAAAAACACTCACGGAGAAAACTCATACAAGTAAGTAAACTCCTTGTCGTGAGTATTAGTAATAAAATGGCGTAAAAAATATTTTTGCCATGGCGAGATTAAACTCCGACATGTTGACTTTAAAGTCAGCATGTCGACATTAAACTCGACATTTCGAGAATAAAGTTGAAATGTAATGTCGACTTTAATCTCGACGTGTCTAGCCTACTAGCCTACATGGGGTGGTAGGGAGGACAGCCTCATTCGTCCCTCCATAGACATTTAGCAATAGGCTGTTTTGTATCCATTACAAACAAGCAACGTGAAAGTCTAGGATTGGGGAGAGCGCCTAGTATGCAGTTGAACCTTTAGATGAAAAACAACACTTTAATAATAGGCCTACAATAAATAAATAAACCGCTAATGACGTTTAGGCTACTTTTGACCATCGCATTTATCGCCTGTAACTCCGTGATAGGACCTAACAGCAAAGTAGCCTATTTGGCTGAGCAACGTAGGTTAATATCTTCTATGTTTTGTCCACATGATATAGTCCTATGTCTAATCATTGTTGCACTCGAACACTCTGAATCATTGTTGCACTAGTTGCATTGTTTCATTCGTCCTCTACGACGGAGTATTAGGGCCACACATGAAGGAAAAAAATATGTTTGCCATGACGAGATTAAACTCGACATGTCGACTTTAAAGTCGCCATGTCAACATTAAACTCGACATTTCGAGAATAAAGTTGAAATGTAATATCGACTTTAATCTTGACGTATCGACTTTAATGTCGCCATGTCGACATTAAACTCAACATTTCGAGAATAAAGTTGAAATATCATGTCGACTTTAATCTCGACGTGTCGACATTAAACTCAACATTTTGAGAATAAAGTTAGTTTGGAGAGAGAACGACCGCTCGGGACGATTGAAAGGGAGGACGAATGAAACAATGCAACAAGTGCAACAATGATTCAGAGTGTTCGAGTGCAACAATGATTAGACATAGGCCTAGGCCTATATCATGTGGACAAAACATAGAACATATTAACCTACGTTGCTCAGCCAAATACTTTGCTGTTAGGTCCTTATCACGGAGTTACAGGCGATAAATGCGATGGTCAAAAGTAGCCTAAACGTCATAGCGGTTTATTTATTTATTGTAGGCCTATTATTAAAGTGTTGTTCTAAACATTTAGTTGTTGCATCTAAATGTTCAACTTCATGCTTATGCACTAGAGGCATACTAGGCGCTCTCCAATCCTAGACTTTCACGTTGCTTGTTCGTAATGGATGCAAAACAGCCCATTGCTGAATGTCTATGGAGGGACGAATGAAGCTGTCCTCCCGACCACCCCATGTAGGCTAGTAGCCTACATATGCACACAAAGTGTATAAATAAAGTGCATGCACACATATTCTCTCACGAGATCAAAATAGTATATATGCTTAGGCTATACCTGTGTTTCTAGCCTCCTATAGGCTACGTATTGCAGGTGAGACATGGAAAAGCAGTTTTAGAAAAATTAGTTTTGCCATGTTATCCTATGGAGAGTGACGCCCGTGGGTCATGAAGGGCAGTTATTTGGATGTGCAGTGGCCTTAACCACGTAAAACAGAGTGAAATAACATTTTGTATAGAAACATCATTGGATACATATATTTTTCTAGCTCTTTAGCCTAAACGGCATAGTTTCCATAACCGCGAGACAGCACTTCACGATGACGGCAATGATCGTTAACAGACAAGACGCAATCTATCTGAATATCTGCAATCTATCTGAAATAACACCTATTTGAAGCCCATTTTTCATGTAACATATTGTGTATTAGTGTAGGCTACATAGCTTAAACTGTGTAGGCAGTAGGGCCTATTGCGAGTTTAATGTCAGCATGTCGACTTTAAAGTCGACACGTCGAGATTAAAGTCGACATTAAATTTCAACTTTATTCTCGAAATGTCGAGTTTAATGTCGACATGTCGACTTTAAAGTCAACATGTCGAGTTTAATCTCGCCATGGCAAAAATATTTTTTCTCTTCATGTGTGGCCCTAATACTCCGTCGTAGTCCTCCCTTTCAATCGTCTCGAGCGGTCGTTCTCTCTCCAAACTAACTTTATTCTCAAAATGTTGAGTTTAATGTCGACACGTCGAGATTAAAGTCGACATGATATTTCAACTTTATTCTCGAAATGTTGAGTTTAATGTCGACATGGCGACATTAAAGTCGATACGTCGAGATTAAAGTCGATCTTACATTTCAATTTTTTTCTCGAAAAGTCAAGTTTAATGGCGACTTTAAAATCGACATGTCGAGTTTAATCTCGTCATGGCAATTTTTTTTTTCTTCATGTGTGGCCCTAATACTCCGTCTTAGAAAACCCCTTTTAACTAGCTCTTCAATATTTTTTTAACTTTTCTTCTCGGTGTGGAAAATCTAAATATGGCTTCAGCTCACTATCGTTCTGCTGTCCTTCTGCTGTTTGCGATTTCTGTCTTCTTCTCTAAGAATCAGTGTAGCAGTTTCACCTCTTTGCAGCGCCACCACTGCCACCTACTGGACAAATACGGTGTGCAGGGAAAACATAACTAAAAGTAATCAAGAAATTAGATATTAAACTAGAATAATGTAATCCTATTAGTAGGCTATTTTCGAGTGGGTTACATCTGCAATGCACCTTCAATATGTTGAGTATATCTAATTTATAATGGTGTCATGACAGCCAATTGTTCAGGCTCATCACTTCATAAACCTAGAAGATAAGTCAGGCCAAACACAGTTATATGTCAAGTTGTCATGACAATATCATGCCAAGGAAAGTATTCATGACACAATTATAATGGTGTCATGTCAATCAATTATTCCGGCCCACCACTTTACGAACCTTGAAGATGAGTCAGGCCAAACACAGTTATATGTCAATTTTGCATTTCTTTCTTGGCTAATGTCAAGTTGTCATGACAACGGTTTACATTTTCTTGGCTAATGTCAAGTTGTCATGACAGAGACACCCTCAAATAATGCCATCTTGCGTAATGTCAAGTTGTTATAATGATGACACCCAAACAATGTCAACTTGACATTCCAAAAACCAAATGACACTTAAAGGAATTAGCCGGAGTAAAATGCACTTTAGATCAATTTACGGATGATTGGGAGTACATACGTTGATCAAAATCATGTCATTCGGATGTGTTTTGAGAAAGTTCGATTTTACCGTTTTTAGTCAAAACTGGTTAGCCTGGAAGTGACCAGGGCAAGTCATTTCGCCACTACAAAACGCTATTTTTATACCTCTTCTACAGTTCCAAACAACATTACACTTACGTGGTAGTGAGTAGAGGGTCCCTAAAGCGACGAGTACGAACAAACAAGTATGATAAGGGATCAGATTCCAAAAATAATTTCGTGAAAATGCATGGATTCCAGTTGCTGCTACTGGAAGCAACTGAATCCATGCATTTCCACTGAATTATTTTTGGAATCTGATCCCTTATCATACCTGTTCGTTCGTACTCGTCGCTCGACTTATCGTGACTAAATTCAAGATGGCGTCGAACGGTAAAATTCCTTAAGGTACTGTCTGTATAAATCGTCTTGTAAATAAACTACCAGTGCTTTTTCAAAGTTCTCCATGTCTTGTTTTAAATGTCAAGGCCCTTGGAAGTCTACCAATGAAGTATGGAGCTACTTTGAGCCTCGTAAATGGTGTAAAACAGTTATTTGCATGGCTAGGCCGATGCCCAAGGTACCACAACGAAACACTGTGTTGGTAGCATTGGCTAACTAGCACCAGATTTCTGAGTGCAGGGGACAAGCCGAGGTGAGCTATGAGACAAACGTTCACACTCGGTATCATGTTTCAACACACTTTAGGTCAATATCACACCGGAATTCTCCTTTAATGTGCATGACATGTGTCATGACATTCTTATGACGGTTACATGTCACCCTTGTGTAGACCCCTTCAAATAAAGTGTTACCGTATTGGTATTATCTTTGCAAAGAGAGAGAATGAATCAGACTCTGCAGGTAAGCTTCCTTTTACATGCTTCTGGTTACACAATCACAGTGTGACAGTTAACACATGGCAGCAACATTTCTCTTGAATGGCCTAAGACATCATTACGTTTACATATTTTGACCTTTAGGTCAGACAGTACATTTTAAGACATGAGGCCTTTAGGTCAGACAGTACATTCCAAGACAGCTGACATGAATTTCTTTCCATTCCTCTGCGGTTGATTTGCACAACTGCAAGTCAGCTTGTCTGGCAACTAAAAAGCGGAATAATAAACAACATAAGGTTCATGCTTGTGAACTAAAACAGAATAATAAACAGAACACTTATATTTTTTAAAGCGGTGCAATAACTTTTCTTAATTGTCAACATATGAAAACAGATACATTTGATTTACAATTTCTCCAACAATAGCCATCTATATAGTGGACTTGGGCCAAAATGTCAAAATCAAGATGCCTGGAAAAAGTAGGCCGCATGGGAGATGCACCACCCCCCCCCCCCCACACACACACACACACACACACACATGCTTGCACATATACACTCACACACAGGAAACTATCTCTCTCAGCTAACCTGACACTTGCGTTTCTAAGGGACGTGAGAAGATGAACTTCCAAATTGCTTTGGGGTTTTTGTGTCTATATGTTCTTGATTTAAATGCATCCCAAGGTGAGTAATGATTTGGTTAGGTCTATATGAAATATTTAAGTTTTACTGATTCACTAATTTAGGACATGAGTGGTTTGATTAATTTCTGATATTAATGTGTTTTAATAGGCTACTGTATACAAAGTAATTTAAATATTCCTCTAAACTGCTTGATATCTAATTAAAACATTGACACATCAAGCGTAATTCTGCTCATGTCATTTGTAAACCAGTACTAACTTCTAACTAATCTGTGTCAAAATACAGTACTGTCATCTAAGGTACCACAGAAATTGTTTATATATAATGCCAGAAACCAACACAAAATCACAAACATCATAATACTTCACTCCTTAAACACAGTCTTGGCAACGATACAATTTTGATTGATCGGTTTAAATTATGTGTCTATATATAAATTAATAAACTTGTAAGTGAATTTACTGAATTCACAAGAATGCGCTGGTCCATTTCCCTTTTCAAAAAAGTATACATTTTAATGTGATGGTCCATATCCCTTTTTTATGAATTGGTCAAAAAAGTATATGATTTACAGTAATGGTCTTCGTCAAATCAAATCCTCAGTCACGGATCTCATGATTTGTCCTTCTCTCAACAGAACCTAAATGTGTAAACAAATATGTAGGGGAAATTCTATACCATGACATTGAATTCACCTCAACAAGATGGAGATATGATGGTCTGGAAATGTGGTGACAAGGTCATTTATAAACGGAGGAAGGGAAAGATTTATCCAGCTGCAGATGTGGACATGCAAGGCTCCCTTACTCTGACAAATATTTCCAAGTCAATGGCTTGTACACAAAGCTGAACATTATGATAGAAATGGGAGAGTAATTAAAACACTCTCTGCAAGACTCTGTGTCTTCTGTAAGTACAACAAAATCAAATTAGCATAACAGGAGCTAACTGACTAGAAAGTTGACAGACATTAGGCCTACTCATGAACTATCCAGTCTTACCATCTTTGTAATGACAAAACTCAAATAATGTGGTAATTCATCTGTTCTAGCCAGAGCTCCTGTCCCAAAGTTGGAAGTGAATTATTCATCAGGTGTGGCCATCCTCCAGTGTGAGCCTAAGAGCTTTCCTGAGGACATCACATTCTCATGGGTCCACAACAACACGGTGATGAAGGAGAAGACTAACCCTCTAAAGCTGCAGCAGTGTGGGGGAAAGGATCGCTGCAAATGCAGACTAAGCAATAGTCTCAACAAGCAAGACAGTAATGAAGAAATCGCATCGTGTGGAGTCTCTGGTAAATATCTGTAACAAAGAATCTAAAGCATTTGGTTATATCAGGTGTGTGTGTAGGAAGTGGGTGTGTACCTGTGTGTGTGTGGGAAAAGGGTCGCTACGTAGACTAAGCAATAGTCTCAAAAGGAAAGACAGTAATGAAGAAACTGTATTAAACTGTATTATCTGAAGTCTGTGGTAAATATCTACAAGAAATAATCTGTTAAGCATGGTTAACACATTTACAATTCTGCTCATTTGCTCTTATGCATATCTTTCAAATGTGTGTGTGTGTGTGTGTGTGTGATTGGATCATTATTGTTCGCTATCAAGGAATTTAAGATCTGATATAGCTGTAGCCCTATGGGAATTTAGGTTATTTCCTAAAACTAATATTTTCATTTTGGTTATTTTCTTTATAATGCACATTTCATGTTGTTAAGAATGTGTTAAAAATGTTTACATGTACTAAAAATTAAGTTAATTAAAAATGACTTACCTGGAAGAAAGATCCAATCAGGAGTCGGGGTTAGAGGTCACGAGGGAGAAGGAAGATGAACGGGAGGAGAAGGAGACCGGGGGAAAAAGAGAGAGACACGAGTGAGAACTGCGCTGTGTACTGCCACCTTAGAAATTGGTAAAACACCAAGTTAATAAGTGTGATAGTAAATGTACCTGCATACTACACAAAGAGTGAGTTACATACATTTGGATAAGTTTGCAGTGTAATAGTTTATGGTTTTGAAGAACTCGGTTAGAGTTCTCAACGAGGAGAAAGAGTGGACGGCTAGTCAGCACGATCTAGCTACAAAGACTTTGCCAGCGAGTAGCCTGCTCGGTTGCCCTTTTGTGCATCGTCTGAAGAAGCACTTATCTCCAGAACCATCCCCTGCTAAGCTGTTGGAAGACGTCTTCAACCACCCGCATCGCCAGCACCGCGTTGCCGCGGCGTGGACAACGACAACGACCAGCACTACTGCAGCAGTGAGTTTTCTTTGTTTGCTGCGCAGTGGCGCCAAGCGACCATTTTGTTTGAGGTCTCTACGCTCCCAAGCCACGATACAGGCCTGCAACGTGTCCTCCCTTCTATGACTGTCTGGGTATTCATTCTATTTGCCGGCTTAGCTTTAACTGTATGTGATTTAATGTGTTGTTTGCATAAGTAGCCATTGGATTGAACTGTGTTTTTGGAATTGCACTTATGATATTTTAACTGTATGTGCATACTATATTTTTTCAGTAAATAGTTTAAACGTATTTTTGTTGAAGACTTGCATTACATTGGGTTTATGATCTTTATGATTTTGATCCTTAAGGTAAGATAATATTATTGAGTTAAAATTAGCTTGGTTTAACCCTTTGCAGACCGCGCCGAACATTCCATTTTTTCATACTCGATGGCCTTATGGCACAAAAAGGCTTATTGTGTGGTTATGGTACATGACAGAGATATAATTTACCCACCATTATAATCAGGAGAAATAGCCCTTTCAAATAATATAAAATATAATTAATAATTCTGAGGAGAACACACATATTATTTTAAAAATATCTTTAAAATTCAACCCCAAAAAACACAAAACTATCAATTTGTCAAGATTAATCTCATTTTTCCCCCAATTTCTGTTGTAGATAGAGAAAAACTTAGAGTGTATGGGAGATTCACAATTTTGTCCTCTACTCAGTGATAAAAACAGAATCAATGTATCACCTTTTGTTCAAAAGTTATGATAAATTTATTAGACCTTTGCAGACGGCACGAAACATTCCGTTTTTTCATACTTGATGCCCTTGTGAGACAAAAAGGCTTATTGTGTGGCCATGCTACATGACAGATAAGATATACCCACCATTGTAATCAGGAGAACTAGCCCTTTAAAATGGTACATATCATAGTTAATAAGTTTGAGGGTAACACACATTGTTTTTAAACAATACCTTCAAAATTCAACATCAAAAAACACGAAAATATCAATTTGTCAAGATGAATCTTACTTTTCACCTAATGTCTATTGTAGATATAGTGTGTGAAAGATAGACAGTGTTGTGTTCTCCTCAGTGAAAAAAACAGAATCAATTTATCACCTTTGGTTCAGAAGTTATGATTAATTTACTCATAACTGCAAGTCGCAGTAACAAGTAGAATTTTTAAAGAGTAGGATGTTTTCCTTTCCTGGTTTGACATCTGACCAAAAATACACAGATATAATGGTCATGTAACAAATATAAGATGTTTTACCATAAAAACAAGATGCATAGCTAAAATAGGATGTCTTACTGTACTCTGAGGAGGCAAAATCAATTGTGGGGAGGAAAGATAAAGGCTGAAATAAAGACTAGGCAGGTGGTAACTGCTTCTCCGTGTGCTTCATTCTACTATGAAAACAAGAATAAGAGACACTGGCACATGTGTTAGGTTTACGAAAGAGGAAATAAATAATTTTATTTAGATAAGTCTTTAACAATTTCATTAAATAATCAGGAACAACAACTTCAGGTAAATAACATAAACATATGTTTACAAACAAGCAGTAACTATTAGAACTACAAGAATGACAAGACAACAGTATAACAAAGATCAACAAAATACTTTAACATGATGAACAAAGCATCAATTCATATTATAGCATAACAAAGCATCAATTCACATTCACACATATAAACAATTAAAACATTAGAAGAAATTCAATACATTTAACAACCATACAGCATATATTTCGATACAATATATAATTATCGATATCATTTGCCCTACACATAAGGTGATACACTAACGCCGCATTCACACCAGATCTGTGGTGTGTGTGTTGTCACAGCTGTGGCGTGTGTGTGTGTGTGTGTGTGTGTGTGTGTCCATCTAAGCCTAGCAGACGATGAGGTGTAAATGCTACTGGAGTTGGTGTCCCTGTCTGTGTTAGAAGGATAGGCAAAGTGTATGCTTTCTACCTGACATGGGACTTGACCAAGCTCAAAATAAAGAAATTGTCAGATAAGAAAATTAGAAATTGAATTACAAATCTAAGCAAACTATTATCACTATAATCCCTGTCATTATTGTTATAAGCAACACTCTTATCACAACCAGAAATGTGCATACGCCCAGTTGGGCGAACACACACACACACACACAAACATGCTTACCCATCTGAGGATGATGGGAGATTACTCTCCTCCTCTAGCACATCATTGTCTTCCTCTTCATCCAGAAACTACCCGTCCATGCCATCGTGGTCCTTGGGGTCATGTTTGCCATCAGCAGTCGGCTGCTTTCACCTCAGTTGCACGTACTTCTCTCCCTCCATCTAAAATAACAAAAAATCACAGGTCTGATAGTGAATAGGTTGTTTAGTTTTATTTTACATTACTTCCACATAATCTTAATCACCACCAACCATGACTCTTTTCACTAAAAGTATTTTTGTCACTATAGGACTCCAATATTGCTTGGAGAGGTAACATTAGTCTCAGAGCTCACTATAAGTGTTATTGCCTTGGCTAAACTATACATAGCATACCAGCTTACAAGCGAACATTGATTCATGAACATGAGTCAGGAGATATGACAGAAAACATCTAAACAGCGTATGCATACACATACACACCGTACATAGGCTACTGCAGTTGCGTAAAGACAAAACACCCCCTTAGAAAATGATATGTCGACGAGTAGGCTTGGGTGTATGAGCTCCCATCATAGTTAGCCAACCAAAAACCTCATAATCGTAGCAGCAAACCTTACAGCCTAAAAGTTAAACAATATTAAGACACATTTCTAACAAATCTTCAGTCATGTATTGATGAAAACAGCAGTCAATGAATAAAATCCTTACATTACACCATCGGTGATCAACACACTCACGTAACACTAACATAACATTAACGTTGTCATTCATGTCAGATGTTTCTATCTAAGTAAGCTAAGCAACTTGGCTACAAACAACTGTAAATTGTGCTACACATATTACGAAGGAATGAAAGGTTTATTTGACAATACAATACCGATTAGGTGTACTTGACATAAAGTTGCCAGTCATGAAGCAGGGGAGTGAACTTTATCGCGACTACGCGTCAAGGACATGTTGCAGCCTCTCCTGATGCTAACGTTACCTTACTTAGCTAGTTTTCTGTATCATCAGATGACAAGCAAGCAATCGTTCAAAATAGAACAAATCGTTAAAGTTTCAGTCCTAGTAGGTCTGTAATCTTGGTTGACATATAGTAACCCCCAAAAATGACTGAAAATAATAAGTTTACTAAAGATTACGGTGTGCTAAAACACAAGCTGTCATATCAGCTGAAGTGAACACACACACGCATTATGTTACGGCCATGCATACAAGGTGTAATTACCAGGAAAAATAACTTTTAAAAACGATTTTGAAGTAATAACATGGATAACAAGTAGTAATAACATAAAAAGACTTGTTTTTACCTCAGATGATCCAGTAGTTTCTCCTTTGGACGACGTGAAGATCAACGATGCATAGTGCTTCCTGCTGTTTTCCCTCTAGTGGAGGGAGACGTCAACTCTTGATTTTTCCTTCACGTAGTAAAAGTAATTCGCGCCACAAATCCCTTAACTAATCATATCGCCAGAAAGCCTATGATGTGACGTTTTTGAGGAAGTTTTCATTGATAAAATTGGTTGGGGTATGGCGGAGTTATTAGACTGAACGTCATCGGTACTGGGGTACCGAAATTAGAACGTGCGGTCTGCAAAGGGTTAAAGTAAGAGTGTTTAAATGCTGATTGAGAAGTGACATTTCAGTTGATGCTTATTGCACTTATTGTATTAATAGCCATTTAAAAAGTTAATGTTTAGTTAACTAAGTGAGATAGCTGCAGACCTTTAGTGCTTTTCTTTAACTTAGCTCTAAAGACACTGTATTGATATTTACATTAGGTTGCCAGCTACCGTTAGGGTAGGTATTAAAATAGCTGTAAATGCTAACAAACAAATAATAATTAGGGAATTACTTTAGAGCATTAATTAAGCTTAGAGAGAGAGATCTCTCACCACATAGGAATTCGGGGAGCGCACTCCACACTAATAGCCAGACACGCTAGGGGGCGCTACATAGCACAGCAATCATTACATGCTTGTGGCATATATGTAATGGCACAGTGTAGATTATTGTAGTACAAGATGCAGTCACGGCTGAAATGAACTGCCAGGCCTTCTTATACTCTCCCTATATCTCACGCTCTATCTCTCTCTCTCAACGACACCAAAGTCCTTCTAGGCAAGGCCCTCCACTCGGTGGCCATATGGCAACGCTTTTTGGGCACTCATCGGGCGTCCATCTCGGCTACTTTTGCTCTCTCCTAGGTTCAGACACTTCAGATAATAAGCTGATCTTCTTTCTTAAACTGGCTGGTGTGGGATTGGTGTTACTGGCTTTGACTCTGTTGCTGGTAGTTGACCACTGCAAGAACTGTCACCTGCAAAACATGGAAACATGATGAGCGCAGGCCTGTATCCAGATATGAGGTCAGCGAGGTCCAGACCTCTGTACATTTCGAAGATTAAAATAAAATGTTTAGCTAAATGGTCACCTGAATAAAAAAAAAATGTTGAAAATGTCTCACTAGCAAGTACATTCTAATTTAGTTCAAATTTGTTGCTGTTATTAATGTCTGCTGTGTGCGTGTGTGCGTATGTGTGTGTCATTGTGAGCAAACACATTCAGTTTTAATGTTAGAGGCTCGACTCTCAAGCACACTTCAGTGAAAGCAATTTGAATGTATGCAGGTTGTGTGCCTGTGGTGCATTGTGAGGGAGTTGAATGGCAGCTTCATTGTAAAATTAAATGGAAAGTTAATAAACGCATTTCTTCATTGAAATTATTTGTGTCTGTCTCTCCTTTTTGGCTTAGGCTTGGGAGATCATAACTCATGTTATTCCCTAACTCACGTTATTCTCTGATTTGTATAGATTTGCATTTTAGTTATGTTTTTTTTTTATTTAGAATAGAATAGAATATCTTTATTTGTCATTGTCACAGGTACAACGAAATTAAGTGTAATCCTTGTTCAGTGCAAAAGTAGCAATAAATATGTAAAAAATCACTATGGACATAAAAGGACATAAAAAAGTGCATAAAAACTTTACACCCCACACATATCCCACCCATACACATCCACATTCATATAATGTAAAACATAAAGCTATGCTTTGGTAGCACTGTTCAGTGAGATTATGGCTGTTGGGTAGAAACTGTTCCTTAGCCTATTTGTCCTGGTTTTTATGGATCTGTATCTCCTGCCTGATGGCAGTAGTTCAAACAGTTTGTGACCGGGGTGTGATTTCAGGATGGAATTGGCCTTTTTGAGGCAGCGGGAATGGTGCAGTTCATCCAGAGAGGGAAGAGGGCTGCCGATGATTTTCTGCGCTGCCTTAATGACCCCCCTGGAGTCTCTCCCTCTGTGCCACAGTACAGCTTGTAAACCAAACACAGAGGCAATATGTCAAAATACTCTCAATTGAGCAGCGATAGAATGACACCATCAGCTTTTGAGGGATGTTGTCCTTCCTGAGAACTCTCAGGAAGTAAAGTCTCTGCTGGGCCTTCTTCACTAGCCCAGTGGTGTTGATGCCCCAGGTCAGGTCCTCCATGATGTTGACTCCCAAGAAGCGGAAGTCTGTGACCCTCTCCACACAGTCCCCCTTTATCACCAGTGGCTGGATGTCTGTCTTTTTCTTCCTGTAATCCACAATGAGCTCCTTGGTCTTAGCTGTATTAAGGAGCAAGTTGTTGGCCTCATACACCACCCCACCAAACACTCTACCTCGTCTCTGTAGGCAGACTCATCCCCCTTAGATGAGTTCAACTACTGTGGTGTCGTCTGCAAATTTGACCAAGGTGTTGCTGAGGTGAGCGGGGGTGCAGTCGTGGTTATAGAGGGTGTAGAGCAGGGGGGGCCAGTGCTGAGGCTAAGGGCGGTGGAGGTGTGGTGGCCTACTCGTACTCTCTGAGTGCGGTCTGTGAGAAAGTCCTTAATCCAAAGGCAGGTGTTGTGTGGTAGTCCGAGGCCTGATAGCTTGTCCACCAGTCTGTGGGGCAGGATGGTGTTAAAAGCCGAGCTAAAATCTATGAAGAGCAGCCGAGCATAGCTCCCCTGCTGCTCCAGGTGGGACAAAGCAGCATGGAGGGCTGTGTCCTCAGTAGACCTATTAGCCCACATGTACGCAAACTGGTGTGAGTCAAAGGTGGGGGGGATAAATGACATGATGTGCTTCCGAACCAGTTTTTCAAAGCACTTCATCAGCACAGGGGTGAGTGCTACTGGCCGGTAGTCATTGAGGGTGGAAATATTTGTTTTTTTGGGCAGAGGGACTATGGTGGAGGTCTTCAGACAGGATGGGACGGTGGGAGAGTGACCGGTTGAAGATCTTGGTAAAGACCCCCGCCAGCTGTTCTGCACAGTCCTTAATAACTCGCCCACAAATGCCGTCGGGACCAGCTGCCTTCCGCAGGTTGACAGCCTGCAGCATACGCCTCACCTCATGCTCCTCCACAGTGAAGATGATGTTGTTGTTGGCTGCAGGATGTGGCATTGCTACCTCTGGTGGTTTTACCTCGAAGCGGGCAAAGAAGTGGTTCAGCTCCTCCACCAGTGAAAAATCCCCTTCAGCAGCCCCAGCATTGGTCTTGTAGTTGGTAATGTGCTGGATTCCCTGCCACACCTGCCTGCTGTTATTGCTGTCTAGGTGGTATTCAATACTCCTCCTGTAGTCGGACTTGGCCTCACCTCTGGTTGCGTCCCGGCTGCCTTCAAGCATGCTGTGGTGCAACCATTACTAAAAAAGCCCAACCTTGACCCCGCCATCCTCTCAAACTTCAGGCCTATCTCCAAGCTACCGTTCCTATCCAAAGTCCTTGAGCGAGTGGTTTATGTTCAGCTGCAATCCTTCCTATCCAACAATAACATTTATGAGAAGTTCCAATCTGGCTTTAGAACAGCCCACAGCACAGAAACTGCACTCCTGAGAGTCCTCAATGATCTGCTCCTAGCCGCTAACTCAGGTAGTCCTGTGATCCTGGTGCTCTTAGATCTAACAGCAGCCTTCGACACTGTGGATCACAGGATCCTGCTGGCTCGGCTCGAGCATCATGTGGGCATCAAAGACTCAGCCCTGGGGTTCTTCCGGTCCTACCTGGCCGATAGGAGCTTCTCTGTCCAGCTAGGAGACTCTATCTCCTCTCCTGCCCCCCTCACCTGCGGGGTCTCTCAAGGCTCTATTCTGGGTCCCATCCTCTTTTTACTGTACATTTTACCCCTAGGGGATATCCTGGCAAAACATAACATCTCTTTCCACTGCTATGCAGATGATGTCCAGCTGTATATCCCCCTTAAGGCTGATGGGCAGTCTGCACTCCATCTACTGCGTGACTGTCTAGCTGACATCAAGGCATGGATTGGTGCAAATTTCCTCAACCTGGAAGAGCAAGACTGAGTTAATTGTCTTTGGCAAAACCTCTCTGGCCTTCTCCACCAATGCCCTGGGTCCCCTTGCCTCTAACATCAGGCCTTCTGTCAGAAATCTGGGCGTGATTTTTGACAGCAAATTCAAGTTCGAACAGCAGGTCAGTGCAGTAGTTAGGATCAGCTTTTTCCATCTCAGAACCCTAGCTAAGACCAAAGCCTACCTGCCCTCAGATTCATCCATGCCTTCATCACATCACAACTGGACTACTGTAATGCTCTCTACACTGGCATCGATCAATCCCAGCTTCACCTCCTGCAGATGGTTCAGAACTCAGCCGCCCGACTCCTCACCTGCACTAAAAAACGCGAACATATCACCCCAGTTCTGGCTTCACTCCACTGGCTCCCCATCTGCTACCGCATCAATTTCAAACTCCTCTTGTCTGTGTACAAATCTCTCCATGGTCTGGCCCCCTCCTTACCTATCTGATCTTCTCCACCACCATTCCCCTTCCAGAGCACTTCGGTCAGCAGACCAACTGCGGCTGGAAGAACCCAGGGCCAGGCTGAAAACTAGGGGGGACAGAGCCTTTTCAGTGGCAGCCCCTAGACTCTGGAACAGCCTCCCCCTCCACATACGTTCAGCCCAGTCTCTGAATGTTTTTAAGTCCCTTTTAAAGACCCACCTCTTTTCACTTGCCTTTGGCTAGTGTCTCCCTTTATGCCCCAGTGTTTAGTTTTAATGTTCCTTTCTCTGCATTTCTTAATTTATTTTAACTGTAGCCCTTTTTGTTTTTGTTCCTTCCTGTATCTATTTATTGCACTTTACTCTGTAAATGCGCTATATAAAATAAATTGACATTACGGATGCCCCTCTTGAGTTTGGAGCGTGCTGCACGGTACAGAGCCTCCTCGCCTGATCTGAAGGCAGTGTTCCTCTCCTTCAGCAGCTGCTGGACCTCCTTTGTCATCCACGGCTTCTGGTTAGGATAGACCCGGATGTGTTTATCCACCGTGACAGTGTCTATGCAGAATTTAATATAACATAAAACCCTGTGTGTAAACACCTCCAGGTCTGGGTGTTCGAATATTTCCCAGCAGGTCCTGTCGAAACAGTCCTGCAGCAGCCGAGAGGCTCCGTCAGGCCATGTTTCGACAGTCCTTATGATGTTAGAGGCAGTATTCCTGAGGGGAGTATATGCCGGGACCGAAAGCAGTGACAGGTGGTCATACTGGGCTAGGTGTGGTAGTGGCATGACCCTGTATATATATATATGCCCAAATATTAAATATATTCATGTTCCAGAATTGTATGTTTTATTATATTTATCTTAAAAATATGTGTTGTGATGGAAATGACAAAGTGTAGCGGAAAAGAACCAACTGTGGCAGACGTTACACAACATAAATAGACAAATTTAAGATTTAAATGCTTCCCTATCATATAATATATAAAACTAGGATTTTTTTCTAACAATTTTTTTTTCTAACAATTTTTAGTAGGCTACTAAAGGGCAACTAACTTGCTTTTTAGCATAAGCAATGTCATTTCCATCTAATAGTGGAAATTAAGTTTTTTTCTTCTAAAATCTCATGATATCTTAGCCCATTCATGTTGTTACAAAAAAAAATACACAATATGAAATGGCATTTCTCTGTCAGATGCAGGAGCATCTAGTTTACTTACAGAATATGTGTGACTCGCAAGCACACTTCACTGAAAGCAGTTTGAATTTACGTACATTGGGCACGTATACGTTCAACATTGTGAGGGAGGTATTAATACAAAATAAAAAGCTAACTGCTAAAACATTATAAGACAGTGTTTGTAAATCCCAAATTGAAAATAAGTGAATATTTGAGTTGGGAAGTACTAAAGCTGCTGTGAACTAGATAAATGATCTACCTGCTATCTGCTCACTTTCTGATGCATCTTTCTAGCGCTTCTTCTCTGTCCCACAGGCCCCAAGTAGCCTCTTTTTACCACAAAAAAACTGCCTGCATGGGGCTACGTTGCAGTACGTGCCTGCAGGATACGTTGCAGTTCTAATGTCTCTTGTTGCTATTATATATCACAACGAACTGCATGTTGCTTTAAAGTCACACATCAGAGCATTGGTTGGTCACAAATTTGTTGCATTACAATATATGAATGACAAGTAGCTTTTGTTATATAATACAAAATATATGTTTTTTTTTTTTACTTCTATCCGAAACAAAGCAACTGTAGAACAGTACCAGAATAAGTGTTCTACTGTTTCTTCCTCCTCCTGACAGAAAATGAATGTGTTATGTCTCTGTTTATAGAGGTTGCTAGTTTATGCATTAGATTCATTAGAAGTCCATGTGAGGGTTCTGTGTGGTTGAGAGGGTCTGAATAACAGGATGTTGTGGTACAGGTCTAATTTAAGAGTTGTACATGCAATAATGAAAGTAGTGACATACAAAAAGCCAACATGCAGACAGACCAGACTTCTTTCTGTGTATGTCTGACCATTTAATTAAGTCAAAAAAGTGATGATTCCAGTCACTGATGTTTTAATAGAGCCACACAACACATTACAGGAAACAAAGGTACCTCATATATTTTAAGTATATGAGAGGAGTATGTGTATCTGTGTTAACACACTGTTATCATTTTAAAAGTGGCCATATGAACATACATAGTGAGTACATACACTCTAAAAAATGCTGGGTTATTTTTTTCTACCCAAACGCTGGGTTGAGGCTGTTGGGTCATTTTGTTTGGTTGTTTTTACTCATATTGGGTAATTTCTGATAGTTTATGACTGCTGGGTTGATAGTTTAGGCAAAGTACTTTTAGGCAAGACCCTCCACTCGGCGGCCATATTGGGCATCCTATTCAGCAGAAATGTGCGTGCGCAAGGCTTCACGACACCAATCTTGCTCCAGCGGCGAGTTCATGATTGGCACGATGCCTTCACAACACACCATATGATTGGCTCAATGTATTCACATCACACCACATGATTGGCTCAATGTAACCACATGTCGACGTTTTGCCGAGGAAGGGTGTAGACAACGGCGTTACAAACTAACCCCATGCATTTCTATGGAGGATTTTTTGAGTGCTGTGTCTCCTCATTAGAAAGTCTCTGGTTTAGGGCTGTGCCCCCTCCTTTCCCCCACCTGACGTGGAGTACACTGCCCAGCACCAGGGTGGAGAAATGAAACTTGCCGGAGATACGGGAGAGCATCACAGTCCCGCCCCTTCTCCGAGAGAGCTTAGTTTCCGTAGAAGTAAGTTTCCCATTCATTTCTCCCATTGACGTTTTGGAAAAATCCGTATCTAGTTTTAGAGCATGTCTTAGGCTAATCAGCTACGGCGTAATTCATAACCATACAACATATGATTTCAAGTGAAAAAACGAAGAGAAAGTCCAAAAAAAAGGTACAAGACTGTACATATTTTCATTTCCGAACGTATAATAACTTAAAAAGGTTATTATGACCGCCGCTAGCGAAGCGGTCATATAGGGATTGTCAAAGTTTTTTTTTTTTTTTTTTCGTCATCTACTTCCTGCATTTTTGGTCAACGATACCCGGTACCAGGGTATTTTTCCTAAATAACTACCTGAACCGTGGCACCGAGGATGAAGAATCTTTTATGGTATGTTGGTCTCAAGGGCTCACATCAATCTGGCCCATAATCACTCATTTGTAAAAAATGCCCCGGTAAAAAATGAAAATGCAATATTATTCTGCTTTAATCGCCCCTATCTTCAGTTAAGATGTTCAGAACTGCACCAAATTTTATTTGTATGATTGACCTGGCATTCTCTGGGGGTATGCCAAGTTTCGTAGAATTTCATCCATGGGGGGGTCTTAAAAAAATAGATTATGTGTACATTTAGTGACTGGACACTCATTGGCCTGTAAATGGCGGTGCACACATATACACATGCACACACACACAGGCACCCACATACTATCGGTATTAGAGCGGCCGATACATAATTACAAATTCAGTAGGATTAAAAGAAAGCCAAAATATATATTCATCATCATCATCATGGCTGCATTTCCAGTATTGGCGATAACTAGTCGTTTGTCCACTAGATGGCGCATCGTTGCAGTGAGACGTAATTTTGTTGGAAGTTAAACGTGGGTTGGAATAACAATGGACGCTTCCTACAAGGACTATAGTTTACCGCAGAGAACGTCTAATAAGGATATATGATGTTCACATGAAATGTAATTCCCATTTCTTCTTGAAGCCGAAATAAATCTGAGGATGTTTATCGGACATGCTTGGTTTTTACTGCAGGTACGTTAATCTTATAATATCAATAAGGACCTAGGTAATGTTACTGTTAGCTTTGGTTGAGTGATGGAGGCCAATTTGATTGATTGCATTTGTAGAAAACTATAAATGCGGTTATACCAAGCAAATTGATAGCAGCACTGTAATTGTATCTTTCGACTGTCATTTGTTGCATGTGCTACAAAAATCATTCTGTGCAATGGAAGATTTACCAACGTTACACCGGTCTGATACAGTTTTGCCTATACATGCGTGAGACTGAGACGCCTGTTAATTTTGTTTTAAGTGCGTGCATGGTGTGAGAGGGGAATCGATGTGCTTTGATTCCAGCTTGGTAGTTGTAGTCTGTGAAATTAAAAAGCACGTGTGTGTGAAGTATCCAAACAATGACACCTTCATTTCATTATGGCTGCTTTAGCAACACACCTTATGCTACTGTGTAGTGGGTCCCATTTAGAAGTGGCTACTTCATTTGCGCTTTCCTTGACTCATGGAGCTGCGTGAATTTTATTACAACTTTTCGCCACGATATGGCAGTATAAGTCCGCTTGATACTGTAAGGCGTAAGCCATTGGTTTCCAAAGGAGATTTTATTTGTGTCGCCAGCATAGCCTATTGACAATTTATGTTGTAAATAGGCCTACCTTTTAAGCCTACCTGTAGCTTAGGGAAGCTAACAGCTTTCTATTAGGATCTAGTGTGTTAGTTACAGTTTTGTCATAACTCCCTGATGCATTTTTGCATTTAGAATAGCCAGAGCGTGAACAATATCGGGTGCCTATGGACTAGGCTTGGTGAACCCAGCCTGATCTGCCCGCTATTTATTTTTTGATTTCTTAAAAGATTGAGGTTGGTCTGGTGAAAGCCAAACTAGCCATGGACCTCAGTTACACAATGCAAGGGAACATGAATCAGCCTATATTTGCACGAACAATAACGGACAACAGCTCTTCAACTTTAAAATGTGTATGAACAGTCTAGCAACGCATTTCATCAAGGCCAATTTGGACATGTCAGTTATTTGCACCACTAGATGTAAAACAGCATTTCGTTTCAGACTACTGTTACTTAATTTGTGCATTAACAATAACGTTTCAGACTACTGTTACTTAATTTGTGCATTGACAATAAAGTATTACATGAACTAAAGATGACTAAAATCTTATGTAGAAGAAGAAACATTCACAAAAAATCCATCCATCCAAAAATTACCTTTGTTTTTGATGGCTGTTGGAAACGGCACGGAACTGACAGAGATGTTTTTGTTTATAAATAAATAAATAAATAACATTATGCTGATACCTTTTGCTTTTCCCAAATACAATGTAGCCTACAGGTGTAAGTGACCTTTCATCAATCCAGTTGCAATGGATGAACTGCCCTACTTGTGATTGTTTAGAGATGTTAAAGGTTTTATAACAATGCTACATCTTCTTTGGCTATTCTACAATCTATTCACCTTTTCAGCACCAGTAGGCTACTATCTGTGCAGCCGCACACACACACTCAGGCATGCCAAACAAGCATACACAAAAGTTTCAAGAGTGGGGGATGGAGTAAAATATGGAGACAAATTGAAGTGTGATTTATTTTCGCGGAACGGATGTACAGGACTGAGCGGTGGTCATATTTTGTACCGCTATGCGGTACATCTAGTTTACTTTCAGTCACTTTGCTGATGTATCGCTAGCAGATCTCAAGGACATAGTCCTCTGTATGAAACCCACATCTTCCCCTGGTGATGTTGTCCCCTCTCCTATCCTTCCATACAGCTAGTTATCAACTCCTGTTTGACATCTGGTGCTGTCCCTGCCTGCTTTAAGCATGCGGTGGTCCAACCCCTGCTTAAAAAGCCCAACCTGGATGCAAATTCTTTGAATAACTACCGCCCCATCTCTAAACTCCCTTTCCTTTCCAAGGTACTGGAGAAAGTAGTGCTGGCCCAGTTGCTTCCCTTCCTGACTGAGCATAACATCCTTGAGCCCTTCCAGTCAGGTTTTAGAACACTCCACAGTACTGAATCGGCTCTGCTAAAAGTCACCAACGATCTGCTTCTCACTCTAGATTCAGGTCAAAATGCAATCCTGGTTCTATTGGACCTCAGCGCAGTGTTTGATACTGTGGACCACAACACCCTCCTTACCCGTCTTGAGGACTGGGTAGGCATAAAGGGGACAGCACTACTTTGGTTCAGCTCCTACCTCAGACACAGAACCTTCTCAGTATCCCTTGGTTGCTCCTCTTCCTCCTCAGCTCCTGTTTCCTATGGGGTCCCGCAAGGCTCCATTTTGGGCCCTTTGCTGTTCTATTTATACATGCTCCCCCTTGGTGACATCATCCGGCAATATGGTATCTCTTTTCACTTCTATGCTGATGACACCCAGCTATACCTGCCCTTAAGATCTGATAACTCCATCCAGCCTCTTCTGGATTGTCTCCAGGATATTAAGTGCTGGATGAATAATAACTTCCTTCAGCTAAATGATAATAAGACAGAGGTCATCATTTTTGGTCCTTCTAAAGCTAGACCCCTGATTGAAGGAAAATTAGCCCACCTCTCCTCTTTTGTCAAGCCACATGCCAAAAATCTAGGTGTCATCCTTGATTCAGAGCTCTGTTTTAAAAGGCAGATTAGTTCTGTTATCAAGAGTAGCTTCCATCAGCTGAGAATTATTTCCCATCTCAAACCCTCTCTGTCTTCCATGGACTTAGAAACAGTAATTCATGCATTTGTTACATCCCGGTTAGATTATTGCAACTCCCTTTATCTTGGTCTCCCCCAGTCCCAACTTTCTCATCTGCAATTGGTACAAAATGCAGCTGCTAGGATGCTTACTGGCACCAAGAAATACCAACACATCACCCCTGTTCTGGCCTCCTTACACTGGCTCCCCATTAGCTTTAGGGTCCACTTCAAAGTCCTTCTGATTGTTTATAAGGCATTACATAGGTTGGCTCCCTCATATATTTCAGACCTCCTCCATCCCCTCTCAGCATCCAGGTCCCTTAGATCTGCCGACAAGGGTCTTCTCTCTGTGGCCCGCACCCGCCTCAAGCAAAGAGGCGATAGAGCTTTTGCGGTAGCAGCCCCACGTCTGTGGAATTGTCTGCCCCAAGATGTTAGACTGTCTCCCTCCATCACCACTTTTAAATCAAGACTAAAGACCCACCTTTACTCCTTGGCCTTCCCTGCTTCCTAGCTGTCCATCTCTCTCCTCTCTTCTTCATATTCAAGTGTCTTCTGTACTGTTGCTATTTATTTGTTTAGAGCTGTCTATTTGTCTGTATTTCTGTATTTGTCTTGCTTCTCTCTGTGCTTGCCTTTTATATTTTGCTTGTTCTGATTTGCTTTTATTTTTTTATTTTTTTTATTTTTTAGCCATATCCTCTGTGCAGCACTTTGGTCAGTGGAAACTGTTTTAAATGTGCTTTATAAATTAAATTTACTTACTTACTTACATACAAATCTACTGGTTAAGAAAGAGTGCTTCTTCTGCAAAAAGGACACGGGGGTATGGGCACAGGCAGCCATTGCTCTGCAGAATCCACAGCTGGATCCTCTACAAAATGGATACTTCAAACACTCGGATGGCATGCTCAAACCAGTGACCACAGAGGTCCTCCCAGCCCCAATAGGCCATCCTTGAGTTGGTTTAATGCAAGTGTAAATCTTGCTCTAAAAAGTCGCTCTAACAACACGTGATGAAGACAATGGAGCGACTGGTCTTGTCGCCCCAGGTACGCCATGCACTAGACCCGCTACAGTTTGCATACCAGGAGAAAGTGGGCGTGGACGACGCCATCACATATCTCCTACACAGGACACATTCTCACCTAGACAAGGGGAAAAGTGCTGTGAGAATCATGTTCTTTGATTTCTCAAGTGCTTTTAACACCATCCAACCCCTCAGACCGAGAGACAAGCTCTTGCAGATGGGTGTGGACGCTCACCTGGTATCCTGGATTACAGATTACCTTACCAAGCGGCCACAGTTCGTCAGACTAAAGAACTGTCTCTCTGACACTGTAATCAGCAGCACCGGAGCTACACAGGGAACTGTGCTCTCGCCAGTCCTGTTCACCCTGTACACATCTGACTTCTGCTACAACACTGAGTCATGCCACATGCAGAAGTTCTTTGATGATATTGCAATTGTGGGGTGTATCAGGGACAAGCAAGAGGAGGAGTACAGGAGCCTGGTGGAGGACTTATGCAATGGTGCAAACTCAACCATCTTCAACTCAACACTTCAAAGACCAAGAGATGGTGGTGGATTTCCGCAGGTCAAAGCCCACTCTACCAGTCTCCATTGATGGGGTCAATGTGGAGGTGGTAAACACCTACAAGTATCTGGGCTTACACCTGGACAATAAACTGGACTGGTCAGCCAATACTGAAGCACTCTACAAGAAAGGGCAGAGCAGGCTGTACTTCCTGAGGAGGCTGCGGTCCTTCAATGTCTGCAGTAAGCTCCTCAGGATGTTTTACCAGTCTGTTGTTGCCAGCGTCCTCTTCTATGCTGTGGTATGCTGGGGAGAAAGCACAAAGAAGAAGGATGCTGGGCGACTAGATAGGCTGGTAAGGAAAGCTGGTGCTGTCGTGGGAGCCGAACTGGAGTGCATCACTTCAATATCAGACAAAGGGACCCTGAACAAACTGATCAACATCTTGGACAATGAATGTCATCTACTCCGCATGAATGTCATCTACTTATCTACACAACATTATTACAAAGCAGAAGAGCCTGATCAGCTGGAGACTTCGCTCACTGTCATGCACAACTGACAGATTGAGGAAGTCATTTGTCCCCAGAGCCATTGAACTGTTCAATGCTTCACTTAAGGGTACAGGAGAGATAGACTTATCTGCATAGTCTGTCTGTCTCTTCACCTTCTCCATGTTTGTGTACGTACTGTCCACTAGCCTACTGTTTTACTGCCACAGTGTTTGCATGCTATATTAGCACATGCACAACCCCACCCTCCCACAGCCTGGCAGTACTTGATGCTTAATGTGGTAAAGTCTTGTAGCTTTGTAACTAGCACCATTGGATTCCCTGACCTTAAAAATGAGGGTTTAGCAGTTAAAATCAACATTTTAGCTTATTTAGAAGCCAAGATATTAAAGTTTTATGGCAGCCATTTTTAAAAAATGTGTGTTTGTGTGTGTGCGTGTGTTTGTGTGTGTATGTGGATGCGGTGTGTCTGTACCTGTGGATGTGAGTGCATGTGTGTGTGGATGTGTGCGTGTGTGTTGATGTATGTATGTGTGTTTGCGAGAAAGAGTGCATGTGAGACAATAATCTCTTCCTGCAACCCTTCGCTCAACCCCACCATCTACAGGCCAATGAGTGTACAGTCACTAAATGTACATATAGCTTAATTTTTTTAGACCCCCCCCCCCCCCCCCCATGGATGAAATTCTATGAAACTTGGCATACCCCCAGAGAATGCCGGGTTAATCATACACATAACATTTGGTGCAGTTCTGAACATCTTAACTGGGGGGGGGGGTGCAAATCACAAATGAGTGATTATGGGCTAGGTTGATGTGGGCCCTTGAGACCAACATACCATAAAAAATTCTTCATCCTCAGTGCCACGGTTCAGGTAGTTATTTAGGAAAAACTGCATTTTTTGGGTTTCGGGGGGCCCAGCGCGAGGGGGGAGTGGCCCCCGGGGATCAAACAAAATGTTTCCATAAAAGTCTAGTGGGGCTACATACCCACCAAATTTCATGTGCCCAGGTGTTTTCTTGTCCCGGGTATCGTTGACCAAAAATTCAGGAAGTAGATGACGGGAAAAGAAAAGAAAAAAAACGTTGACAATCCCTATTCACCTTATTCAGCCCCGCCCATTTTTTTAAATTCCACGTTGTCTTTAAACTTCCGGTCGGCTAGCTACGTCTAGTTAGCTTCATTGGGATAATACGGCAGAAGAGGATAGAGAGGCTAACTTGGGAGGAAAACGACAAATGCCATCAGGAGGTTAGACTGCAATATTGTACTTCGCTACCCAAGGCTATTCAGCCCTACGGAGTGGGTAGACGATGTGGCAGTGGTCGCTGTATCGTATGGAGAAACTCACAAATCCTTATCTGTTTGGTAACTATGGTAACTAGTTTAGAAAGTCATTACAGAACAGCCGCTCCAAAGTCAGTGTTTTCCCAACTTCAGATTGGAAAGGTGTATAACAGAAATGTCTTAAGTCACCAAAATCCTAAATAAACGTTCCTAACTTTAGGATGATCCATAACATATGATGCCAGTCATCTCGATAGAGCTCTGTTATCTCAATGTATGCAATGGATGTACTGCTCAATCGGAAGTTCGGAGACAATGTGGGCAAAGCTAGCGCCCCCCCCCCCCCCATGTTTGCGTGCGGAATAAGGTGAATATGACCACTTCGCTAGCGGCGGTCATAATGATGTAGTAGACATGTAGTCAGGGATGGATTACTGCACGGCCTACCAGGCCCAGGGGCCCAAGGGGTCAGGGGGCCCTGAAGCCCAAACCTTTGCATGGATTCATTGCCTCAATATCAACAAATCAGGATGTAGGCTATGAATCTGATTGAATTTAGTATTGGCCATCCCCAAAATGCACCAGAATACAGGAAATCACATCAAACAAATTACAAAAATTCTGGGGGAGGACCCCCAAACCCCCCCTCCCACATATACAACAATAAGTGGGGGGCCCTTATTACATCTGGGCCCAGGGGCCCGAAATTTCATAATCCGCCCATGCATGTAGTAGTAATAAAATGATGATGTTAGTCAATAACAGATTTACTTCAGTCGTTCCACACTTGTCAGAGCATCAGTGTCATTAGTAACTCAAAGATTGGTGGAGCAACTCATACATACTCCAGATTGCTTCTGCCTATTTAATGAAACACAAACTCACTTACTTTATGTCCATCTCTGTGGCATTTTAGCCATGTGGCGAATTCTTATATATTCAGTGAAACATGCAAATATTGCTTTGCTGTAGTTTTTTCCATTCTTAAGCATGCCAAGCTTTAAACATGGTAATTTTGTTAAGTAACCACCACCATATACAGTAGCCTACAGGCCAAACGTTTGGACACACCTTCTCATTCAATGTGTTTCCTTTATTTTCATGACTATTTACATTGTAGATTCATCAAAACTATTAATGAACACATGTGGAATTATGTACTTAACAAAAAAGTGTGAAATAACTGAAAACATGTCTTATATTCTAGTTTCTTCAAAGTTGCTTTTTTATTATTTAATACCATATTCAGCAAGCCATAACTTGACAAATATTCATCTGTGGGCCAAATAACTTTCATTCATAGTTTTGATGCCTTCAGTGATAATCTGCAATGTAAATGTGTCCAAACTTATGGCCTGTACTGTAGATCAAATTTAGCTGACCAGTGTTTTTAAGAAGCCTTCTATATAGTGGGTTTGGGCAGAAACATCAAAATCAAGATGGTATGATATGGTTTAGCAGGTCGCAGGACAGCAAATTAAGGTGGGTGGGAGATTCATATGTTTGTTCTTCTGGAGTTTACAGACAGATTGCAGACCGATAACCTAAAGATGACCGGGGGGTATTTTTTGTGTTCTGATTATCACTGATCATACTGACAGATTCATTTCCTCTTTATTTGAACCATTACTACTCAAAGGCACTCACACATACACACTCGCACATGTACACTCATCCATACACCAGCATGCATACACCCACACACACACACACACACTTGCAAACACACTCACACACAGGAAACTATCTCTCTCAGCTAACGTGACATTTGCACTTCTAAGGGACGTGAGAAGATGAAGTTCCAAATTGCTTTGGGGTTTTTGTGTCTTTATATTCTTGGTTTAAATGCATCCCAAGGTGAGTAATGATTTGAATCTGTATGAAATAACTATATTTCAGGCCACTGTATACAAAGTAATTTGAATATCCCTTTAACCTGTTTGAGAGTTTAATTAAATTACATTAAACATTGACACCTGTAATTTGTAGACCAGTACTAACTTAATCTGTGTCAGGATACTGTTATCTGAGGTCCCACAGAAAACATTTATATAAAATGCCAGAAAGTAACATAAAACCGCAAACAGCCTAACAGTTCACTGCATAAACATGGTCTTGGTAATGAGCTATACCATTTTGATTCATCAGTTTAAATGATGTGTCTATATAGTGACTAAACTTGTCAGACAATTTATTGAACTCACAAGGAATACACTTGTCCATTTCCCCCATCATGAATTGGTCAAAAAGTATACATTTTAATGTGATTCATCAAATTAAATTATTGTGTATTTTCTGTCACTGATCTCATTATTTTCCTTTTGTCAACACAGAGACTCCATGTAAAATCTGGAAATTGGAAAGGGAATCCTATACCATTACATTGAATTCACCCAGAAAAGTTGAAGATACGCTGTCCTGGAAATGTAATGACGAACTAATTTATAAACGGAGGGAGGGAAAATTTAATACAACTGCAAATGCAAATGTGGATGACCAAGGCTCCCTTACTCTGAAACATATTTCCAAGTCAATGGATTGTACATTCAAAGCTGAACATCATGATAATAATGGGAAATCACTTAAAATATACTCTGAGACTCTGCGTCTTGTGTAAGTACAACCTAATCAAAATGGCACAACAGTTGCCAATTGTCTAAAGTTGTCACACTTACACATGAACTATCCAGTCTTGTTTTTAATGATAAAACCCAAATAATGTGTGAATTCATCTGTTCTAGCCAGGACTCCAGACCCAAAGTTGGAGGTGGAATGTTCATCAGGTGTGGCAACCCTCCAGTGTGGTCCGAAGAGCTTTCCTGAGGGCATCACATTGACATGGTTCCACGACGACATTGAGATGAAAAATGAGACGTCTAACCCTCTAAAACCTCAGAAACGTGGTGGGCCAAGGGATCGCTACAAATGTAGATTTAGTAATGGTCGCGACATGAAAGACAGTAAAGAAGAAACCGTATCATGTGAAGTCTCTGGTAAATACAAAAACAAAAGAATCTAAGCATAGTTTACTTTAAATCTTTAGTAATTTGCTTTTATGCATATTTGAATGTGTAGGTCCACTGTATGTGCATCAGGGATGTCGTTAGGCCTATTTTTTTCGGGGGGGGGGGGGCTTACGCCACCCTAAGATCAAAAGCCCCCCCCCCCCCCCCCCATTAGTAATAATATGCGTCCAAATTTAAATCCTCTGTTTTACTATTCTCTGTTGAATTACTCACGGAGTACATATCTCATACATTACACAGATGTCACAGGAATCAGAGCTTTCAAATTATATTAGCGTGCTGTGATAAACGATTCGCGAAAAAATTATCGTTGAACATACATGGAATTTCATCATATTTCCATTCTGCACACAGCACTTTGTCCATCTCCACCCATTACTCTCGGCCGGTGGTATATCTCACGAACGCTTCACTCAATGCGTGGCAAACCATATCGGAATAAACAGCAGACCTTATACCGAACACGAAGATATGAAACATTCTTCTGTACAGTAGCCTAAGCCGTTCCCGAGTAATTCCCGAGTTTTGAAATTGCAGCACATTTCTACATGGTATTCAACTTTGGGCTGGAATTATTCCCAAAATAATTAACTTGGTTTCCATATCAAAGAATCAATACAATATGCAAAATAAAAATGTACAATAACATTTTAAGAGAGGGAAGGAACAGTGCAATATGAGTAAAGTCTGAGATTTAAGATTTAAATATAAATATAGCGCAAGGCAGTTCAGTGCAATGGTATATATTAATAACAATATTGTAATTGTACAATTGAAGTATATAATAGAGATGAGCAGAACAGTGTTGATTGTCTTTGATCAGTGTAAGGGCTTCATAGGTATGTCCATTGGGCACTTTACCAAATGCATGGACATACCTTTACAAATAATTGTGTAATCTATTCATCTTTTCTTTTATATTGATCTACTTTTACACACAGCTTCACAAGACCTGGTGCTAGCTAGGCTTCAGTTGTGTTTCTTAAGTGACTTAGAGGGCCGAAATGTGGTCAGTTCAAAGATGTTTGTAACCCGAATAACAATATTCTAGCCTCTGTACCTCTGTGCTAATACATCGCACATTAATTCTGAAGATTTCCTAAGAAACTACAGAGTCTCAGCTATCTAAAAAGTTCAAACATTTTCAAGTAGGTGTGAGCAGTTCCCTCTGAAGTAGGCACAGTGCAATGCCGGGGGGGAAGCCTATGGAAGAATATTAGACTCAAATGTTTTGTACGTGTGTATCACGTTTTGAAACTGTAGAAAATCTTACAAATCTATTCTACGGGTACGGATCGGTTTTACAGCTACAAATCATCCTACAGTAAAAAATATTTTACCATTACAAAAATATTCTACAATTACAAATCAATATTCTATGCACAAAAAGTTGTCCTACAGTTACAAATCATTTCTGCAAGTGCACATACTTTTGCACCACCTTAGGGATGAGAAGCGTCTCATATGTATTGTGTGTGTGTATCAGGATTTATAACTGTATAAATGATTTGTGATTTAACAAAAAAATAACACGAACGATTTTAAGTATTACTCATATGTCCTTCACTTACAAATATATTCCACAGGTACTAAACCTTCCACAGTTGCTGTCTTTCAATTACGAAGCTATTCTGCCATTACGAATCTCTGCTGCTCGCACAAGTATTTTCTTCAAGTACACAAGTACTTTTGAGACGATTCTGGCACTCCCTTTTGAATAGCCAATGGCGATGCTCAGGTTTGGCTAGCCAATCAATAATCTAAGTTCACTAACCAATCATAGAGTCAGGAGGTAGTGCACCCCACCCCACGTGGGTTGAAGAGATCGACTGTCAGAAGAACGAGGATGTTATGCTCACAATGGTGCACACGGGAGAAACGCTGGCAAAACGATATAGCTTACATGGGATTAATTCAACACCGATACATGGAATTTGCTTTTTAAGTCTGTGATCTATCTGAAAATGATGTTAATTAAAATGAGTCTACTTCCTTCTGTGAACTGTCCCATATAGTGGGGCTGTTAAGCTCAACGATCTTGCTTTTTATGAAAGAAGCATGAAACTTTTAGGGTTTGTTCTTGATGACCTAAGCTTTAATTTTAAATCTGGAGGCATTCTCAGTTTGACCTCTGTAATATGTTGTGACACTACAGGTGAATGGGGTAAAAACATTAAATAATAGATATCACCATGAAACTTTCTCAGTTGATTACTCATGTTAAGCTAAGACAAAAATATATTGAAAGTTTTTTATATTTTAATGTTTAAATATGCAAATTAGGCCTTATCTCATTAAAAATGTGCTAATTTGCATACATTTTAAAAAAACTAAATCAGATTGTCTGATAAAGCCAGACTCAAAATATTTTTTTCATTTTGTTGTCATATGAGATGGGAAAAGAATTACTGAGGGGTTTATGGACATCTACTTCTATTATCCTGTGATATGCCATTTTTAGGCCCGAAATTAGAAATGGGTGTATCTTAGGATCTAAATGTGATAGAAATGTAAACTAAATATGTTTTTCTAGGTTTCTGGGCATGAGGAACTCATCTATAGCATTGATAGCACTCTCACATTAATGCTGCCTTTTTGCATTTACAGTGCCCGGTACAACTCGTTTTACAACCACAGTGCACAAGCTCATAGCATGCCTGTGATGCCTCAGGGAGTGTTGTCCAACATGGCTGCCAGCCTGCATCTGTATCAATCCATCCCCAGTCTGAAGGACTTGGTAACTGTGGGTAGTAGGAACCAAGGCAAGGTTCCATATGTTAGCCTGGTGCATTGCTCTTTTGATGTGTTGCCTCAAAGCAGCTTGTGTAGGGGGGATGTTTTCCAGGGATCTTGACCTCTGGATAAAAAGTTGTTTCCTTGCCTCATTGACCTCTAAGCATGCACTTGTTCTGTCATAGATCAGCACCACAAAACATTCTAGTTGAGACAAGGAAAGATCACTCAACTCTTGTGGCATATGCAACAATTCATGGAAAGCCTCTGTAACTTCCGGGTATACACGCCATGTATCCCAGGCAGTCTTTTTACCACGGCCACAGAATGCAGATGTTCACAGCCAGTGAAAGCATGAAATGCTAGCAGTGCAGAACCAGTGGAAGGACCCAGTGCAGTAACCACATTGTGAATGCCTATATAGCAGAAATGGCTTTTAGTTCCAAAGGCAATCCACATTTCTTCTGAGGTTAGCAATTTTTTTTTTTTTTGTATATTTTTTTGGCCTTTTATGCCTTTAATTTGCAGGACAGTAGAGAATGACAGGAAGCGAGTGGGAGAGAGAGTCAGGGTGGGATCCGGAAAGGACCACGGGGCGGGAATCGAACGCGGGTCGCCGGCGTACGGTGCAGGTGCCCCAGCCAGCCGCACCATGGCTGGGGCCAGCAAATGATTTTTAAATGGACTTCAAGAAAAGATTCAATGGCGCAATTGAAGAACTCAGTCTGCTGTTTATCGCTTTGTACTGTTGGACAGTCAAAGGAGAAAGTGAGAGAGAGAGCAGCACACAACCTTTTAGGTTCCCAAGTGCCGTGGGAAAATAAGATCCTGTTTACACAAAGGGAAAACGCAGATATTTCAACGTGGTTTGGCCTCTCATTTACACGAAAACCACAAACACGATTTGTAAAACTCCAGTTTCGCAGTTGCATGTAAATAGGGAAACCGGCGTTTTTGCATTGTGACATGTTGGTCTCTCGTTTGTTTCGAATCTCTGATTGGCCACCTGTTTGCTCGAAGTGTTCATGTCACCCTTCCCCTGCTGTTTTTATCATTGTTGTGAACAGAATTATTTTCAGAAACGAAGGAAGGGGAAATCGGTCCCCCCCCCCCCCCCCCGAATACCCTGCTATATATATACAGGATAACAGAAGTAGATGTTTTGCCAGTGATCTTCACTGCACTTAATGATGTTGACCTCTATCTATCAATTTCTATAGATGAGTTCCTCATGCCCAGAAACATGGAAAAACATATTTAGTTTACATTTCTATCACATTTAGATCCTAAGATACACCCATTTCTAATTTCGGGCCAAGAAATTTCATATCACAGAGGTACAGATGAATTACAGGATAATAGAAGTAGATGTCCATAAACCCCTCAGTAATTCTTTTCCCATCTCATATGACAACAAAATGAAAAAATATTTTGAGCCTGACTTTATCAGACAATCTGATTTTGTTTTTTTTAAATGTATACAAATTAGCACATTTTTAATGAGATATGGCCTAATTTGCATATTTAAACATTAAAATATAAAAAACTTTCAATATATTTTTTTCTTAGCTTAACATGAGTAATCAACTGAGAAAGTTTCATGGTGATATCTATTATTTAATTTTTTACCCCATTCACCTGTAGTGTCACAACATATTACAGAGGTCAAACTGAGAATGCCTCCAGATTTAAAATTAAAGCTTAGGTCATCAAGAACAAACCCTGAAAGTTTCATGCTTCTTTCATAAAAAGCAAGATCGTCCTTATTTTAAGAGCTTAACAGCCCCACATCTGTGAGATATCAGAAATGCTATATAGGCTGGCCTTACCACATTTTCTCTTTTTTACATCAATACGTTATGGAAGCATATGAGCCCACTTCAAATCATCTCCAAATATGTGATTATGTATCCTAGCCTATAGGCTAAGTCTAACAACGTTTTATGGAAATGTATCCCTCGGACTGCATACTATAATGTTGCCACTAATAAAGATACATTTATTACTGTAAGTAGGCTAACAAATGAAAAGTGTTTTGAGCTATTTGTTGTGGGCCGCTAGCCTGGGTGCCATTCCGAACTTTGTCCTACCCACAACATTTGAGGTCGGGAAGTTTGGTCTGGCATTGCTCCATTGTGGTGGAAGTATGCTCGCCCTATATCGGGCGGACCAATCAAATCAGGCTTTACGATGATGGACAGGTGAGCAACAGCGCCTGGTCTATCACGTCATCTGAGCACGCTTAGATTAGGCTTATGTTTGAAACAAAAACGCTGTGGCTAGAAGGATACATGGCTTTTAAGACCCCATATGGAAAATTCATATTATTTAATGAGGTTGTATCACTGAAAACGATTATTTCGGAAAACTTTGGCCAAAGTTGAGATGTGGGAAAACTCGTGGTTTCACTTTCATCAAGGGAAAACAGCGCTGTTGCATTGCGACATGTTCCCTCGTTCGTTTGAAATCTCTGATTGACCACCTGTTCGAGGGATTTGCGACAGCCTTTCCCAGCTGTTTAACATGTTTATAGCATATCACTGTTCAACAGAATTATTTTTAAAAACGGAGGGGATATAGGAGAAGAAGGATGGTTCGTGTGTTCTCTTCCTACACCTCACGGTAAGCTATTTTGTTGCTCTGATTGGTTAGGTCTATCCAATTGAGTGCAGAGGCATTCCCTCCCTGTATCGGTTGAAACACGCCCCATATTACGTCTCAATGGAGCAGTATCAGACTCATATTCTGACTAGAATTGAGTATGACTACATCAGGCTAGTGGACCGCCTGGACCTTTGAGCAAAAGCAGACAGCAGACAGAGAAGCCCTCAGTGTTTAGCTATGCAGACTGCTCGGGGGAACCTGCTTATCCAACTGTGGGTCGCTAGTCAAACTGACATAAATTCGCATTTATTTTAATTTGGTTATAGGCTACAATTAAAGTTCCTATATGGTTCACAACTACTCGCAATATGCTATCGACACTACAATAACCACAATTTGTAGCCCTGCTATTGGTCATGTTAAGCGTTACTTGCAATATGAAACTAAAATCTAAGATAGTAGAAAATTATGTCAAGACAAACAAACAGACAAAATTCACCAAAAACAAAACCTCCGGAGAGGTAGACTACACATTTGTTGTTGCATGATAAAGCAATGAACGTGCTGTAGTTTGACATGAAGTTTGATGGATTCACCGGTTGGTAGGAAGGGAGGTTTTTGGCATAATCCCCTTACTAGTTTCAAGTAAGGAAAAGCATGGCTCAAAGTAAAGTAACTAGCTGAGACGACGTAATTGACTACATACAGTAAATTCGTCAAAGTGAAATGTGTCAACTCGCAGCAATGTAGATTTATTAACGCTCCTGTGATGATCTACATCTCCATTTAACCAAATATTTTAGAGCGCACTTTGAGAGATGTATCCAGGGCATAAGGGCAGGGCTGTACACATATTTGTTGCACATGCTACAAAAATCATTCTGTGCGATGGATGATTTACCAACGTTACACCGGTCCGATACGCAGATACAGTTTTGCCTATGGTTATACATGCGTGAGACTGAGACGCCTGTGTGTTTGTTTGAAGTGCGTGTGGGTGTGAGAGGGGAATCGCTTTGATTCCAGCTTGGTAGTTGTAGTCAATGCGATTAAAAAGCATGTGTGTGTAAAGTATCCAAACAATGATAACACTTTCATTATGGCTGCTTTAGTCACAGACCTTCAGCTACTGTACTGGGGGTCCCATTTAGAAGTAGCCACTTCATTCGTGTTTTCTGTGATTCACGCAGCTGCGTGAAATGTATTAAAACTTTTCGCCATGAGGTGGCAGCTTAAGTCTGCTTGATTCTGTAAGCCATTGGTTCCTAAAGGAGATTTTATGTGGGTCGCCAGCATAGTTTAGTGACAATTTATGTTGTGTGCATGGAACTGACAGGGATCGTTTGTTTATTAATTAATAAATAAATAAATAAAATTAAAACATCTTGCTAATACCTTCTGCTTTTCCCAAATACAATGTAGCCTACAGGTGTACATGACCTTTCATCAGTCCAGTTGGAATGGATGAACTGTGATGAACTGCCCTACTTGTGATTTTTTAGATATTTTAAAGGTTTTATAACAATGCTACACATTTTTTGGCTAGTGCTACAAATCTATTCTCCTTTGCAGCGCCAGTAGGCTTCTGTGCGCCTCGCACACACACACACGCATGCCAAACAAGCATACGCAAAAGTTTCAAAAGTGGGGGAGTAGAAGATTGAGACAAATGCGGTACATCAGTTTCAGCTGTTCCACACCTGTCAGAGCGTCACTAGGTGTCAGTAGTAACTCAATGATTGGTGGCGGCAACTCATACACACTCCAGATTGCTTCTGCCTATTTAATGAAACACAAACTCACTTACTTTATGCCCATCTCTGAGGCATTTTAGCCATGTGGCGAATTCTCATATATTCAGTGAAACATGCAAATATTGCTTTGCTGTAGTTTTTTTCCATTCTTAAGTATGCCGAGCTTTAAACATGGTCATTTTGTTAAGTAACCACCACCACATAGATCAAATTTAGCTGACCAGTGTTTTTAAGAAGCCATCTATATAGTGGGCTTGGGCAAAAACGTCAAAATCAAGATGGTATGCTGTGGTTTGGAAAAAGCAGGTCGCAGTACAGTAAATTAAGGTGGGTGGGAAATGAATATGTTTGTTCTTCTGGAGTTTACAGACAGATTGCAGACCTAAAGATGACCGTCTATCACTGATCATACTGACAGATTAATTTCCTCTTTATTTGAGCCATTACCACTCAAAGGCAGTCACACATTCACACTCACCCATACACCAGCATGCACACACCCACACACACATACACTTGCAAGCATACACACTCACACACAGGAAACTATCTCTCTCAGCTAACCACTTGCGCTTCTAAAGGACGTGAGAAGATGAAGTTCCAAATTGCTTTTTTGTTGGGGTTTTTGTGTCTTTATATTCTTGGTTTAAATGCAAACCAAGGTGAGTAATGATTTGTTTAGATTTCAGTTTTAACGATTCACTAATTTAGGCTTTGTGTGGTTTGATTAATTTCTTGTGTTAATGTGTTTTAGTAGGCTACTGTATACAAAGTAATTTGAATATACCTTTAACCTGCTTGAGAGTTTAATTAAATTACATTAAACATTGACACATCAAGCCAAATCATGCTCATGTAATTTGTAGACCAGTACTAACTTAATCTGTGTCAAAATACTGTTATCTGAGATCCCACAGAAAACATTTATATAAAATGCCAGAAACTAACACAAAACCACAAACAGCATAACAGTTCACTGCTTAAACATGGTCTTGGTAATGAGCTATACAATTTTGATTAATCGGTTTAAATTATGTGTCTATATAGTGACTGAACTTGTCAGTCAATTTAGTGAATTCGCAAGGTATGCACTTGTCCATTTCCCTTATCATGAATTGGTCAAAAAGTATACATTTTAATGTGATTCATCAAATTAAAATTACTGTGTATTTTCTGTCACTGATCTTATGATTTTTCCTTCTCTCACAGAGTACATAGAGCTTCCATGTGCATTGGAGGGGGCATCTTATACCATTACATTGAATTCACCTCAACAAGATGGAGATATGCTGGTCTGGAAATGTAATGACAAACTCACTTATAAACGGAGGAAGGGAATTGTTAATCCAACTGCAAATGTGGACAAGCAAGGCTCCCTTACTCTGACAAATATTTCCAAGTCAATGGCTGGTAAATGCAAAGCTGAACATTATAACAACAATGGACAATCAATTAAAACTCACTCTGTGATACTCTGTGTCTTGTGTAAGTACAACCTAATCAAAATGGCACAACAGTGACTAATTGTCTATAAAGTTGTCACATTTTACACATGAACTTTCCATTGTTATGATCTTCTTAATGACAAAACCCAAATAATGTGTGAATGGATCTGCTCTAGCCAAAGCCCCAGTCCCAAAGTTGGAGGTGGAATGTTCATCATCAGGTGTGGCAACCCTCCGCTGTGAGCCTAAGAGCTTCCCTAAGGACATCAAATTCTCATGGGTCCACAACAATAAAGAATTACCAGACAAGACTAACCCTCTAAAGCCACCGAAGCGTGGGGAAAAGGACAGCTACAAATGCAGACTAGGCAATAGTCTCAACAAGCAAGACAGTAATGAAGAAATCATATCATGTGGAGGCTCTGGTAAATATATGTATCGAAGAATCTATAAGTGCATAATGTGTGTCTAATTGGATCATTTTTGTACTGTTATCTATTAAGGTGTTCAAGAAGATTTTTAACACACTGATATATAACATAGCACATTTAAAATCCTGGTAATTTGCTTGTATGGATATGTGAAAGTGTGTGTGTGTGTGTGTGTGTGCGTCTGCGTGTGCGCGCCCGCATGTGTGATTTGATCATTTTCATACTGATATCTATTAAGTTGTTTAAAATCGAATTTAAAACTGCAATCATTGCTTGTGGCACATATGTATGTATAGAGATGGCTATGATTATGGTAGGTATTTAGCAGGCGCTTTTGTCTAAAGCGATTTACAGAATAAGAGAATACTCAGTCACTGCTGAAATGAACTGTCAGGCCTTTAAATCTCTCTCTCTCTCTCTCTCTCCGGCCTAGCTGGTTCTCAAGATGGCAACCTGCTGTTTGGCTATAACAAGTGGGTGATGATTGGAATCATTGCTGGTGGTGGATTTCTGCTGCTGGTCCTGATCGTGTCTCTGATCGCCATCTGCTGCAAGAACCATCGCAGAAGAAAAAGGAGGCTACGAGGTTAACTATCTTTCTTTCTCTCTCTCTTCATTTCTCTCTTTTCCCCCTCTCTGTCATTGTCTTTTCACATCCTGTTGTGCAGACCACATGAGCATTGTGAGGGTACAGCCTCTTTACCCACATCACACACAGTGTCCTGATCTGTCTGTTCATCAGGGAGGAAAAGTCTGTTAGGTTGCTCTCATTCAGACATTTTATGTCATCCCATTATCAATTCTGTTTTTCTTCTTGTATATCCATGAGAATGATAACCCATGTAGGAAAAACAGTATTAAAATAATTATATGACAACAGACGATTTCAAGGATCTGACAAGAAATTAGTTTCCTAAACCCATAGTTGCTATCCTGTTAGCAACTTAGTTGGTTGGCAATGGGAAATTGCGTTGCAACCAACAAAGTTGCTAACTTAGTTGGCAACTGTGGTTTTAGGAAACGCGCCCCTGTTTGACTATCTGTGAACATTCAATATGAACACCCCATTTTGTTGTGCAATCAACAAAACTCATGTCCACCAAATTCACTCTGCATTTTCTCTCATCTTTCATATGACTGATTTTGCTGTCCATATTAACAAATCAAAAAGTACTGCAATGTGCCATAGCCTCCAGACAAATCAGTCAGTAGCCACAATCAATTCAGTTGAGAAGATATTTCCCTATGAGCTCTGTGCTGTCAACACTTTGCTCTGACAGTCACACAATGGCAGAAGTGCCGATCGTCATGTTATGAGGTAATGTGTGTATGATTTTGGAAACATTGTGTTAAGGTCAAAAATTGTTAATGGTGCCTTTAAAGAAATTGTTTTTTTTGTTGTTCAGACTCATTTTGATGGTACACATCTCTGTTATTGCCACTGTGTGCCTGGAACATCTGGTATATTGCAGAATGTAACTTTGTGTACCATGCAGGAATGTGTGGACTAATGCAATGGCAAAGGCAAAGGTGCATCTACTTTATCCAGTACATTGAAAATTAAAGTGTAAATACACCATACTGTGCGGACTTGAGCTGAAAGGCCCATTTTTCACATGTACTGTATCTATCCAGTACATTGAAAATTGACACTAAGGTGTAAATACCAATACTTAAGGTTGGTCCGTTACTTTGAAAAGTAGTCTGATGCTGTTGGTACCTTGGTCTAACCTACTGCTAGTGCTTTGCCCTGACATGTATCCTGTTGCTGTTAGTATTCAGAGTTATCTGACAGCCTAGTCCACACACACAGACATGTTAATTATTCAATATGGCAAATGTGTGCGATCATTTTGAACTTCCTGAAACAGAGTTTCTAGTTCCATCTGAAACCTTCTCTGGATTGCATTTCCCAAAAATTTAGGATACTTCAGCAGGCATTATGCTGCTGAGAATATCCAATATGTCCCTGAATCATTTACCATTTATCATTTATCTGTGTAGCAACAACTTTGGTAACTGTTCAACAACGCTTTCCGGAAAAAACCCCAAGGTCACAATGACATATTTGGTTGTTGCTTTGCCAGAAATCATGGCCTGTATTTGCTGATACCAGGTTGTGATTGTAGTAGTTCAAAAGTATGGTTTCATATCACAATTACTAGTGCATTTGCTCATAATACCTCAAGAGGTCTCAACTGATCACAAACAATACTCAAAGCAACAACAGACACTCTCCATGTGAACACCTGAAACAGTCCTGTTTGCGTCGATAATGGGTCAATGGCCTTGTTATTGATGTATTTTGCTGATTGGATATTTAGCTACATCAACTGAAAAAGCTGTACTCGCATTTTTTGGAGGGGTTTGGAACTAGCAAAAATAGGCTTCATACTGTAAGGATCTGGTCCCTGTCTGTACTATTACTTTGTATTCCATTGTGTCTATTCCCCATGTTACTTACTGTTGGCCTTCAGAGGTGCGTTTCCCAAAACCATAGTTGCTAACTAAGTTAGCAACTTTGTTGGTTGCAATGCAATTTCCCATTGCCAACCAAGTTGCTAACAGGTTAGCAACTATGGTTTTGGGAAACGCACCCCAATGTGGCAATGACAAGTATATGACCACCAACCAAAAAATAGTGCATGTGTGTATCATTGTGCTGCAAGAATTAAATGCTGAGAAAGGATTGTTACGTGTCAACTGCAAAGTTTCACTTTGACATAAATGTGAGTTGTTGCTATGTGTGTGTTGTGGGTTGCTATGTGTGCTATGTTGTGGGTTGTGTGTAGAGTGCAGGGAAACAATGAGCCAAATTCTGCAAAAAGTGTGTAAGCAATTGGCAAAAACTGTAAAGCACTTTAGCATCATATAAATATATTTATAATATATGATAAATAAATATTATTATTTGTAGACTACAGAGGCATTACAGTTGAAATTCAATTATTTTTTAACTACGGACTGAATACCACCTTAACCAAACCAAACCCATAACCCTAACCTTAACCATAAATGGCTGTTTATATCAGCCATCAGCTTATAACAGATGTTTAATAATCAGAGCATCTGTAGATATTCTATAGAAGACCATCCAAGTAAAAAGTGTGACCAAATCACCTTGGCTGTCCAGAGTTCACAATGCATGCTCCTTTTCTCTTTAAGTCTCACTGCTCATTACAGGTAACCACATTCAGTAGATAGATAGATAGATAGATAGATAGATAGATACTTTATTGATCCCCAAGGGGAAATTCAAATTCAGTATGTTTCAACTGCACATTTTTCTCTAATCTCTCCAGATGAGGAGGAGCTGCGGCTGGCCAACCTCCAGTACATCGGCACCAATTCACGTCCACGACCAAAGCAGACTGCCCGGGGTCAACCAGTGCCCCCAACTCCTGACGAGGAGGGTTACCTCCAGGGTCCAACGGGGGAGACCAGCCCAGCAGCCCCTCAAGCGGTGAGACAGCCCAGGCCTCGGGCCCCGCCGCCCCCCATGGAGGATGACGACGAGGCAGTACCGCCATTGCCACAGCCCAGGAGGAAGGGGGCCCGACAACCGGATTACTAAGACTCTTCTTATTCGTCTCTCATTTCACCAAAACTCAGGTTGTGTAATGGCACTTTGCGCATATTTGAATATTGCTGGAGAACATGTCTCCCTTAAAACACATTATGATTAAGGCATTGCTTACTGTTTTTGATGGTGCAGTGCACAGACTTATAATAGGTAGGATGGCATCTCGGTGGTGCATGATATTGCCGACATTGCCATTGCTGTTACATAACAACCAAAATAATGTGCATTGAATCGGTACATTATTGAAGATAATACTGTCATTTCCTGACTATTAACCAAGGTTTATACATTGACTTTGCCAAATTTCTTCAGCTTGAGGTTAATACACAAGGCCGGGCTACACCTGGGAAGGCATTTCTTTTCTTCATTCTTCTTGATTAAAACCCAATCTGATTCTGATCCATTGAGCTTTATGTTACAGCGGTACATCTGGGAACTTTGAATTTGTTACACGTCCCGCGCCCTTTTCGGGGAAAGCAAACTGTGACTGCTAGCCGTCTCTCCCATTAGAATCAATGACATGATGGTAGCTTGCTTTCCCAAAAAAGGGGCGTATTGGGCACTGCGGTTAATACAATGGTGCAGTTAACACAGGATTTAACACACGATTATTATTATTTGCATTTAAACCCTGTCTTGCACAGAGTTGTAAAAGTCCAGCTTCAGAAAGTAAAAGTCCTATATTAATTCTACCTGTACAGGTGATTTAGCTAGTTAGATGATCTACCTGGCTGAGGAGTTGTACTAGTTTGAATCAGCTGGTTTAGTGAATGGTTGGAACAAATATGTGATAGGACTCTGACTTTCTGAAGCCAGACTTTTACACCTCTGGTCCTGCGGTTTATACACAATGTGACTCAAAGATTCTAGAGCGGAGCGCAGTAGAATCTTTGATGCGGCTAATATACAGGATATTACTGTATTCAAAGTAAGTCATTATAGTTTATCAACCTTGAAATAATGGGTTAAAACTCATTTTGATCATACCCAATCTTTTAAAGCAACACCATGTAAGTTGATGTAAAATGTGTGAATAGGAAGAGTGTGAATTTGTTTATAAATATTTGAAAAATAAATATCATGCATCAATTATAAAAACTCTCATTTGTTATTGATGACTTGAATGTATGGTCTTATTTTTAATATTTATAACAATCTTATTAACAACACCTGCCATAATATTTTCCTAATATTTCTAACATTACAAAACTTGGAGGCACATAATCTTCCATCATTGTGGTTAACCCTTGTAAGGTGTTCATATTTTTGTTACTCAGCCAATGTTCCCGGGTCTGGTGGACCCACCACATTATTAGGTTTTTAAATCAATACAGCCATAACAATTTATGTAAAATAAGGTGTTTACTATAGCTCAAATACCAATGATATAGACATCATTTATCATTCATATTTGCCATTTATATCTGTGAGATCACATTTCTGATCATAGGACTGATTTTCAGAATGAATTCAGAATTTAATTATAAATAGGGTATGGGTGGGATAAAAATTAGAAATAAGATTTTTGATCATTATGCTTATTTCTTAGAACTTATTCAGAACAGGTGCGAGTGCTTGAAATATAAACATTTTGTAACTTAGTGTGGGAATAGCAGGTGCAGAAAGACAACATTCCCGCACACAGACACCTACACTCAGACACGCACACACACACACACACACACACACACACACACACACACACACACATCCAAACACCACATATGTAATAGTTACAGTATGTGTGTGTGTGTGTGTGTGGGGGGGGGGGGTGCAGTCAATGAAAATCAGTTATCTTTTATGTTCCTCACACTTCACAGAAAATGAGCCAAGCATAATTTTTCTTTTCGCAGACATTGAAAACGTGACCTGAACATGTTACAAGGATTAAGGTGAACTTATTCAACTTTATTCAGTGCAATCAATAATAAAAATAGTATTTATGCAAAAGCATATCAAAAAATGTAAGACACTGAGCCTGACAAGCTCACTTCGATAAGCAGATCAATGTACATGATCTCTATTACCATGGTTTAAGGTTATCTAAAGTTAAGCTAAGCTAATTGTAAAAAGTAAGAACAAACTGTATAGACATACATTACAGTGGCCATTGATGTACTGCAGGTCCTGTCTCAACACCCAGTACTTTCACATGGCTACTGAAAGCTTTTTGCACACTGTGTTACCACACAGGCAACTGACCTTGCTCAAATCAAATACTAGGCCTGAAGTCAAACACGTTTGATGTGGTCAGCTGTCGAAAGTACAAACTTACAAGCCTTGCTGCATGTGACTGCTCCTTCAGTTCTAAATGTGTCTGTGTCATTCCATTACGCTCAACGCCAACACTGTTACCACAGTGTCCATTTTAGTCCTTTATAGTGCTGTAAAACGAATCTGAGAAGACACAAGAAGAGTGGCAACTTTTCTCACCTAATTGTATGCTTAAAGGAAGTGATGTATGGCTGTGACACATGGTGACTTATCTGCCAAAGGGATGTGGTTTAAGGTGTTGTTTTGTGTGTCACACATTGTCAGCTCTGTTGTGCTTTGCTTCAGTCGTGTCTTTTCCTGTGTTGAAAAAAAATGGGGAGAAGGCATGCATCTGCTCATCCTTTTGCAAGGCAAGTATGGTAAGTAAGTGCATGCCTTTTACACATAGACTGACTCTGACTGAGCTGGTGTCATCACAGCAGTCAACTCCCCCTAACACTTAAAACGGATGTGTTGAAAATAACACAACTTAAGTTGTTTTTCACACATCTCTGTGTCCAGATAGGGACTACACCGTTGGTGTTGTTTTTAACACATTTGTTTAAAGAGTGATGACTAAATCTTTCAAAAAAAACTGAAAAGCATCATACATTTTGGGCTTGTGACAATGTCCACAAACATATGACAGTCATTGGGCAACTTCACTTAAATGTCTTACAACTCTGTGAGGAAACAAGTATAGCCTACTATAATGAGGTTGAGGCCCACAAACTTGGAATAAAAGTCTAACAACAATTTGTTTCCCCTTTCAAATGGGAACGAAAACTTCAAGTTCAAATGCCACTTGCATTTAAATATGCAGTGTGTCTTTACAATGTGTATGATCCTCATATGAATCCTCTTATTAGTAGGTGATACTCATGCAGTGTTCATTAACAGTCTGAAGTCTGCAGTCAATATATATTAAAGCAACATCAAAGCACTTTTCCTGTCGCATGCATGGCATTTGTTTATCCAGCACTGTCTTTGGAAATAACGATGTCTACAGACAAGGTAGAGTATGTTGCATGATTTTATGAAAGTATGATGTATTGCGACATGTAGTTTCTTATGTCTCATTCCATCGAACTACAGATCCGCTACCCGATCTCGCAAACTTGCATAGTGAGGTTATAGCCGATAGAGGGTCGCGAAGCAAATGCAGAAGTGCCGTTCACCCTGTTACGAGTTGATGAACCACTGAAACGATTTTGGAAACATTATTTTAAGGTACAAAAAACTCTTTGGTGTTGCTTTAAAGTTACAAATTAAAATCTTTAAATTAAACTAAAGGAACCAGCAACAGAAAAGTTCATTTATTTATACAATGTTTCTGCGATTCCTTCTTTGCCTACCCCTTTCTCTCTCTCTCTCTCTCTCTCTCTTCACCCTGGAAATCCTGGACTCAGACCAGCTGGACTGGAGAGTGAGGAGGTAAAACGGTTTTGACCAATGTATAAAGGCGTCAGTCAGACAAAATGTGACTACTTTGAATACTCTAAAAGTGTTTGATTTGTTAACATGTAAAGAAAGGTCAATGTAAAACAAAATACCCTCTTCAAGAAAATGTGCTTAAACTTGTGATTGACACTTTGGCAAATAGGCATAGGTTACTGTGAAAACTCTAAATAGAAGTAAGGTTATACAAATCTGCTGACACTGATAACATCATCAACTTGCCGTTTCCTTCCTCAAAAAGCTTCCACATACTCATCTTTAAAGCACCAATTTGTCAAGTAGGAGGGCATTTTTAAACTGAAATCAAGCAGTCGTAGCTGAATTTGTTGATGCCAATCATTGGTCATCAGAGTGTAAGTATGAGAACTTGCGGTCGAATTGAATTTAGCCAATGACTAGGGAACTAGGGAAACAGCACTGTTCAACTGTTGTCCGTTCACAATGCTGAAATTTAAATGATTTTGTCATCTTCTCGATCACTTATTTCTCTGATTACTGCTGTACCTGTGGTCAAAACAACACAACACAGCTGACGTTCCACAGGAAATGTATGAGCAGGCTTATTGTTGCGGATGTTCTAAAGAATGTGTATGCCTTCTGTACATAAACCACACCGAATTGAAAGAATTTCTTCCTTAAAAGTGATACATTTCAAAGCAATTTTCGCATGTATAGCTACATGCCTTTTTTAATAGAGTACAGCTAAGGAAAGTTTGTAAGACACCATTTTTTGTTTATTTAGGATATTCTAAAATGGTCCAGATAGATTTGTTAGTAATTAGTGGTATGTATTTCATATTGTATTCAGTCATTCAGCCTACTTAAAGTTTGGCATCATTGTGTGCACATAAATGAACATGAACCAGACAAATCAAAGGAAAGCGTTCTGCCTGAGAAAATTATAGACATGCATGTTAAAGGTAAAGGGTATCCAAACATGTGCGAGGTAAAGGGTATGCGAACATCCGCAAGTTTAAGGTGCATAGAACAACCAATCTCACTGGGTGTGGCTGCCCGTGCTGGACAGAAGGACAGACTGAAAGACAGAGAGCCAAATAAAACCTCCAAGGTGAACTCCAAGGTCAAGGTACAGCAGTGTCTGATCAAACCATTGGTCACTTTTTGGACAAAAAAAGGCTCCTTGGAGAATTCTAGTGTTAATGGAAAAACATAAAAATCTATAGGCTGGAATTGGCTAAAATGTTAATGTCAAGTCACAATCCATCTGGAGAAATGCCCTTTGGACTGAGGAGACCACATGTTCAGGAGAAGACCACTAACATCTGGCTAGTAGCCAGCATGTCCAACAAAAGAACCCGTCTTTGTAAGCCACAAGAATAGGCACGTCTTTAGCAAGTGCATATGCCCCGCTAATGTGGGCTCTATAATCAAGTCTCAAAAAGTACCGCAAATTCTTTGGTCAAGAAAAGAATACAAATCTCTCACTCTTTATTTGAGTCATCTGAAGAACATCAAGTCAAGTCGGCTTTATTGTCAATTTCTTTACATGCACTGGTCATACAAATAATTGAAATTTCGTTTCTTACTTTCCCATGCAGACATAGACATACTTTAAATACAGACATAGACATACTTTAGACATAGACATAGCCATAGACAATAAAAAATAAAAATATACAGACATACCACATACAGACATTAAAGTGCGAGACTGAAATATAGAACATATATTAGAATATAGAAATATAGAATATATATCAAAAAAATAGATGTAGTTGTGTTGTATATTTACATAGCAGCATTGTGGCAGAGTGATAAATAACATTGATAGCATTTACATGAAGTTTAAACTTGTGCTTGTGTGTACTGTATATTTACATTGATATGCAGTCATTTCAAGTATATCAGGCTTGATATGAAGCAGCAACATGTTAGGCTGCGCAGTCACAGTGCAGTTCCACAGGGCGGTCCTGGGGAGGTGTTGGGTGGGGGAGGGGGGGGTTAGGGTAGACAGGATCCTCGGTTCCTAGGTTCCTGGCTGGCTGGTGGGTGGGGGGGCTGTCAGTGATGGGAGAGCGGGTAGAGTGTTCAGCATCCTGATTGCTTGGTGGATGAAGCTACTTGCAAGTCTGGTGGTGCAGGAGTGGAGGCTCCTGTACCTCTTTCCAGAGGGCAGGAGGCTGAACAGTTTGTGTGCAGGGTGGGTTGTGTCCTTGACAATCATTAGTGCTTTGCGGGTAAGGCGGGTGGTGTAAATGTCCTGCAGGGAGGGGAGTGGTGCTCCAATGATCCTCTTAGCTGTGTTAACAATGCGCTGGAGGGTCTTCCTGTTCTGATCTGTGCAGCTTCCGCCCCACACTGTGATGCTCTGTAGAATGTGGTCATGACGGGAGGTGTGGCACTTGCCTTCTTAAATTTGCGCAAGAAGTAGAGGCGCTGCTGGGCTTTCTTCGCCAGTGATGCTGTGTTGGTGGTCCAGGAGAGGTCATCGCTGATGTGCACCCCCAGGAATTTTGTGCTGCTCACTCTCTCCACAGCATCTCCGTCGATGGACAGTGGTGGCAGTTGTTTGTGGCCTTTCTGAAAGTTGACAACAATCTCCTTGGTCTTGCTGATATTCAGCAGGAGGTTGTTGTCTGTGCACCATTTGGCCAGCAGGTCTACTTCTTCTCTGTAGTGAGCCTCATCGCCCTTAGTGATGAGGCCCACCAGTGTTGTGTCGTCCGCAAACTTCACCAGATGGTTGGAGCTGTGAGTGGTTGTACAGTCATGTGTTAGCAGTGTGAAGAGCAGGGGGCTGAGCACACACCCTTGCGGGGCCCCCGTGCTCAGGGTCAGAGTGCTTGAGGTGTTGTTCCCAACATGTACTGCTTGTGGTCTCTGCAACAGGAAGTCCATCAGCCAGTTGCAGAGGGAGGTGCTGAATCCTAGCTTGTCCAGTTTGCTGATGAGTTGTTGTGGTATTATGGTATTGAATGCTGAACTGAAGTCTATGAACAGCATTCTCACATATGAGTCTTTATTGTCCAAGTGGGTGAGAGCTGGATGGAGGGCAGAGCAGATTGCATCCTCCGTGGATCGTTTGGCTCGGTATGCAAACCGGAAGGGGTCCAGGGTGGGGGGGTAGGGTGGCTTTGATGTGTGACATGACTAGCCGTTCGAAGCACTAAACATACTTCTCTCACTGCATCCTCCAAAGCAAAAATATTTCCACCATTAAGGGTAAAATTAATAATTTTTCCACTGTATTTAATTTGACATTTTGGTAATCTTAAACTGTTGACTTCCTTGATGAAAAGAGAAGTAAACCATTTATTTATTGCCATTATTGCATTGTTTCACTCAATCATTGTTTTACCTCTTCAGATGTAGAGAGCAGAGCAGATCATTTGTAAACATTAAAACATATAAAAAAATATTTCTTCATAGAATCAGTTCTAACATGTAAAAACAACTGACTACATCTCTTGGTGTTTAATTACTGGCTAAATTAAAGCCACCCTGCTGGTGTGTGTGTGTGTGTGTGTGTGTGTGTGTGTGTGTGTGTGTGTGTGTGTGTGTGTGTGTGTGTGAGTGAGTGAAGATTTACATACTGAAGACTTTTCACACTGAGAACACTGAAGATGCTAAACTTCCCAGTCTCTGTTCTAAGGCCTTAACAGCTTTAATGATAGAAATGTTGGTTTCGGCTTAAAGTTTTATACAACACGTTTGAAGCATCAGCCTCTGAGTGTGGTTTCCTCCTTTGCCACACAGATGTCACAGATAGTATAAAGTGCCTTTCAACGGACAAACTGTTCTCAGAGGAACTAGTCAATCTAAGCAAAGTCGTCAAGTGGTTTTATGTTTTGTTTTCACATGTCACAAATGCTTATTTACCATCTTAAGGGTGCGAGTTTGACAGCGTGTTTTGCCAACAGACGCAGATGCATGAAGTGGGAGAGTCAGAACGAAAGTTATTTGCACCACATAGTGTATTACCTGCAAAAGCATGTATTTTGCTCAAAATGCTTTGTTTTAGAACAATGAAACTGTCAGGGCAATCAAACTGACTCTTAGAAATGCCATTGTTTATGTCAAGACAGTCAAACTGTTTGTCTTGTTGTCAATATGACAATTTACTCCGTATTTTCTAATGAACAATATGTTTGGAGGGGGATGATTGCAAGAGAGTGGATATATTTTTACTGTTGTGCAAAAGTGCCAGAATACAGTAAAACACCCCTTGGTAAGAGCTTTGCACCACTGTACATCTCACTGTACATTTCATCCTGACGTAGCTGTCTGTCAGGTCACATAATATGTATATATGCAGACAGACAACAAATTGTGACAACAAATTATGACAACTAGTTGAACACATTTGCATGTAATGATACAAGCGATGAAATAAGGCCAATTTGTTTTATAGGTACTAGGACTATTCAGCAGGGGACCAGTATTGTGCATTTTGACCAACATGACATTAGCAATTGAAAATTAAAAAGAAAAGAAAAAAAAAAAAAAACAGACATTTGTACAAAATCAGTTGCATGGACATACTAAAGTATTGCTGTTTGTACAAGATGGTGAGGAACTGCTTGAATGATGTGCACAAGTGATGGAGTGGATGGACTATGGAGTCAGTTTTGATGATTTCAATTCTGATCTGAGAAATATGGAAAAACCACTGAGAAAAACTGTAACACTGGTTGCATGTGATTGGTTTATTTAATTTCACTTCACAAGGTCATGCCTCGCCCATTTCAGAGTCCCCGCCTTGACATATATCGCCGTCGAACTCGCCCCCAGTTTGAAGACAAGCCCTCAGGGTGCTTGTCTTGCGCTCTTGTGCCCGTCTTGCTCTCTTGTGCCCCCTGATGGCAGCATTTGGCTTGGATTGCATGGTGTACTGAAAGGTGCGTGAGCTACAACTCTGTTACAAACCTGCAGCCCACTTGCCTTTGATGTCTTTGATGCTTGATAATTAACTGGTAACTTCTAAAATAATGTTACATGACAATATACTGAAATAATATATCAAAAATCTCAGTATAGTTCACAAAACTAATTTGATCCTATGACTTTGCGCATTGAACCCAGCCAGTCTCCCAGTCTGAACCATGGACCGTGAATAACCCGCAGTTTCAGATTATACTGAAATTACTGTAAATCAAATCAAATGCAAATAAAATGCACATGCAACTATCAAACAATCACAATAGGCCTATAAAAAAATGAAATGGTTAGAATTCTGACTAAGTGTGTATTAGTGTAGACATAGAGAAAAATATAAAACAAAGGAAATAAAAGTATAAATCATATAAAGTCAATATAAATCATATAAAGTAAATATAAATTAAAGAAACACCTCCTGATTATAGCATCACAGCATGGTACGGCAACAGCACTGCATGACCAAGCTTTGCAGATGATGGTCAGTTCAGCTCAGAGCATCACAAGGACTGAGCTACCAACCATCCTTGACCTGTAGCCAGCATGGCAGGAGGATGGGTAAGTAGCAATTAAGTAAATAAGTAAATATAAATAAGTATAAGTAAATAATTATTTTATAGCACATTTACACAGCTTACACAGACCAAAGCTCTGTTTTCAAAACAGAAAGAAAAATAAAATAAAATAAAAGTAAATCAAAATAAAATACACATACTTCTACACATTAAACAAGGAACAGTAGGACACAGAAAACGAGCATAGCATGTTCGGGCAGAGAAGGCCAGAGAGAACAGGTGGGCCTGGATTTAAAGTACCCTTCGAATCCAGATTTCTTGCAGGAGCACAACATAAATTTGCTCAGAGAGAGACTCTGGCAATGAGTAATAATGCACGTTACTTTTGCCCCTTGCATTGGGGGAAACCAATCACATCTGTATCTGATATAGGCGGACCAGAGGCGAGCTAAAGAGATGACAGTCGTAGTATTATCCAATTGCATCGAAGTCCGGAATCAGTCAGTTAACATTGGTTGTTTAGCGTTATCCAATTGCGTGCAGTCAGATTTTCAAATGCATGCTTGGTGCCGTCCCTCAAGTTGGGCCATTACATTATTAGTAGCCAGACCCTTAATCTTTCGGATTTGGGGAATCTCCAGGCTAGATTTAAAGTGATGGAGAGGGCAATCCTTATATAAGGTGGCAGCTGATTCCACAAGCGTGGAGCAGCGACTGCAAAGGCTTTATCGCCTTTTTGCCTTAGCTGAAAGCAGAGGATATGGAGAAGGTCTTTGTTGCCAAAAGACCTGGGGGCTGAATGGGGCAGTATGAGGTCAGAGATGGAAATTGGGACCATAATATTAGGCATGCAAATATCAAATATATTATGCTGCCTTTCCCAGCAGAAATGCCATATTACATGGTATGCTACTGCATTTTAGGAAGCATCCTGTGACAAATTATTTTATTTTGAAATTGAATTTGTACGTTTGTTGAATCCCATAAACTTGAAACTGAATGGACAAGTAGTCTAACCCTGGCTGCAGTGTGCAGGCACTAGGACTAGGACACTAGGTGGCGATACTGCTCTGAGATGTGCAGAGCCGTGGAGGAGTGAGTTGGACGCCAACAATATCCGGTAAACAAAGATGGCGACTGCTAACTTCAACAGATTGTCGTAGTTATCATGTAAGTTGGGTTATTGTTTATTCCCTTTGGTAAAACATGTGCTTAGTGGTATATTTTCGCAGATATGGTACATCATAGCAGCCATCCCAGCATGGCAAATGTTGGTTATGGTATCGTTATATCGTATAAAGTAACATAAAAGATCATGTGTTGCTAGCTAGCCGACGTATCGTTAACTTTAGCTCTCTAAACATAACGGCGAAAGAAAACAAATACTTAATGGAATACCTAGCCAAGAGGGAACCGGACTCAGGGCTAATAGATGCCATTTCCTGTTGATGTGGCATGAAGAACACTAACATGACAATGTTTTTCTAGAAGGTGGAGTTAACGTTACCTAACTAGCAAGCTAGGCTTTAATGATTTTGGCAGCTTTCTTGGCATATTCGTTTAAATGGATTGGTGGCGATAGATGACATTGGACATATTCAGACACTGTACCATAAATTGTTTTGGTTAACGTTTTGGTTAACGTTGCCTTTTTTTTTTTTTATCTTTGTCAGGGATTATTTAAACTGAAACCAACTGTGTGTCGACAACGTACACCCCTCTCCCCTATCTGCGAAGTACCCGATTCATCACAGTTATGTCTACAGAAGTCATCATGAAAGGTAGGAAGTCTCCTGTATCTCTCAGTAGACTGTAAACAAACTTGCATACCAGACCTGACGGTAGCCAATCACTTGAGAGACTGTGTCTCATCCAATCCCATTCCTTGATCCCAACCCTGATAATATGGCCTCTTTTCAGCCTCTTCCACTGTGTCCATCCGTGGACCCGGAGATGGTATGGAGATGGACAAGCCGGTGCTGGCCCCGGAGATCTCCACGGAGATACCACTGCTGAAAGTGGCCACCCCGAGAGTGAGTCCTCGGCGGGCTGCCCTGCTGGCACCAGCACCAACACCGCCTCAGGCTCCTGGCGTGTTGCACCTCGGCAAAGTGAGCCGCGAGGCTTGCACAGAGGTGGAAGCCATCCGTATTGTGGTTCCGCGAGCCGCCATCAGCAGGAGCACACGGGCCGGACCCCATGAGGAGGGGAGGGGAGACTATGGGAGAGGTGAGAAGGGGTCGCCCCTGCATGGGGAGGACCACTCCTCCGACCTGCTGGAGTGGAAGAGTGCCATGGAGAAGCTGCAGAACTCAGAGCGCAGGCTGCTGCAGGATAAAGAGGGTCTGTCCAACCAGTTACGGGTGCAAACTGAGGTGAGGAAGTGGATTGGGCTCATTACATACATGGAAATTCTTCTGAATAGTACGGAGATGGCCTACTGGTTAGCACTTTGGACCTGTAACCGGAGGGTTGCCGGTTCGTACCCCGACCAGTAGGTATGGCTGAAGTGCCCTTGAGCAAGGCACCTAACCCCTCACTGCTCCCCGAGCGCCGCTGTTGATGCAGGCAGCTCACTGCGCCGGGATTAGTGTGTCCTTCACCTCACTGTGTATACACTGTGTGTGTTTCACTAATTCACGGATTGGGATAAATGCAGAGACCAAATTTCCCTCACGGGATCAAAAGAGTATATATACTTATACTTATACTTATAGTAACTGTTAAACTTCAGCTTCACTATTAACCCATTAAGACCGGATGCACCTTACAAGTGTTTCTCCCTTTAAGGCCGGATGTGCCGTCGGAGTGTTTCTGATTGGTGTTTCAGGTTTTAGCAGGTGGTTTTCAGAAAATGCTTAGGTTTTAGAGAGCCTTTTTAAGGGGCGTTCTAGGTCTTAATGGTTAAGTGGGTCAGTTATAATCATTATATTATGATAATGGTTATATTTATTGCAGTGGACTATCATTAATTCATTAATCATTGGCACACGCACAATCATATGCTTAAATTATGCATTGTTTTGTTATTGTCGATTTCCTATTCTGTGTTATGCATTGGGTGAAAGCATCTGCTAAACTCATAAACCTAGGGGGATGATGCATGGGGCAACTTTTTGAGGAATGTTGCTGGGCAACCACATAACCAGTTGCATATGTGCTCTGATTGGATGATCATGATAATTTGCTTACTCACTCCAGCCAATATATCAATGTCAATATCAATGGGAATGTACCTGAACAATACTCATGGAACTCATTAGAATATAGGCCAACAACATTGCTCAACAAGTTCCCCTGTGTATCATCAGTGTTATAGTAATAATTGTTGAACTCTCATTATTCGGCTTGTGCCTTGAATAGAAATGAAATATGCCCGGCAATTAGAGCAATGGGCCTTTTTCCACAGGAACAGTAGGGCATGTACAGGTGTTTGTGTAATGACATTTACTAAGATTCTGATTCTACTCTGCTTAAATTTAACAGAAATTTCATTAATTCATTAGCAATGTCTGTTCTTGCCTACTACTTTGTGTCAGAGTGGCTACTGCTATATAGGTCTAATAAACTAACTGTGCCTTTATCTGTAGGTGAACAGAGAGCTGAAGAAGCTGTTGGTGGCGTCGGTGGGGGACGACCTGCAGTATCACTTTGAGCGGCTGGCGCGGGAGAAGAACCAGCTGATCCTGGAGAACGAGGCCCTGGGCCGCAACCTGGCGCACACGGCAGAGCAGCTGGAGAGGATGAGCATCCAGTGTGACGTCTGGAGGAGCAAGTTCCTCGCCAGCAGGTGTGTGGGTGTGGGTGTGGTTGTACTCGTACTCGTGTGTGTTTGTATTCATGTGTGGGAGTGTGAGTTCAGGTACATAACATGTGGCACCAGATATTCAAGTTTTTGTACACTGGACAGAGAAAATGTTATAATCTATCTGTGTTTTCATGAGTATCTGAGACAAAGCTCCCATGAAGGCCAGTAGTTGTAGTTGTTCTCATAACATTCTTATAACAAAACCATACAGTATCAGTGATGCTTCGTCTGTTTTATGTGGCTTATGTTGGATCATCCTGATTTGCCAAATTGGCTGTCAGGTTGTTTTTTGCAGGTTTCCCAATTACAGAAATTCATAGTTCTCATGATGTCTTGGTTTTGATGTAGAGTGATGGCTGAAGAGCTGACCAATGCTAGAGCTGCTCTTCAGAGACAGACCAGAGACGCTCAGAGCGCCATCCAGGACCTCCTGAATGAGAGAGAGGAGTTCTCCAGAGACATGGTGCACACACACAGGTATATCATATATTTTATGCCATAATTTAACTGTGTAACATCATTTATAGTGTGATCTTGTGGATAGATGTGTTTTGATGGACACTAGCAAGGATAATGGTCTTGTGGTTAGATTTTTTTTTTTTGACTGATGTTTGCAATGTACAATGATTACAAAAACCCTGTTGTGTTTTTGTTATGGCTGCCACTGATAAAGACTGAGAAAATGTAATTTAGCTAATGACTGATGCCACTAATGTTGATGACTGATTGACTGACTGTTGATGACTGATTGAATGACTGATTATTTATTTGACTGATTGACTTTAGAATAACATCTGTTTGACTAGGAGCGATAGTGAGGATTTTTTGGTTGGATGTGTCGACTAGGCTCGAACACAGGTGGGCCCCTGATTAGATGGGTGTTGACTGACATGCTCACATTGGTGTTGATGACTTCATGACGCTATGATTGACAGATCTCTAGAGCAGCTGCTGGTATCACTACAGTGGGGTCGTCAGCAGACCTACTACCCCAGTGCTCAGCCGCTGAGCACGGGGGAGCTGGCTGTGACCAACCGCAAGCTGGCCGATGCCATCAACTCCCACTTACTGGGCAACGTGGGAGGCAGCAGAAGCAGTAGCCCCAAGAGCAACCCGAGCTCGGAGCTGTGCAACACGCCCGCAGAGAAGATGGCTGAAAAGGTACAATAGACTTTTCTTTTTGTTTATTTTGCTTCTGATAAAAAGTTGGCACTGCTATTGGTAAGCTTTTAAGGTCCAGTATAACCTGTAGTGAGATGGCTGAGAAGGTGCGACATTACTGGCAAATGACTTAGCTGGTGCCAAATATTATCCTGTACTAAGCCAAATTATGTGTGTATAGCTCACAGTATTGGTTAACTGTAGAATGGCTTATGATTTTATCTGTTGAAATTCAGGTTTACATAAGTCAGTCACTGTCTCTGCACTGGTTGTTGCTTTGGGTGAAAAACGCAGCTTTGTTTTGAAAAGGCATTTAAAGCAGCTATGAAAATTCAGGTCTGGGAAAAGTCATGGAATTTTACATTTGATTTAGAGTGGGAACCCTGAAGTTCATCTTTCCTTGCCTCGTTACAGGTGCTTCGGACTCTGGACCCTATATCTGGCGTGGAAATCAAGGGTGAAGACGACTCGCCTGACTCGCCGCCTTCATCCTTCCTGCCTAATAAGAAAAGCATAGGACGGTTCCACCCGTACACACGATACGAGAACATCACTTTCAACTGCTGTGAGCGCTGCAGTGGAGAACTGCTGGTGCTATAGAGGGGGCCCAGACAGTTTGCTTTCCCTGCTAATGGAATAGGTTACAGACAGACTGTTGTTGGAGGTATGTAGAGTGCTGGTGTCATACCATGTGCTCAAGAGACTCAAAGGTACATTGATTCTTGGCTTCATTTTCTTCTCAGCACTAGTTTCGCTCGAGAAAAATCAAAGCCTATACACATTACATCCATTGCTTTTCATGGTGTTGATGGAATTTTTGTGCGACATGAAATAGGATAGGGTAGTAATTGGACGAGTGCAGAATACTCACAAATTTGATTTGGGGAAAAACCATTTGTATTTCATTAGTGTAATTTGAACCAGTTCTTGTAAAAATTTCAGGGTGAGTGTGTATGTTGCCAGGCTTCAAGAGTGTGAACTCTCAGATACTACACCAAAACTCTGAACAATTCCCAAATTACCGTACTATCCATTGGATCACTACTTGGTTCCTGTTTGTAACCAAAGAGCGTTATTAGTGGAAAAACTCAAGCATTCCTGGGTGTAGCGAGGCTGATGTTTGATTAGTTGTACTGCCCAGGTCAACATGAACCTTATTGCAATATGAAAAAGGCATACTTGAAAAGGGGTGCTGCTGTAGAGAGATTGATTTGAGATTAACACGTTTTACTTGAAATGTCTAAAAAGTTTGTATTATGGCTGCAAAATTGTAAACTGTTTTACAATTTATTATTATATTATGTTTTTAAGTGATCTGTGTGAATTTAATATGACAATGGCTGTATTTATTAAGACATATATCAGTGGAACTACATTTGTCACTTTTATCAAGCATTTTATTTGGGTATAATAATAGAAGTGGTATTTGCTGTACGATATGATGCACAGCTGTGTTTTTATTTTTTCCCTTATGCTTTTACACTGAATTGAATCCCAAAGTGATTATCACTTGTCATTTCATATTTCTAATACTTTGGGTAATGGTTTTGACATTTTATGGTGCAAGAATTTTTTTTTCAGTTTGATAAAAGTATAAAGTGATCATTTGCACAAATAAGACCACACAAGAGTGAGGATTCTTAACAGGAGTCTATCATTATTGGAGGAAGTGATGTCACACTTTGTGATGCCTTGATGTGTGAGCTGTATTGAAACAGTTTAATACAGCATAATCTCAAATCTCGGATTTTGTGTTATCTTTGAGACCAAAATAAATTGATTGTGGTAAATAGTTGTTTGTCTTATACTTAATATAATACAAATCCCACTTCTCTGGATTAAAGTGTAACTCCGGAGTAGAAACAACCTAGGGTCCTTTTACAGTAGTTAACAACTTCAAACTTTTGATTGAGAGCAAAATTACATGAATTGGTGACGTTTTGAGCAAGACCGTATTTGCATTGTCACTGAATGGGCTTACAGTGATGCTAACAGGGCAAGGTGCCACGTAGCTATCTTATGCCACTAATGCTCAAAATATAATTACACTTCTGTGGTGAGGGTTTCTACAGACAAACCGAAGTATTGTAAACTTTGAATGTGTACAGAGAGATTATAACAAGGCCTGTTTCTGTAGGAAGAAAATTCCATGACTTCCTGGTCCGGTATCGTCAAATCAGCGGGCGCGTTTGATCGAATCAGCGCTGCGCAGATCTGGCATGGTTGTATTGAAAGATTCTGCCAGATCTGCGCAGAGTTGCAAGATCAAACCAAAAACGGCATCAATTAACGTCATTTTGCTCTCAATCAAAAGTTTGAAGTTGTTAACTACCATAAAAAGACCCTAGGTTGTTTTTACTCCGGGGTTACATTTTAATTCATAATTAGTAATTCATGGTAACCTGGATTACAGATTACCTGACCGAGCGACCACAGTTCGTCAGACTGAAGAACTGTCTCTCTGACACTGTGATCTGCAGCACCGGAGCGCCACAGGGAACTGTGCTCTCTCCAGTCCTGTTTACCCTGTACACATCTGACTTCTGCTACAACACCGAGTCATGCCACATGCAGAAGTTTTCTGATGATACTGCAATTGTGGGGTGTATCAGGAACGGGCAGGAGGAGGAGTACAGGAGCCTGGTGGAGGACTTTGTGCAATGGTGCAAACTCAATCATCTTCAACTTAACACTTCAAAGACCAAGGAGATGGTGGTGGATTTCCGCAGGTCTAAGCCCACTCTGCTACCAGTTCACATTGATGGGGTCAATGTGGAGGTGGTTAGCACCTACAAGTATCTGGGTCTCCACCTGGACAATAAACTGGACTGGTCAGCCAACACTGATGCACTCTACAAGAAAGGGCAGAGCAGGCTGTACTTCCTGAGGCTGCGGTCCTTCAATGTGTGCAGTAAGCTCCTCAGGATGTTCTACCAGTCTGTTGTTGCCAGCGTCCTCTTCTATGCAGTAGTATGCTGGGGTGGAAGCACAAGGAAGAAGGATGTGGGGTGAATTGACAGGCTGGTAAGGAAAGCTGGCTCTGTAGTGGGAGCTGAACTGGAGTGTATCACTTCACTATCTGACAAAAGGACCCTGAACAAACTGATTAACATCTTGGACAATGAGGGTCACCCACTCCACAGCACTATTGTTAAACAGAAGAGCCTGATCAGCTGGAGACTTCGCTCACTGCCTTGCACAACTGACAGACTGAGAAAGTCATTTGTCCCCAGGGCCATTGAACTGTTCAATGCCTCACTTAAGGGAAGAGGAGAGATAGACTTCTCTGCATAGTCTGTCTGCCTCTTCATCCCCTCCATGTTTGGTACTGTCTGTCCACTAGCCACTTGTACCACTGTCTTTATGCCTCACTGCGTGCTATATTAGCACATTAGCACATATGCATAACCCCCCCCCCCCCTCCATGCCACAGCCGAACTGTGGACACACTTATACATTTTCTTAAATAGTTAAATATATAGATATATAGACTTTCCTTTACTTTACTTTATTTCTGCATTGTTGCACTGTTGACTTACTCATTTGCACTATCACCATGACCACTATCACCATTGCACTACCACCATGACACTCATTCACACAGAGCACCTTAGAGCACCTTACCATACCATACCTTACTATGCACAGAGAATCACAGGCTCAGTCCCTGCCTCAGTCATTGCAAGCGCCTCTGATTTATTAATCCCCACTATGTGGATACTGTTTTTAGAATTGATTTAGATTAAGTGTTAGTATAATTTGTAATTTTGTTATTTGTATTTTAGTATATTTTTATATATTGTATTAAGTGTTAGTATAATTTGTATTTTAGTATATTTAGCATATTATTTATCTTCTACTGTCCTTACTACTTAGTTGTGTTTTTATATTATATACTTTAATTACTCTTCTGCTGTTAAAGAATGTGTTTGTCTTGTATGTATGCTGCTGAGACCTTGAATTTCCCCTGGGGATCAATAAAGTCTATCTATCTATCTATCTATCTATCTATCTATCTATCTATCTATGTTCTCTACAACATGCAACACTGCATAAGAGGGTCTGTGCAAAGTACTGCTATTACAATGATGCAATACAGACAGAAGACATCAGCAATATCCTTTTAATGGGCTTTCACTGGTCTAACACATTTCTTGAATGTTGCCATAAACATTTTAGTTAGTGCAGCACTAATAGCATAGACAATGTCCCACCCTTTCCATGAGGTTTTCAGAAATCAATCAAGATTTCCCCACACAATAATATCCAGATGACTGATATCCTAACAAAGTGATTTAACATCGATGATGACTTATGAAGGTCCATGGGTTGAGATCTTAGTTCCAGTGCATTGCTTTGTTTTTGTGTAAGTATATGGATGACACTTGTACACAAGTTCCTGATAGCAATACCATTCAATGGTTACTCTTCCCACCAGTTCTTTCTGGCCTTCTGAGTGTCAGAGCGTGCAGCCCCCTTACTTTTCAGTACATTTATTATTGGGCTCTGAAGAGGAGCTTTACCTTCCGCTCTACCTTTAGAGCGTTGTTTGCTGATGAACAAGTTTTTTAACTCTCTGTTTGCCTGTATTGTGTCTCTCCCCTCTGCACCCTTGAAGTCAGTACTGCCCTTCTTGGCAGAGTAGAAGCCGGCATGCTTCCTCTGGGGCACAAACTTCAAGGCCTCCATCCAGCTTCCGGTCTCCTTGACGGCCATCAGAATGCGGAATATCCGATCTAAGCTCAGGTTCTTGGTACCACATTCCCAGTGCAAATACTCATCCAGTGGCAAACGCGCAGTGGTCAGCTTCAGACGCTTGGCATTGGCCAAAGAGACTCCGGGCAGGTTAGAGCGGTCCACCAAGGCCCCGATGATGTACACCTTGTTGTGATCAAAGGTGCGGAGCACGTTGGGCGAATCAGCTGTCAAGTACACCAGCTGTTCACGAGGGAACATGTCAATGTGTTGCTGGGGGGAGGTGGTAATTAGGAGGTTCTCCCATGCTTCAGTACTGTAGCGTTTGAGTAGTTCCTTGTGGTAGGCACCTTCGGGATTGAGGTTGCAGAAGTGCAAGTGAAATGGTTCTACAGAACGTCGGTTACAGCCTTCAGTCTCCAATAGTTGGTTGATTGTGTTTTCTATCTCACGCCGTGTCATCTGCGGTTCATAGCTCATGTCAAACACCAGCGGCTGGCCAAACCGCATAGCCTGCGCACCCTGCCAGCCAATTAGTCGGTCAAGAGACCGCTGCCAGTAGTGGAGAATAAAAGTGTTCTTTAGCTTGCTGCTGCCTTCTTCATCATCACCCTCTTCTTTGCTCATCTCCTCCTTTTTGGCCAACCACTCCATCTTCTTCTTTTCTTGTTTCTCCTTGTTGGCCTTCTTGTAACCTTCTTTGATGGACAGGAATTTTAAGTACTTTTTCTTTGCAGACTTGGAGGTGAGCTCAGCTACAATCTCTAGCTGTTCGTTCGTAATGTCCTCTGGCACTTTCTTTCCTGCCTGACGCCACATCTCCACCATTTCACGGGTAGCTTCCAGTGGGGGATCCTGGCTCATCTCCCTGGCCTCTCCTTGGACGGTGTCATCGTCACTGGTCCTTGACGTCTCTTCTTCTGCCACCTGAGACCTCATTACGGATTTCCAGATGTCCAAGTCCAACTTCTCTTTTTCTTCGTCTTTGGGCTGATGCACATCTTTCCACTTCGGCCAACTTGTGCTGAGAGACCGTGTAGGGTTTTGGAGGTGGTTGAGTGAAGACGCGAAGTTTGCAGATGGCGACAGATACCTTTTCTTTAAAACTAATCTTGGAGGCAAAGAATGACAACACTGTCGCAATTCATTCAGCAGAGATAACTTCGCGAATCTCATGCTCATGACTGAACATGTACGTGATTAACAGCCTGTGAAGTAAAGGTAGGCAGCAAATTGGTTCCGACTTCTACTGCTAGCAAAGAAGCTAGTTATCTTTGATTTAGAAACTTGTACATCCAACTTTAGTTTGGTGTGGTGACCTCGTGTGTAAGAGCAGTTGTGTAATAGTACATAAAGAAAACTCAAAAGATTCACCGCTAATATGATGCACTGTGTCCCGTTGTGCTCATGCTTCCATGGAAGGTCACGTTGGTCATCAGTGCATCTGGTTTCTCTAACCGTGGGGAAACAACTTGCTTACGTACACATCATATTCTCTTACATGCACTTCATATATATGTGATCAAATCCGATTTGTTTAGATACAGGATGTAACTTGTGATACCTGTAATATAAATATATTTCTACAACACGTAATGCCACATACAGAAAATATCTGTAAGCCTACTTTAAAAAGATCCCAATTTGTACACGGAAACTTGATATTGTTGCACAGAAGAAAACGCGCATCGGATGTTGTTATGACAGACAGTGTATCATTTTGCAGTTATGAGTTTATTTCTTCCTAAGTTGTCTTGCAAGAAAGACATCGATACAGTCATTAAAACTGTTGCTGAAAAGGTTCTGGTTCTACGTTTTGGAAGAGATGATGATGTGATATGCATGCAACTAGATGAAATTGTAAGTAAACGTAGCCTAACGTTTGCAAACTACTGTAATGCATGAATGCTAATCTTACCCACAATATGTGTTTGTCTTAGACTACGTAAAAGCCTTACCAGCTCAGTCGAATCTGATTATTTCGGTAGCCTATGCTGATAACGCGTTCCATTTTCTGTCACTAGCTGTCAAAAACATCCCATGATTTAAGCAACATGGCTGCTATCTATATTGTGGATGTGGACAAGGCACCTATCTATTCTCGCTATTTTGACATCAGTTTCATCCCCTCAACGGTGTTCTTCTTCAACGGACAACATATGAAAGTTGACTACGGGTGAGGCATGGAGACAAAGCGTGCAAATTTGATGGACGTGTTTATAGACAATGGTTTTCGACACGTGTTGATCCAAATCCTGACGATGTGTTGGGTCAGGTTGTAGCGTTACCCTGATCTCTTTCGTACTCTTTCCAAAGGTCTCCAGATCACACGAAGTTTGTGGGGAGCTTCAAAACCAAGCAAGACTTTATGGATCTCATCGAGGTGATCTATCGTGGAGCCATGAGAGGAAAGCTAATTGTTCAGAGCCCGATAGACCCCAGAAATATCCCCAAGTACAATCTACTCTACCATGGCATCTAGGGTAGGGTAACAGAATGGACAAACGGGTCAATTTGATGCTGGTGGTGAGAGTTTTGTTTCCCATGGAAACAACAAAATATGACATGATGTTTGAGTTTCTTCTTGTGTCAGAATAAGTGGCCAAATATTTATGGCTCTAATCAAGGATTGAGTTTTTTTACTTGCATTTTTGGTTGTGTTGATATACTAATGAAATAATAAAGGTTTGCATTACTATTCTTTTATTCATGATTGTTGATGTGGCATCCCCACACACAACAAATATCACCAATTTACTTCCAGATGCATAATAATGCAAAAGTGAAAGAAAATAATTTTATACTCCTTAAGACAGGATTTCATCTGTTGATGTACTGCATATTTGATAATAGCCCAAACATATTTCTTTTTAAATATTAGTGTCTTATTTACTGGGGTGGTTGCCAGCTCTGATGTCCCTTTCCTGGGCCAGGCACATACTCCTGCTCCTGGTGACGATGCTGAAGGGAGTGGGTGGTGCTCTGGGTCTTATCGCCTTGGTAAAGAACCGAAACACTGACTCCATGCAGGTAGCAGGTGCGCTGTCGTGGCATAGAGTGCCGGCAGAGAGCTGCATGCCAGCTCTTAGGGTGCCCACGGGTCCGTTCAGGGGTTTACTGCTAAGCACCCACCTCCTAGAGTGGGCACGCAGCCACCCGCGCCCATCCGCCCTCAGGGGCTGGTGCCACACGTTGTGGGAGGAGTCTATGAAGGCAACTGCTGACACACGGCTCTCTACTGCCTCTGCTCGCCGACACAGCAGGTCCACAAACGCCAGTCCACCGTAACCATGAGCAACCATCACTATATGTTCAGCAGCACTCTGGAAGATTTGTTAAAAGTCAAAGCAATACATTGCCACAGTTATATACAATGCTGTGTGTGTGTGTGTGTGTGAGTTACAACTGCAAATATCAAATGTGCAACAAACACTTTGGGTCATAATTAAATTGACAGACTGAGTGCAAAGTGTCTTGAGCATGACCATGTGGGAGCATTCAACTGACCCACCAGCTTTGGGATCTGGCTCATGGCATTAAAGGTAAACTATGCAGTATTGGCAATTTCCTTACTGTTTTCTCAGTTTTTGCTTCTTTTTCGCTGGCTCTGTCATGACGAATGTCTGAGAAACTCCATCACTACCTTTTTCTAGCCGATGCCTGCAATTCGCTACACTCGTTATACTTCCTGACACTGAGGCCGTCGGCCCGCCGGCCCACAGTTGCAAGGGTGTTTTTTCCGCTTACAGGCGCTATAGGGGGAAGCGAGACGGCCACCATTCAACCCGAAAAAAGTCATATAACCATTCCAAGGACTCTGAAGCTGTTAAATGAAGGTAAATTAAGCTAAAAAAACTTGCATATTAAGCTAAAAAACCTGCATAGTGTGCCTTTAACTTAGCAAATCGATTTTGTCTCATTAAATATAATTACTATTAGACTTTGTTGGTTGCCTGTCATTTCAATTAGGGCCCTTTGTGTTGTAATATAAATAAGGTTTCTAGGCCAAGTATACTTGCGTATACAAGAAATTTGGTCTCTGCATTTATCCCATCCGTGAATTAGTGAACACACAGAGCACACAGTGAACACACAGTGAGGTGAAGCACACACTAACCCAGAGCAGTGAGCTGCCTTGCTACAGCGGCGCTCATGTTGTGTGGAATGTGGAAAACAAGGTGTTAAAAAAGAAAGTGTGATTAACCTGGGAGATCAGGCAGTCCCAGACACGGCAGACATGCTCCTCAGATGACAGCCCTCCCTCGTTTGGATTCATGAGCAGCACACCCCAGCTCTCGCTTATGGCCCAGAGCACGTAGAGAATCTGACCGCCTCTCCTAAGGCCCTCACGGACCACCATCCTCCAGCTCCACACTCCGCAGCGTATGGTGCCTGTGTCCTGAACCAGCACCAACAGGGCCCTCTTGTTCTGCAGCGCTCCAGGACTCATGTACACAAAGCCCTCGTTGTGGGGCAGAAAGGCCCTTTGCAGCTGCAGGTGGTGCTCGAGGATGTTGTAGACATATGTGGTGATGAAGCTGCAAAGAGTTGCCTGCTCTCTTTGGGTGCTCTGGACGTCGTGGCAGTTAAAGCGGAAAACATACAATTCTCCTGTGACCTTATGGCACAGAAGGCCATCCTTTGTGAAGCAATAAGGGAATCCAGACAGACTCTGGTTGTTGTGGTCGATGTTAGATCCAAACTCCATTCTGCTTTGCTGGAACACCTGAACTATGAGAAATCAATAGAGTTAATAGGTCTCCAAGAACTGGGCAAACAATTTAACTTGCAATTTAAGTGCAGTTGTAGAAGGAAAATGTAAGATGTTCTATAATCAAATTTGTCACAGTGCTATAATGTGCCAAAACCACAGGCCTAAGCCCTCCTCTGGTATGTGTGTTTTTTTTTGTCCTTTCCTGCTATGCATACCTGACTGGACTTGTCAGTGGCACTCTATTGTGTGAGAACACCTGATGTGGCTAATCAAGACTATGATAATTACACGACTTTAATCAGGTGTGCTCGAAACTGGGTGTGTTCCACTAAATTTAAGTGGCATAGAACACAGCTAGTTATGAAGAGCAAGGGAAAGATTAAGGGTCTCTGGATTAAATTATTTGTTAAATGAGGTAGATCGGGGGGGGGGGGGGGGGGCGGTATAGTCAGGGATGGGCAAAAATACATCAGAATGTGTCTTAAAATAAAATACCAAATGCCCTCATTTGAAATGTATCAAAATAGACTACAAAATACTGTAGCCATATTACATATCAAAATAAAATACTGTATTTTTGTATTTTAAAAATACTCAAAATAATTCTTTAGAGGGAGCATGGAATCACTTTGTAAATCAGCTTTTGTATCCCAAACATTTAGCCTAACTAAACATAAAACTAACTAGATGTACCACAAAGCGGTACAAAATATGACCGCCACTCAGTCCTGCACATTCTCTCTGCAAAAATAAATCACGCTTATCAATGTCTCCTACTCCATCCCCTACTCTTGCAACTTTTGTGTATCTGAATGAGTATGTGCATGTGTGTGTTTGCTTTTGGGTATATGTGTGCTTCTCTGTGTGTGAGTTTTGACTTGTGAGTGTTTGTGTGTGTGTGTGTGTGTGTGTAGGTGTGTAGATAGATAGACAGATAGATAGATAGATAGATACTTTATTGATCCCCAGGGGAAATTCAAGGTCTCAGTAGCATACAGACAACATACACACATTCACTAACAGCAGAAAAAGTAATTAAAAGTATACAATATAAAAACACAACTAAGCAATAAGGACAGTAGAAGATAAAGAATATTAGCCTAGAAATCTAGACGCGCCCCTAGCGGAAGCAAATTACATTTGCTGCCAGGGCTAGTCTAGCAACTCTCCGTTGGCTTGTGAGCTCCAGAAATCGAAACTAAATCAGGCCAATGAAATTGTGTATAGAGTCGTTAGGTGGGCTTAACATAATGATTGATGGCAGAGTTGCAACGGTTTGGCTTGAATTCCCTGCTACTTGAAAACAAATAAGATGGATGTTGCTGCTGGCGAACAGTGTGACACGAGTTAAGCTTTTATTAAGTTGGCAAACGTTTGAACTAGCCAACTAGCTCTGCTGGTGGGAAACGCATGGGACTCATAGCGCTGCCGCTGTCCTATTGCATGCAGAGGGAATTTGAAAGACAACTGATTATCCCGCCCCTTGGACTGAGCACTGCGAACGGTGAGTTTCCAGACCCTACATTTTAATGTGGGTCTGGCTCGTCAGGCTAAAAGAATATACTAAATATACTAAAATACAAATTATACTAACTAACACTTAATCTAAATCAATTCTAAAAACAGTATCCACATAGTGATGATTAATCAATCAAGAGGTGCTTGCAATGACTGAGGCAGGGACTGAGCCTGCGATTCTCTGTGCATAGTAAGGTAAGGTAAGGTGCTCTGTTTGAGTGAGTGTCATGGTGATAGTACAAATGAGTAAGTCCAACAGATCAACAGTGCGAGAATAAAGTCTATATATCTATATATATAACTATTTTAAGAAAAGGTATACAGTGTGGCCACAGTTCGGCTGTGGCATGGAGGGAGGGGTTATGCATAGCCTATGTGCTAATGTGCTAATATAGCACGCAAACAGTGAGGCAGAAAGACAGTGGTAAAAAGTGGCTAGTGGACAGACAGTATCCAAACATGGAGGGGGTGAAGAGGCAGACAGACTATGCAGAGAAGTCTCTCTCTCCTCTTCTCTTAAGTGAAGCATTGAACAGTTCAATGGCCCTGGGGACAAATGACTTCCTCAGTCTGTCTGTTGTGCAAGTGTGTGTGTGCGTGTGTCTGCTTGCCTGCATGTGTGTGTGTGTTTTATGTGTCTGTGTATGTGTATGTTCACTTGTGAGTGTGTGTGTGTGTGTGTGGGGGGGGGGGGGGTAATGTGGTGTGTGTGTGTGTGTTCATGTGTGTGTGTGCCTGCTTGCCTGCATGCCATGTGTGTGTTTTTACATGTGTGTGCTTGTTTGTTTGTGGGTGTGCGTGTGTGCATTTGTGTATGTGTGCGTGTATGTGTTTGTGTTTATGTGTGTGTGTGTACGTGCGTGTGCTTGTGTGCATGCCTGTGTGTGTGCATGCGTGTGAGTCTGTGCGTGCGTGCCTGTGTGTGTGCGTATGCCTGCATGTCTACTGTATGTGTATGTGTGTGCATGTGTCTTTATGTGTGTGTTAGTGTGTGTGTGTGTGTGTGCATGCATGCATGTGTGTGAGTGTGTGCGTACCTTTGTGTCTGTGTGTGTTTATGCATGTGTGTGTGTGTGCCTGCATGTGTGTGAATGTATCTTTATGTGTGTGTTTGCATGTGTTCATGAGTGCGTGTGTGTGTGTGCATGCATGCATAGTGTACAGTCACTAAGTGTACACATATATTCATTTATTGTATGGTCCCCCATGAAAAAAAATCCACAAAACTTGGCATGCATTCAGAGGGTGTCTTAATGATCCTTCACATTCCGTGCCGTTTTGAACCTGTCAGACAAAGATACCTGCGATTACAATGCCTCATTTTTGTTTTTTCATTTTTAACTGAGTGGTACAATCAAATGAGTGGATATGGGATGGGTTGACATGGCCCCTGGAGGCCAACATATAAAAAAATGATCATCCTAGGCCCTACGGTTCTCTAGATATTCACAGAAAACTGTGTCCGCCCTACCCTCCTTTCAGGGGGTCCAGTCAGGCAGGTGCCGGGAATCGTTGACACAAAATTACTGAAGAAAAGGCCGTCATAAGGCTACATAATTATGGAATATCACACACCAGAAATTCCAAAACAGTTTAAAAGTTCTAAACAGGCAAACTTATGAGCAGGGATGAATTACTGTACGGGCCTAATGGGCCGAGGGGCCAAAGTGTTCAGGGAGCCTTAAAGCCCAAGCCTCTGTGTGAAATCGCTACTATGTTTTTCACCCCTGATATCTGAATAGGGACCCTCATTCAAATAACATTGGTTATATTATTCACCCTGATATCTAAATGGAGCCCCTCAGTCAAATAACACGTCACGCTAAGTGTGATAATCATGCTTTGTAATTGGCATCTTTTTTCACAACAAGATGCCTTAAATATGTTGATGGTTTTATTTGTCTCAATCTGTCCATTTCTTTGCACAAAACTTGCCAGAAGTCATAACCTAAATGTAATTCTCCCCCATTAATTAAGAGACAGGTCTGCTGAAAAACTGCTGGTTTCATCTCAAGCATGCACATATGAACGCATTTACAGATGCGTTTCTTTATGTAGCCAGTCGCCGACATAACCTGGGAGATCAAACGACAAAAACAGAATATGTGGTTATATTTCACAACTTTTGCGATGTACTGGAAAAGGCTGGCAAGTTTCCTTAAAACTTATGTTTCTTTCTCAATTATAGACACTATGATGTCTCACAGAATGCTATTAGTCTAGATGGAAATAGGGGTCCCTGGCTTTTTTTTATGCCACCTGATTTTTTTAAATCCTTAAAGTGCCTTAATCTTAATCTGCCAGTACCAAGCTGAAATGTCCCAAAGGCTTCATTTTTAACCCTTTGCTGCACCCGACCGGGTGCAGCAAAGGGTTAAAAAAATATATAGAAGGAAAAATATATAGAAAATATATAGAAAGTATATATACTTTCTATATAAAGAAAATATATAGAAAGTATATAACATTTGAAGTAAACAACATACAGAGACAAATTAACACATTTCCCATACAATTCTGACCAGGAATTTTATGGAATGGTTATTTTTGACATTTGACAATATATTGACCCTATTTCTGGACAAAAATAGCAAAAAATGATACCAAAGATGTGTAATCAACTATTTTTTTGTTTTCCTAAGCGCATAGGGTGATTTTTTCTTTCACAACCTGTTATTTCTTCATCATTCAAGTGTCTATTTTAAGATTATTTTTAACCCTTTGCACCAAACCTGAAAAATCTAAATATGATAACTTTTGATGTAAACAACTTACAGATACAAAAGGACACATTTTTTAATACTCTAACCCAGGGAAAATTGTTATTTGTTGTATTTTACAACATCTTGACCATCTATGGTCATTGTGGAAGTGTGTTGTAGGGGGCAGGATGATTTCATCAGAACCTTTCTATCTATCTTGGAAGCCCTTCAAGTGTTAACAGTCATTATAAACACACCCAAATCAGGACTATGCATGTTCAATGAGGATGTGTCCACATAAAGCATATTTCTTTCATGAGCAAGGAATTATTAGATCAGCTATTTCTCTTGAAAAACACACTACATGAATGAGACCAGGCAGTTCTTGGCATGCTCATGATGCTTTTTGGAATTGTTTTAGAAGCTGTCAAATATCCTGGATGTTGCCAGGAGTGACTGAGTGAGCACTCTTGTTTCTCAAAAAAGTAACTCTCCAGAGTAGAGCTAAAGAAACATGCATCTCCACATAGCGTACTAAAACACAACAATGAGTTTAGAAGTAATAAGACATAGGCCTACAGTTCAATTCTGCGAGAGTGTAGATAATTGAGAAACTTTATTTCTTTCTTATTACTGCTAAATGTATTGTGCTTGTATAGGCTATGTGGAGATGCATTTGGCAGGTTATGAGGTTATGATGAAATCATCCTGCGCCCTACAATACACTTCCACAATGACCATGTATGAACATGTGGGTCTTGGCACTGCTCTCAGAATTTCATACAGGCTAAAACGACTGCTCAGACGACTGAACTCCCAAGAGAAGATGGATCATTATCATTATTATAGTGAACAGAAACAGTGCAGTGCAGTAGTAAGTGGTAATCATTCAAATCACCGTCCCTAATGATCAGTGGTGGAATGTAACGAAGTACAAATACTTTGTTACTGTAGCCTACTTAAAGGAGAATTCCGGTGTGATATTAACCTAAAGTGTATTGAAACATGATACCAACTGTGAACGTATGTCTCATAGCCCATCTCGGCTTGTCCCCTGCACTCCAAAATCTGGCGCTAGTTAGCCGATGCTACCAACAGCTTTTTCAATGGTGGTGCTTCGGCATCGGGCTAGCCATGCAAATAAATCACAGTTTTACACCATTTACGACGCTCAATGTATCTCCACACATCATTGGTAGACCAGTACCTTCTTCCAGTAGCAGCAACTGGAATCCATGCATTTCCACAGAATTATTTTTGGAATCTGATCTCTTATCATACCTGTTCATTCTTACTCGTCGCTCGACTTATCGTGACTAAATTCAAGATGGCTGCAAACACTAAACTTCGTGAAGATACTGTCTGTATAAATCGTCTTGTAAGTAAACGACCAGTGCTTTTTCAAAGTTCTCAATGTCTCGTTTTAAATGTCAGGGCCCTCGGAAGTCTACCAATGAAGTGTGGAGATACATTGAGCGTCGTAAATGGTGTAAAACAGTGATTTATTTGCATGGCTAGCCCAATGCCGAAGCACCACCATTCAAAAAGCTGTTGGTAGCATCGGCTAACTAGCGCCAGATTTTGGAGTGCAGGGGACAAGCCGAGATGGGCTATGAGACATACGTTCACACTCGGTATCATCTTTCAACACACTTTAGGTCAATATCACACCGGAATTCTCCTTTAAGTACATTTTCCACGTATCTGTACTTTAATTAAGTAGAATCTATACATGGATTTCTGCAAGAGGCAGAAAGCACCATAGAGCAGTACCCAGACAGCACAATTATTATGGCTCAGATTTGGCCCAAAACTGGCTTGCCGTTTTGGTAAAGCTCTGGGTGGATGTATGGGCCCTAAATGGCCCAAATTTGGCATGCCAAAATCAACCAAAAGTAGGCCAAAGCTCACCCAAAACCAATTTTGGATTTCCAAACTATAGCCAGGTCCCAAAAAGAATCCTAAATCCCCATAATCCAGCTAAACTGTAGTATAAGTATATACTCTTTTGATCCTGTGAGGGAAATTTGGTCTCTGCATTTATCCCAATCCATGAATTTGTGAAACACACTCAGCACAGTGAACACAGTGAGGTGAAGCACACACTAATCCTGGCGCAGTGAGCTGCCTGCTACAACAGCGGCACTCGGGGAGCAGTGAGGGGTTAGGTGCCAGTAGGCCACGGCTGCCCCATAACTGACCCTAAATGATACCATAATTGTGCCACATGTTTGCTTTTACATAGAAATTATTTATTTATTTAATTTATACAAGCATCTGTATGCGTATATTGCTGGTAATTGTGACTTTATTGCTGATTTAATGGTTATAGTCTAGGTTCACTATATACTTAAAGGTGCTCTAAGCGATGCTGGGTAACGTCACTTCTGTTGACTTTCAAACAAAACAGAGAGCTAACTCGCTAATTCCTCCCCCTCCCTCCTGCTCCTGTGCAATTGAAACTCCTAAACGCGCATCTCATCTGTGATCTGCTGGAACAGGTTGTTATGTTTTAAGGAGCTTTATTATATGTTTTGGTAGATGGGGTGCTGGGTGGCTGGGTTGCTGGATGGCTGGGTAGCTGGGTGCTGGATAGCTGGGCAACTGGTGGCTGGGTAGCTGGGTAACTGGACAGCTGGGTGGCTGGGCAGCTGGATGGCAGGGGTGCTGGGTAGATGGGTGGCTGAGTGCTGTATGGCTGGGTAGCTAAGCTAGGTGCTGGTTAAACCCTGTTAAACTTTGTACTCTCGTGTTTTGCTTAAAGATATTTAACTCTGCAGATCACCCTAGTAGATAACCAGAATTACAGTCCCCAGAATTATAAGTCAGAATGTAAACATGGGCCACAGATAGTAATAACACACAATAACATTAGCCTAAAACTAACTAGCCTACAGCCCATAGGCCTATTGCTTTTATTAGATTAAGAAAATGCATCGTTATGCAAATAATTTTACCTTTAATACTTAAAGTACATTTTAAAGCAGGCACTTTTTACTTTTACTTAAGTAGGGTTGTAATTGTGGTACTTTTACTAGAGTAAATATTTTTCTGGTTATTTGTACTTTTACTTAAAGATGCCATGTGTAATATCTGCCAAAAATCAATTCATACTCCACATTCCATAAAAGATGTGGGCAGTATACCTCCAGAAAGTGAGTTGGTCTACCCTAGAGTAACAACCGAGAAACGTGTATTGCAGTTTAGCTGGCGGTTATGTTTATGTTATGCCCGCATACCGCCTCCCATGGCCGAAACTGGTATTATGACACCTGTCAGGTTGTGGCTAGTAATTTAGCATGCTAATTCTGGTTGATATCTCTGCAGCACTATACCTTGGCATTTTTTTAATGACATCATCGCCCTTATTTCTTCTCATTCGTTTGATGCAGCTCATTTTTTGGATATTTTTACTTCAATTCTTACACATGGCACCTTTAAGTACTGAGTTTCAGTACTTCCTCCACCACTGCTAATGATGCATTACAGACTTCTGCATAAAAAAAATCTTGAATATCTCCAACCAAAATACGTTTACAAGTCGGGAACAAAAAAAAATCAGGCTTGTGTTTCAGATCGAGTCCTTTTACATACGAACCGGAAGTACGGCGATGGCGACCTTGTTGAAAGCATGAAAATGAATACTGTAAACCGTTCAAATACATTGTAACGTGCATTTATACTTTATCATTTTTAAATTAATTCTACACATTGTTTAGTTGTTGTAGCCATGTTTGCCAGCCTCAGAACTGCGTTCTGTGGGTTGGCAATTGGCAGGACAACAGGATGTTCAGGTAAGTTATAACGTTAGCCCGCTAAGTTAACGTTACCCAGTACCTCACGTATGTTAGTATTTTTCGCTGCCAAATTAAGCAACTTGATTACAAATTCAGAATCATTCTGTAAACGTGCAACAATGTAACAGTGTCATGCGCAAGTGTTACGTATTTGCAGGTGGAGCGTTGACCCATATGAAAGTGCTATCTGTGGGACTGAAGACTTATGAAGTACCTCCAGACTATGCTGGTAATCTATCATTTCAATTACATGTATTTTCTTACCCTAACTTAAGTATTCTATATGGTTACACATTTCTACTTTCTGTGGTTAACCTGAAATCATCATGATGTGTCATGAATCATAATCATGAATGTGATTTGATGCTCCACTCCTACAGATGTGGTGTTACCTGAGAAACCGAAATTGAAATTCATCAATAAAGTGCCCAATCTCAAAAAGGCAAAGAAAGAGATGAAGAGAATGAAGGACATCCAGGGCCCTACAAAGGGAGCTGACAAATTCACTGGGAAGGGTCAATATGGCATTGTTGTGAGTCCTATACATAGATTGTGCAACTAAGTGTTTTTGATGCAAAGTACGAATATGAACATAATCAGATTTACATGCATTTCAAAGTATTATAGGTATGAAATGGGTCATAAATTGACACAGCTGCTCTTTTTTAGGCCCTTGGAGGAGGCTTCCTGCACTGGGGTCATATAGAAATGATGAGGTTGAGCATAAACCGGCGTATGGATCCACGAACAACCTTCGCCAACTGGCGTATCAACGCCCCATATAAACCAATCACTCGCAAGGGCCTTGGCCAGCGAATGGGAGGGGGCAAAGGTGCCATTGACCACTATGTCTCGCCAGTGCGTGCTGGCCGCCTGGTGCTGGAGATGGGAGGTAGAATCGAGCTTGGGGAGGTGGAACCTGTGCTCAAGGAAGTGGCCAAGAAGCTACCGTTCCCTGCCAAGGTTGGTTGACTGTCTGATATCAATTTGTGGCAATGAAGCATGATCTTATCTTGGTTGTCTGCCCTTTCCATGTCTGCGCTTAAAAAACATTTAGTGATCTTCAAAAAGCTAAAGAAAAGAAGGGTGTTTAGAGTAACATAATGTAGGAATTCCCCTTTTTGTCAATTTTAAATGTACCGGAGTACCCATTTAGCACTAAGGGGGTTTCTACTTAGTCTAAAATCAATGAAAATGGTTACGCTCCTACCTACAACAACAATGTCATAGACTCCATTCTCCTTATTGACTAGTTGCACGAAAGGCTCTCGGTGGGCTCGTTTGTTTCCTGTGGAGCCAGGTGTTTGAACCTGAATGTAGTTTGTGTCTACACGTCCTTTATCGTAGCGTGCTTCACTAGGTGCCACACCCAACCGGGTCCGTGTAGACACTAATTACATTCAGACTTTTACAACATTAATGATGAAAACAGTTCTAAGTGACACCAAACTTTTGAATGGTATTATATATATACCGTATATATAAGTGATGCAAAGATGGTTTCTGAATTAGCTTGGTTAATACTAGCTCAATATTGAGGCAAGTGATTGTACCAAATATAGTAACCAAGCTAATTCAGAAACCATCTTTGCATCACTTAAATGCTGAATATCCCACTGACCTAGCCTGTGAATTCTGTTCCTGTAGGTTGTGAGCAGGGAAAGTTTGGCTGCCTTGCACAAGGAGCAGGAGGACAGGGCAACGAATAATCAGAATCCCTGGACCTTTGAACAGATTGCCAAGGGAAACATGATGGGGATTCGGAAGGTCCTAAGCCCCTCCGATCTGCACAACCATGGCCGCTATGCTGGAAAGTTCTATTACCCAGACAGGGTCTGAACTGCTGACCTTGCACTTGTGTAAACCCAAGGGAGAGAGGCAACCAAAGGCAGATTGCAATGGACTTGAAGCACTCTTTCATTTGTGATTTACCTCCAGTGTGGTAATGTAAATGTACATGAAGTCATAAACCGTCAGATGGTGATACATGAACAAATACCGCTGCCGACTGGACTGGACTAGATCCTCTGTCTCTAGGACCCATGTGGAGAGAAAGATTTTATCTAACATCTATCATTGTTGTGATATCATTTTCATTCACCACAGATGATGACTTACCAATAAAAGATGTCTCACCAATAAAAGATATACAAAGTTCGTTTCTGTGCATGACCATCACTGTGTTTTTAACGATGTTTTATTATGTTCATTGACAAGATATACATTATTTGCCACTGTGAAACACGGGTCTGCAAATGTTGACGTAAACAGTGACGCATGAGTGTTGGCCGAGTGTCAGTGCTAGTTAGCTATGTACGCATGCGCAGAACACAGCAGTTTGAAGAATTTCCCGCGAAGGGGTGAGTTGAATCAGAGAATGTCTGGTTAAATGGTGTATAACGTTATCGCCATTTACAGTTAACAACTTCATTTCTTACTTTTCTATGACAACATTGTATCACATGTGTTTTAATCGCGTAGACGTATATTCGACCGCGAACCATTAAAGAACTTCAGTTTCGCGAAGTTTGTGTACTGTCTGCAGTGGCGTTAGCCCTTTATGCTAACGTAAAGATGAACTTTTTGCCATTGGTAACAGTCGGCTAGTAGCCTAGAGATATCAGATATCATGAAAATCCTTCGTATCCCAAATGTAATTGGGTAACAACATGTTAACTCTGGAAATAAGTTAACGTTACATTTGTTTAGCGTTGTTGAATACGGTCAGTCTGTTATCAAACCTAACATTATGCTATGCTTCATCAGCAAATCATAAACTTGCCTGTTTCCATGGAGTGGCTTTGATGATTTGATGCCAATCATTATGAAGCCGGTTAGAGGATCTGGAAGAAAATCTACCAAAGCCCCGCAAGGCAGAGGACGGAGTACAAAAAATGTTCCGACAACCTCTGAGGTGGGGGGCAATTTTTTATGGTGGGGGCAGTATGATAGGCCTACATGTTTTTCAAATACAAAGTAGTATTTTGTCACTTGTACTGGATTGAAGAAAATGACTATCATTCAACACACTTTATAGGCGTATATTTTTTAGTGTAGTTTAAAAATACTGCCAAATATTTTGGTAAAACCTATACTTTTGATCATGTGATGACATCATAAAAGTGCAAAGCAATGAATGTAGCTAGCTTCTGACTGGTGCTGACTTATTAATTTGCCCAGATCAGAGTATTGACTCAGGAATATGATCCAGTGTAGATGAGTAGCCTAAGGTGTAGATTGCTCACACACACACGCGCACACACACACACACACACACACACACACACACACACACACACAATACACTCCCTCTCTCACACCAACCCACTCACTCAGCCAGCCACATTACTTTGATTACTTGTTCACCCACATTTATAGGTTTGCCTGTTTTTGGTAGATTTTTTTTAGAACTTTGGAGCAACTTTGACTGTGAAGTGTATGTGTCCTCCAAAGCTGATGATACACAAGGCACCTTTCTGAGCAATGTTGCTAGGCAATGTTCCTGGGTATTGTTGTTCTGGCTCATTCCCTTTGATATTGAGCAACTGCTTTTTCTTGAGAAATGTAATCATCAGTAAGCATGTAACAGGATCAGTGGCATGATCATCCATCCTAATTTTTTAGTATTTTTAAATTGCAAAAATACAGTATTTTATTTTGATACATGGCATGGCTACTGTATTTGAATTTACCACCCTATAATAATGGTATGATAATACCTCACACCATGAAATGTTTTAGGAGCCTGGTACCAGCAGTGAAGGAGTGAAGCAACAGCAGGTGAAGAAAAGGAAAAGTAAGTAGCCTATGAAATTAAGAACATGTTTAAGAACATTGGTGGGATGGAAGGGGTCTTGGGTTAAAATATCCTCGAAATAATATGCAAATCCATAGTTGTATGCTGTCACAGTCTTTTTACTTTCATTTTTGCTATTAAATCATTTTTCAAATATTTTGAGTCATATGTTATGATATCCATATTGCAAATCGCAAAAATCCTAAATGACGGAAAACCAAAATCGTTTGATAGGCATATACCCATTCACCCTGCCTTACTCAATATTATTAACATATTATCAGGGTATCTTAAATTATTTTTTATTAGATTTATTTTTCATGTGGAAGTATAGTTTGTATATTTATATTTTTGTACAGTGCTTTTGTGTCTGCCTTGTCTCTGTTCTGTGTAAATAATGTGCTGCAGCTAAATAGTTATAGCTGGATGAATAGTTATCTCGCAAGCTTGCTAGCTAGTGTCGTGGAAAAACTATCCACTTTCCCGAACCTCCAATCCAACTAGCACTCTGATGTCAAAGACCCGAAGGAGAACACCAAGACGAGAGAAGCTGAAGACTGTTGATCCTTTATTCACCGTATTGCAGTGATAATACAATCCAAACAGCGTCAGGACTGAACCGTCAGGCAATAGAGTGATGAGTGGCAGCTGCTACCCCGATGAGATCTGATCTGAGTGTGCCTGAGCTCTTTCTTTTATGCTCTCAGGGGCCTGGGAGGCGTTCCTATCCACACAAGTTACACAAGTTATTATGTCTAGATAAAATCACCACACTAGCAACCTTTTGTACTATCAGTCTATCTACAGTAAATGGTATCTAATTCTGTCACCAAAGCCTTGCCACCCTAAGTGCATTCCCTCCATGCCAACCAAAGATCACTACTGCATTCATACTTTGAAGTGCGTCAGATGCAGCATTTGTTAATCACTGTATTCATCATCCGCAGTTTCTGATCTGTTTTTATGAAAGCTGTTTTTTTTTTTTTAATCAGGGCCTCCATCATCAGCTGACATAAACAAGTTCAGAGGCCGAGAGAAATGGAAAGCGTTGGCCCAGCCTATCATTGCGGCCCTAGATAAGATGCTAGGGCTGTCAGTGCTGTGAGTGCTACCATGAGAATCTCTTTGATCATTGGTCTACTGTGGTCACCGCTGTGTTGATGTGTTACTCATACTGTCCTCTCTTTCTCTCTCTTTCTGTCTCTCTTTCTCTCTCTGTCTCGCTCTTGTTTTCTCATTCTTCACCTTGTTTAGCTCTGTCCTGTCAATGAGAATAAAGGAGAAAGAGGAGACTCAGAAACATCTGAATATTTTGAAAGAAAGGTAAGAGGACTAATTTAGATGAAAGACTAAATGAGGAAGCGCATAGCCAAACAGAGGTGCTGATAAGGATGATATCATGAACTATATAAGTAGGGCTGGGCACCGAATGTCAATGCTTTTATGGCACCGACTGAAACACTCCGATCCTATCGTATATCGAAAAAAATTTCGGTGCCAAATTCCGATACCCAAAGAAATAAATCTTAGCGTCTGTTAGCCAATTAACAATTGTGTGAAGAGATCTAAAGTGGCTGCTGATTGGCTGCCTCACGTAAAGTTACACAGGTCACACAGAAGGAGGGTTGAAATGAACGATCTTTGAACATTACTTCAGAAACAGAAAGGTATGCCATCTGTGGTGCTAGCATAATTACCAAGATATAAGACTTCTCCCCTTTGTTTTTGAGAACTCTCTCTCACCAGCTACGACATCATCCACACCACAATGAATGGTTTCTGGGCTAAATTGTGTCCTTTTGTCTCTAAATAGCTGGCCACCGATTAGCATTGATTAGCTAATTATGCTAGCTATTTAAAGGTTTATGGTTTCCCTCAAGTGACAAGCATTATTCACAATGCTGTCTTGCATTAGAACAAATATCTCTTCTCCACATAGTGTGAAGACAGTGTGACAGTGTGGCTTTATCCACAGACATCACGCTCGGTTTCGTGGCAGCTGCATTGTTATGCTAAAGTTGCTAATTGTGGGTAAACTCCTTTTAAAATGTGACATGCTTCTGTCTATGGTGCTAAGGAGTTTGGTGCTGAGGAGAACTTAACTCTCTTAACAAAAAAGCCACTACATGTCAGATGACAAATGTGTGTAGAGCAAAACATCTGACTGCATTTCAGATCTCTATATTGACAGTTTGGAAGGCGTGATTATCCAAAATCTGCGTTATTTTGCCATAGGAAAAAAAGCATGGAGACATTGTATTCAAAGGGGTGTGTGTCCGGAGAGGTGTATTGTTTTTCACGTAGTGTAATAAATGTCAAAGAAATCAAAGTGTGGCTCTACTTCATTAAGATGGATGCCAACAAAACAAAATGGTACTTGTACTTAAAACATTTTGCACTAATCTGTTAGGCTGCATTTACATTTCTTCACTTTAATGCTGCAGATGTTAAGTAGCAATAATATCTTATATATTGTTTATTTGTAATATTTTTACAGATGTACAGATGTTTCACTGCTAAAGGAGAATGTATTTTTGTTGTTGAATTTCATTTACAAACATATGGTATCGGAAAAAGTATCGTGTAGGAACCGGCATCGAAATCAAGGTATTGAAATTGGCACCGCATCGAAACATTTTGAACGATACCCAGCCCTATAAATAAGGAGTGGCCGCACACTCCTTTGTCTTAAATTATTTGTTAACCAAAGTTTCAGCAAGCAACACTCATCAGGGTCCGGGGCCAGTTTCCTCCCATCACTTGGCAGCTTGAAGATTGCAGTCAGATTCAGCAAAATTCTCCTCGTGCCGCAATCCATCTGGTTTGTGGGAAAAAAGTGGTCAAAAATATGGCAAACAAATTGGCACGGACACATCCATACACTTTTCCAGCCAAACAGCATGTTCCTTCTTTAGTATGGAACGGAGGGTTTGATTGTTTGGCTGTTTTACTCAAATATCAACACTATACACTGTATACTTTCGTCCAAGGCTCACCTAGAATTATGTCCGCAGTCAATTTGTGTTAATGTTTCATAGACCTGTCACAACAAGCCGCAGCTGCAGTCGCACCTGGAGCATACAGTGATATGTCCATAGGGCCATGGATATCACATGCTTTCACTCCCCTTTGGACAGATTCCTGGACCGCTGTGTCCAGCTCACAGTGCCCCCACGGAAACAAGTGGACCTGGGGCACGTGTCACGGCAGTACCAGGCAGAGAGCTTGAAGGCGGAAGAGGGGGAAAAGAGACTCGGAGCACTGACGGTGAGGAAGGCAGAGGAAGTAGAGGTGACATATCAGTAGAGGTGACATATCAGAAGAGATGGCATGTCTGAAATGTGCTGCAGGCAGAGTGTGTTTAATAGTGTGAGTTTTCCATCTGCGGTTGGATTTATTGATATGTTGAGTGTTTGTACACATGTACAGTATATCCAAATGTGAGTTAAACTCTTTGGGTGCGTTTTGATGTGTGTGTGTGTGTGTCTGTGTCTCTTTCTGTGTGTGTGTGTTCGTGTGTGTGTGTGTGTGTTTGCACACTCAGGAGAACCACAGGTCTGTGGTCAGCACCCTGGAAGAGTTGGAGGTGACGAGAGACAGAATGGACGAGGAATGCAGGCTTCTGAGATCCAGGATGGAGGAGCAGGAGGAGAAATCACACGAGGTAAACCGAGAGACAGACACACACACTCACACACACACACACACACACACACACTGTACATACGGTACATACCATAGACTGTTCTATACAGTCTATGTATCATACATACACACACACACACACACACACACACACACATACATACATACATACACACAGTTAGGCTCATACGTTTTTGAACCCATGCTAAAGTTGACTAAAAAAGAGGATTATAAAATTATCTTTTGGAAATTGATCTTAATGCCTCAAGTAAAAAAATGAGGAAATATCCAACCTTTAATATCCAATTCTCTTTGTGAATGAATAATGTATCGTAAATAAATAAGTATAAGTATATATACTCTTTTGATCCCGTGAGGGAAATTTGGTCTCTGCATTTATCCCAATCCGTGAATTAGTGAAACACAGTGAACACACAGTGAGGTGAAGCACACACTAATCCCTGCGCAGTGAGCTGCCTGCAACAACAGCGGCGCTTGGGGAGCAGTGAGGGGTTAGGTGCCTTGCTCAAGGGCACTTCAGCCGTGCCTACTGGTCGGGGTTCGAACCGGCAACCCTCCGGTTATAAGTCCGAAGCGCTAACCGGTAGGCCACGGCTGCACCACAAATGTTCTTCCTTAAAATACAGGGGTCATAAGTATTCGACCCCTATATTAAATTCCCATAGAGGCAGGCAGATTTTTATTTTTAAAGGCCAGTTATTTCATGGATCCAGGATACAATGCATCCTGATAAATTTTCCTTTGGCCTTTGGAATTAAAATAGCCCCATATCATCACATACACTTCACCATACCTAGAGATTGGCATGGTGTTATTTCAGTTAGCCTATTAGCTGGTTTAATGCTCATTGAGCTCAATGCAAATCAAACCAGCTAATAGGCTAACTGAAATAACACCATCACACATACAAACAAACAAACAAGCACATATACTGTCACTCCATGCAACCCACTCATTAGAAAACTTTCATGGCCATCCTGATACCTGAAATTGCTTTGCTGCAGGGCATCGGCATGTCAATTCATTTTCTTTCTTTCTTTCACTTTCTTATTACTTACTTTCAGGTTCTACAGAGGAGAGAGCAGACGGTTCTCCATCTTCCTCCCCTGCCTCCTCGCTCTGAAACGGAACAGCCGCTGCAGGTTAGAACTGCCGTGTGGCTATATGCTTTGTAATGTTCCATGAGGTGATCAGTGGCTCTATGGAGAGCTGTAAATGTATAGGTTTATGTCCATGAAGAGTGTTGAATAAATTGTCTCCTTGTCTACTGCAGGGGTTAAAGTTCTCAGGCACTGTGCTGGAATTCAGAATGATTCATGGATGATATTATATAATGGCCTTAAATTTCTGATAACTAATTTTACCTGCATCTTGATCGCTAGATGTCACCGAGTACTGTCTGTAGGGGGAAAAAATGTCAAAAATCAGTGCTAGCAAACTGGAGTTGCTGCAGCTAATGGCCAGAGCCCCCAGTTAGCTACAATGCCAGTTTTGGGGGCATGTTCTAAAGAGTGCCTTTGTTCCACTTAACAGACACAAAATGCAATTAAAATTTCTGTGCAACATGAACAGGGCCCTTACGTGACAAAAAAATGCATTTTCAACTCATACATTGTGAAGAAAACATTTAAATTTAAAGTTTGTACTGTCACCTACCTCTTTTTCCATCGGTCACTTCACCGAAAGCCTAGAAGACTCGATCACAGAGCTAATGCCTTCGCAATGAAAAGTTTATTTCCCTCTCAAATATAGGCAATTGAGCACTGTAGTGGTTATGACCATATCAGTGACTATGTAACTATGTATAGCGTGACTATAGTGACTATGTATAGCGTTAATGAAGGCATTGGGTCACAGCACCCACACAAACACTTCCATTTGCCCGAACTCTGTGTTCTTGGAGCAGCTGCTTCATCTGCCTGTTGCCCCTCTGTCTGTCTTGTTCTTTCCAACTCTTGTGAGGCTAGTTCTTCGTCAGTATACTCTGGTTTGAATAAATCAGGATGACGATCAAACTCGAAAGCCTCTTCCGTGTGTTCTATATCAGCTATAGTCTCCATAGTTAGGTTTTCCATTGGATCAGCAAAAAAATTACTCCAAGCTTCTTCCCTTGTGAACACCTCCGATCTTCACTCTTCACACACTACGCTCCGATCTGCACACTACTGTGTACCATTTCCTGCAACAACTGAATTCCCACAGGACTTCAGCGTGAGACTAGAGATAGCCTTCAGTAACGCTATTACTGTGCAAGCCACAGGCATCATTTGGACCGTTTCCATGTAGTTACATAGTCACTGATATGGTCATAGCCACTACTGTGCTCAATATGGTCATAACCACTAAAGTGCTCAATTACCTTTTTTGAGGGCTAGGCTTTCGGTGAAGCGACCGATGGAAAAAAAGGTAGGTGACAGTACAAACTTTGAATTTAAAATGGTTCCTTCACAATGTATGAGTTGAAACCGCATCTTGTTGTCACATAAGGGAGCAGAACAGGCATGGGCCAAATGATTCTATTCAGTTCTTTCAGTTCCCTTCACCTTCACAAATCGTTCTTTCCATTCCTTCAGTTCCTTAAGTCAGTATATGCTTTAGAACACCATCTCGGTTGTCTTAAGTCAAATATCCTTAGAACACCGTCTCTGGTTGTCATATGGTCTGTTACATCATTTATGTAAATATCAAGCATAATATTAAGCACATACATGCCTCTTTTCATAAATATACTGAATGGAATGCAGTAAGAATCAAATGGCGTCTTCCAAGTTCTAGCGCTGGCAGGCAGGCACGTAAGTAAAGCCAGGCCTATCATTTGTTTACCCATGGCAACGCGGTTGCTACCTGCTGTAGTACTCTCATTCACGTTTTAGACTCAATCACGATATACGGTCGAGGGAGATGAAGCTCTATTCGTTTGTATCTTTTATTACCTGACCATATTTTTGTATGTTAAAAAATAACCAGTTCTCTTGTTTTGGGAATCAGTTCTCGTCGTTCACCTTCGGGATTCGTTCTTTCTGACCGAATCAGTCGCCCATGCCTAAGCAGAAGGTTTTTATCTAGTTCAGCAAAACTGTAATGATCCTGTGCCCCTTTAGGCACAGTTCTCTGTGTTTGTTAGTTGGCTGTATTGCATGTTTTTTCAGGGGCCCTCGGAATTGGCTAACTACTTTTCACCAGTCATGTGCAGTAGTGAGGAAAGAAAATACCACAGTCTTGCGCTCTTGCATAAACAGTCTGGAGTGGTCAACACCATGGTTCTCTTTGACAGATAGGACTTAAAAGCAGAACTTGTATTACTAGACTCTATAGAGAATTTTACACGGTTCAGCAAAAAGAGGCCTCCATCGCAGTATTACCAGAAAGACCTTAAGGACTTCAGTGAGGTGATCACACAACAGTGAAAAAATGGTTCCAAGAAACAGGAAGTTCTGTGGTCAGTGGGTACTGCTCTCTCTCTGTAGAAAAAGGAAATCTAATGTACGATCACAGGAAGTTCCTAATGCAACTATTGTAGCACTCTGTGTACTCCGTGCGCAGTTGTAAACTCAAATTAATCAAGTGTTTTCAACTGGATGTGTGATTAACAATATGGCACCTCCAGATTTTGCTGTCTCGCCAGTAAAACTCATAGCAACAATTGGGTTGTATCAGACAAGGTCAAGACAAGGTTGTGTCAGTTGCCTGGGAAACGTCATCATCCAATAAGTTCAGTGGCTTGTTATAAATTAAATTTTTGTCCAGATAGATAGATAGATAGATAGATACTTTATTGATCCCCAGGGGAAATTCAAGACATTAGACAAATGAATTACAATTCCATTAGACAAATTAAATCATGTAAACTGATAATCTGATGTATGCTGTATCTTTTATGTATGAATGCTACAGTCAGGCTCCCCCTCATTGGTTAGATTTGTTTTTGTTTTTTAGCTTCAGGGGCTATGATTGCATTAACATTGTCTCTATCTGTCACTCAGGAGAGGCTGATGAAGTTATTGCCAAACAGGGATGCTATGGTGAAATCGCTGCAGAACATGCCAGAAATCCAGCAGCTGAATACTTTTATGGAGCTTGCGCATGAACACACCGACCAGCGCCTAGCCGCCCTCAACAGCCATAAATGATTCAACCACCTTGTGGTCTGCCTCTCAATAGTGCCTTTACACCAACTATGCTCCTTGTGGTCTCCTTCTAATCAAGACTGGGCTTCTGCACTTACCCCTAACCCCTTTTTTAAGCACCCATATGCATTGAGTGTACCTCTAAAACCCTGCTCTACTGCCCCATATGCATTGAGTGTAGCTCTAAAACCCTGCTCTAACTGCCCCATATGCATTGAGTGTAGTTCTGAAACCCTGCTGTACTGCCCCATCCTACTCTGGGGCATTTTTGCTCTATTTGCATCAAAGTGTTTGTCACTTTCAAACAGGATCTTCTTTATCAGATATCTCACCACTGTGTTTGTCACGTCACCTGTGTAGTGCATGATCAGAGCTGAATCAATGTTCACAACACCAGAAACTGTTGTTGTTTTTCGTTTGTCTGTGCATTTTTAGTTTTAATACAAAATGCAAAATATAAATCATTAGCAAAAATAAAACACTGCTCTTGTTTTCTTGTTCAACTGTAGACATAAGTACAAAACAAAACATGAGAACAGACAATTCACAGAAAGAACATATATAGAATACAAAGACGACATTACGTTCATTATATACATTCTCATACATTCTCTCGAGCTGGAGCTTTCTGCCAAATGGCTGCCGTGCATCAGCCAGGTCGGTGCTACGCATTGGTCGTGCTTGGTGAAACACTTTGGGTATCTAGATAAAGCACTATATATTTAATGGGTTATTTAAAAATCCAGTCCATGCAAACTCACAAAACAAACAGTTTCAGTGCCCTTCTATACAGTCCTTATAGTTACCCTAATCTCTTACTCACAGTGTTAAATCTGGGAGTCTTTACGACGCATCGATTTCCTGCGTAGTGACTCTGAGTTATCCTCGTTGAAGACTCGTTCCACCGCAGACAACAGGGAGGCGCGCATTGTCCGTCCGAGGCCTCTCGCAGCAAACACGTACAGGATGGGGTTAAACACACTCTTCACGTAGACCATGAAGAGCGACACGTAGTAACCCTTCACAGCCACATTGTTCATGGACTTCAGGTCCGCCCGAATGGCCGTGAGCCAGCGCAGGAAGCGGAAGGTGAAGTACGGCACCCAGCAGATTAGGAAGAGGAGCATGGTGAGCAGCAGAACCCGGTAGAGGCGCACCAGGCGGCGTGCTGTGTAGCTCTGACTGGCCGACATCGAGGTCGAGACAGAGCCCAGCGGCGGCTTCGTCGCCGACGCAGTTGGCGACATCATGCTGGTCTCGGCACGCTTGGCGCTGACCAGCACCGCCAGGTTGCAGGACAAGAAGATGACCACGGGTAGCAGGAAGCCGAAGATGGTCTCTGTGATGAAGAAGCCGTGGCCCGTAGTGGACTTGGGGTCGCTCTCCAGGCACTGCCACTTGCCGCCCCAGTTCTTCAGTTCGGCGGTCTTCAGGTACGGAGCGGCCAGGCAGAACGCCAGCAGCCAGAGCAGGCCGCATGCGAGGGGCACGGCCCAGCGCGGGCGCTTCAGACTGGCCCAGACGGGCCTCAGCAGGCACAGGCAGCGCTCCAGCGCCACGGCGCACAGCAGGCACGAGGCGGCGTACAGCCCCAGGGCGCGCAGGAACATGACCAGGCGGCACGCGTGCAGCCCCATCGGCCAGGAGAAGTGGTGTGCCAGGTAGCCCAACATGAGGGGCGTGCGCAGCAACAGCACGAGGTCGGCAAGCGCCAGGTTGACCACGTACACGCGGAAGCTGCTGGCGCCCCGCGTCTCTCCGCTTTGACGTTTGGACCTGGAGAACCAGCGGCGCACGCCCAGCACCCACACCACCAGCGCGTTCAGCGGCACGCCCACCAAAATAATGACCAATGTCACAATGATCTGCAGCACACGCGACGTCTCCGACATCCAGGGGTCTGCCATAATGGTGATATTGCTGCCATTGAGAGGCGGCGCCAGGGTAGACATGGGGAGGCTCTGAGGAGGAAGGAGAAAAGTGCCCAGGCAAGCACACAGGGCACAAGTTGGTGCTTGTGTCTTATAATTTCATCAGGGTTTATAATGAAATTCAATTCACCATGTCAAAATAACAAAGTGGGTTGGCTGGTGCAGTAGGCTACAGCCAACAGGAAAAAATGGAAATCCTAGTTTTATCCAGTGAATATCTATGAAGTCACTTGTGTAGTCGCTTTGTATTCATATTAAGCCTTTAAAACCTATTCCAATGGAAACACAACTACTGTGGTGGTTTACATGGCAATATTTTATTTGATGTGATTAAATGCTCAGGCCAAACATTTCTGATGTTTACTTTGGAGGCATGTTGAAATATAGCTTTTGTATGAGACGAATGGATGGGAAAGCTCTAAAATAACATTATGAATGCAGAACAGATAAACCACACAACTACATCAACTAGTTCTGCATCTGGCTCTTGTCTTCTAACTATGAGGGGAAAAAACAGTGTAGCCTATTTAAGAAAAGAAAAAACATTATTTTCAAGTATTTTCTCAGGACCTTACAGGGGTGTTTTAATGCATTCTGATAATTAAGAATAGACACAATGTCTTGATTTCTCCAATATGAATCTCTCTCTCAAGCACTGTAGATCATGTGCGTCTGTTGGCCTGGCATTGTTACAGTTGAGTAAATGTGGAGTCAGGTGAAAGGAATTTTCTCTCTCGCCTCTGGGCTCTGTTGAGTGCTAAGTACACTGTACCTTTCCACACAAGTGTCCGCCTACCCAATATGCGTGTATGGTATGAGAACACACCTTTAAAAAGAAAGTCCTATCAGTGCTAAAGTGTGCTCAGTTCAGTTGGAAATTATACAGTGTTTAAACAAAAATAAACAGAAAAGAAAAGAGCACTAAAACAGATCAAATGGCTCTGAGGAAGAATATCAACTTACCTTGGAAAGCAGAAGAGGATATAGATGTTTTGTTTTTTTCCTCCCCTATGAGCCCGAGATGGTGTTGGGCCGCGTGGTGAGAGACTAAGACACTGGCAAGCACAGAGGGAGTGTTTCAGGTCTTGACTTATCAGTAGAATCATAGTGGGTGTGATTACATTTGACTTTTTGTAAGAGGAGTGTGCATTAGTGTGTGTGTGTGTGTGTGTTCTTGCTTGCTAGTGTTTCCTCTTTTGATTGCAACACTTGGAACCAAAGGAAATATATAGATATGGTCATGGCAAAGCATGTTCAGCCTATCGGATAGAGGTGTGTGTGTGTGAGAGAGAGAGAGAGAGAGAGAGAGAGAGAGAGCAAGACTACAGTGTCTCCCAACTATAAGTATATATACTCTTTTGATCCCGTGAGGGAAATTTGGTCTCTGCATTTATCCCAATCCCTGAATTAGTGAAACACACTCAGCACACAGTGAACACACAGTGAGGTGAAGCACACACTAATCCCGGCGCAGTGAGCTGCCTGCAACAACAGCGGCACTCGGGGAGCAGTGAGGGGTTAGGTCCCTTGCTCAAGAGCACTTCAGCCATGCCTACTGGTCGGGGTTCAAACCGCCAACCCTCCGGTTACAGGTCCGAAGTGCTAACCAGTAGGCCACGGCTGCCCAACTAGGTACAATCTGGCAACATTGTACCCATCAAAATGGATGCTACAATTATACAGGACTGTATGTGGCCAGACATGACCATGTGGTTGATCTGGTTGCAAAGGACTGGCAAAAGATAAACTATGGACTTGACAGCAAGATTTACAAGCACATCACTGTAAAATCCGACAGTGACTACTTCAAAAACATTCCAAACACTCCTGGCATTGCAATTGTAAATGAGGCTATGAAATCTGTATTTATTTTTTAGGTGGGCTGCTGTTTTGACCTGTATATGGACACTTGCTACTATTCCAAACTATTGAAATATCAACCACTGGCAGATCTCATTCACCAACTTGGATACAACTGTAAACTAATAACTCTGGTATTTTGGAAGTTTATAAGAATGTGATAAGAATGTGATCAGGGGGATGCAGTTAGGGGGCTGCAAAAAGAATTCTGCTCTGTTTCAGCCATCATAGGGAGCATGCAAATATGGAGACGGAGATGTTTTGATAATCCTTAATGTGCTGAGTATTATAAATGGAAGGACCTGTAAAAGTATGTGAGCCATGTAGACCTGTCACCTTGTTCATGACTCTAATGACTGTTTTCCTTGCAATGCCTTTCAAATCATAAAAGCATTCAAGTGTGTGTGTGTGTGGGGGGGGGGATGTTCAACAAGATCACCTTCCAAAGACCTGTCAGGTGGGCGTAATCACTGTCTTGTGACAAATGGGCCACTTCAAAGGTATAACTTGCAATGACATATCCAATATATCCAACAAAGAGAATGACAGAAACCTATCCATACCCCCTCAAACAGGTGTTTTTTGCATCTACAAGGGTGTAAACCTCTTTTAAATGATAAATGCCCCCCCCGATCTGCTGGGGGGAATCAAGATGTATCTCCACTTTTCACTGTGCACCTATTCCTCAAGACAATAACCATATATCATTTTTACACAAATCTGTATGTACTTGTAATAATGAAACTAGAATATCTATGGGACTTAAATCAAAAGTCTACCCATTAATAAAAGCTATGTTACATAGCATAAATTGTTGGTATGTGAATGTGCCTTCATTTGAAGCGCAACCCCCACATGCAGGTGCAGCTTGTGTCATTAGAGCTGTCCTCCACTCCTTTCACTCTCTGTGAGGTCTTATGCAAGACCTGTTCATCAGCTGCCATGTGTTTCAAAAGAGCAGCCGAGCCAAACACACAGACATGCACAGGAAGACAGGCACCTAGATAGACAGATTACCCCAGTCAAGGGCAGTATGCAAGGGGCTTGGGTATCTCAAAATAAATGCTACTGAAATGACTGATCTTATCATTGTCGTATGTACCATAGTATGATGTGATAAGAGTGTGTGTGTGTGTGTGTGTGTACACCATGTTTCCTAATGCCCCAGTGTCACTTCCTTTTTGCTTTCTCGAGAATCTCATATGTCTCATCAGTATTGCCTGCTACTAAAATGTCATTGACACACACAGGTGTTATTCCTAATTTAAAATCTACTCCTAAAGATTTGGGATCTGCATCCAGTTAACTTTCTCTGCTAAAAAAAGTGCAATCATTGATTGAATATTAATGTGCAATTCAGCACTACTTAGTGAGGAATCATATAAGTATAAGTATTTACTCTTTTGATCCCATGAGGGAAATTTGGTCTCTGCATTTATCCAAATCCGTGAATTAGTGAAACACACTCAGCACACAGTGAACATACAGTGAGGTGTAGCACACACTAATCCCGATGCAGTGAGCTGCCTGCTACAGCGGCGCTCGGGGAGCAATGAGAGGTTAGTTGCCTTGCTCAAGGGCACTTCAGCCGTTCCTACTGGTCAGGGTTTGAACCGTCAACCCTTCGGTTACAAGTCCAAAGCGCTAACCAGTGGCCACGGCTGCCCCCAAATAGCAGACAGAGTAAGCAATTTGTCTGCTTTCCCTTTGTGTGATACTGATGTGGTGACATTTCCTTCCTCCTTGTTGTGTGTTCACTTGTGTATGGCCAATGAATATCCTGATCCTGATATCCTGTTTAGAGGTATTGGTGTTACAGTGGCCTGAAAACACTTTCAAATTAAGTCAACATAACAAATGCAGACAACCCTTGCAAAAACAGAGAACACTTGCATCAATTCGACAACACATGACACATACAAACAGCCTATAGCACATGCAACGATGTCTGTTGCAAGTTCCCACAATGCAGGAAAATGACCCCAACGCAACGGAAGCATTCTCAACACCAAGAGAGGCACACCTTACTTTCAAACAACTCTGACAAAGGTGCTCTAAGCGATATTACACAGTTTCTAAGCTAAAACATTTTTTTTTTATCACATAGGCTAGCAAACATCTCCTTACAATCGACTAGCTGCATGTCCCCTAAATACACTGTAAAAAAAAATGTGATCTCTGTAGACAGCCCAGGCTAAAAAAAACGGCCACAAAAACAGCCTGGTGCAGCCTAGACCATGAAACATAACAAACTTTCCCAGCCATTCACCAATGAGATGTGCGTTCAGGAGAGTTTCAGTTGCACAGGAGGAAGGGGCAAGCTTTTGGGGTTTTTGTCTTTATTCAGATAGGATAGTGACAGGAAGCGAGTGGGAGAGAGAGATGGGGTGGGATCGGGAAATGACCTGGGCTGGACTCAGGCACTTGGACCCGAATGTGGTACGGCACTAACACAAAACCCCAATAAAATGTTTCAAAATCATGAGTAAGAGTAGCCATAAAAAAAAAGTCTAGGCTTGTTTATATAATTAGTGGTGCTAAACATTATTAGATGTAATGTGTTTTAATAGAATTACACCATGTGGACAGAAATGCACTGTAGGCCCAAATACTGGGAAATACCAGCAAGAAGGTGACAACGAAGTCACTGCTGGAACTGATCTGTGGCAAACTCAAGATTTCCCCTGGGGATCAATAAAGTATCTATCTATGTATCTATCTATCTATCTAAACTGCCCACGACTTCAGTAGTCAAATTCAGACTGTGAGAAAAAGGAAGCATATATAAAGGTGTACAGATTGGTCATTGTTTCTGAGAATTATTCTTTTACGCACTTGCTACTTTAGCCACGATATCTGGACTTATTTTCTATACCAATGCACATATTTATGTTCATATAGACTACAAGACTACAGCCTTGGTATGATTATAGGATATTGTCCGGGTTCCTGCAATAGGTATGGCACTGATAGTAGTTTTGAGAACAAGCTGGAACTCAGTAGGCCTGTGGCATTTTCTATTCCTGTCATATTAACAAGAAATAGAAGAGATCGAGTGAACAGAGTAAACTAGTCAAATCTCCTGCTACCTTCACCACAAAAACATCAGAATTCCCCAGCGGATCATATTACTTCTACAGTAACACTGGACAATTCTGAATATTAGATCTCTTTCAAGACATTTTCAATTAATGATCTTTTTTGCACACACAACTTTCATTTTTTACTTTAAAGTGAAACATGGTTAGATCAAGCAAACAGTACTTTCATCAAATCAGCTCCCCCAAATGTAATTTTTATGAAAGAGGAGGGGGGATAGCCACGATATTTCAAAAATTATTTCCGGGCAAAGAGTCATCATTTGGTGACTTCATTTGAATCATCTGAATACCGATGTGCACTCTACAAGCCAAACATAGAGGTCTTGTATCAAAACATTGAATTAGAAATGTGAAATGAAATGATTTAGAAAAACTCATTCATGCATCTCTAGCAGGGTTGATTACTGCAGTGGGCTTTTCACAGGCCTTCCTAAAAAGACCACAAAACAGCTTCAGGTGATACAAAATGTAGCAGATGGGTGCTCACAGAAAATGTAAATAAAAGAGTAATCACATTACTCTAATACTTAGAGAAATCCGGCGACTTCTCACATAGATCTCCACTTCTTGAGGTCACCAAGTACTGTCGGTACAGAAAAACCCCCAAAAACAATCAGTTTAACCTAGCTCGAGTTGCTACAGTCAGCAGCTAATGCAGCCAGGCAGCTATAGTGCAACACTCTGTGGGCATGTAAAAGGGACCTCATGGACATGATTGTTTTTGGGATTTTTTGTACAGTGGCCTCGAGAAATGGAGATCTATGTGAAATCTCGCCGGATTTCTCCCTTAAGTCCCTGCACTGGCTTACATGTAATTCATATAATTGACTTTAAAGCACTACTGCTTGTGTATTCATTTATTGTTCATTAAATGGAACATGGCCTAATTACCTAGCAGACATGCTTCAGTAGCCTACACATCCTCCAGACATCAGGTCGCAAACAGAGCCGTAGCCACGATTTCTCAAATACCAAGGTCAAAAATGGCCATGGGGTCATGTTTCTGAAAAATATAATCCATCCATTTAATTCCATCCATCCAAAATAACATTAGTCAAGTGATTTGCACCCAACCCTCCATGCGTGCATGCACGCATGCACGCACGCACACATGCACACACACACACACACGCACACACACACACACACACACACACAACCCCCCCCCCCCACACACACACACACACACACTCACAAGCGTACGCACACACACAGACACACGTGTGCGCACACACACACACACACAGAAGCACACACATAAACAAAAGCAAACACACACATGCGCACAATCATTTACATACACATGAGTTGCAAGAGAATGTACAGGACTGTGCGCTATGCTGTACATCTAGTTTTTATTCAGGTGAATACAAACCACATTAGGGAGAAATAACCTAGTTTGCTTATGTTGGACTTTGGGTATGTGGGTACTGTTTTACTGTATGTAAGTTGTAAGTTTATGTGAGCTGTGAAAGAATTGTGAATAAGCTTTATAGTCTACTGTATTTCTCCTGTCCTTGTCCTATGCAAGCATCCTTTGTTTATCCTTGAATTCAATGAAAGCTTGTCTTTTGCCTGTCTATAGCCTTTTGCCTATCACCAGGTGTGAAATGTTAGTGTTTGTAGAACAGCATGTGTCCAGGCCTCTGAAGGACTTCCCAAGAAAGGGGGTAGTTTTTAATTAAAAGACAATAGAAGCTGGCCAGACTTGACGTCACCCAAAATGCCACATCCCCCACACACCACACCTTTACCTTGCATATTCATACTAGTAGGTCACTCCTTCTCTTTGTGTGTAACTTAAATTTGGTAGACTGTGTCTGAGAAGTCAGAGAATACTGAGAATCTAGTGAAATCCATGATGGGGTGAAACAAACATGTACTTCTCTCCCTTGAGGGCCACTGGCCCCTCATTGAAAAGAATAAAGCCTGGATCCTGATCTTGCATCGTCCTGATTGAGTCTTAAGAGAAATATGGTAGTAAAAATAGGTTCCACCGAGATTAAATTTTTGGATTTAAATTGGATTAAAATTTTGCTGAGAGATCTTCAACATTGTGTTTGACGGCACACTCTTAAGGTAAGGTAATTGATTTTTTCTGGTGGTGAGATCTAGGGAGCTCCTAAACAGTTCTAGTCAGACTGGTCGGGCGTTAGAAACAGTCTTTGTTTCTGGAAATGGCTCTAGGTATTGAAATAAATACCATATCGGTTCCATGAATCTAAGCTTTCGGCGTTAGAAACAGTTGTGTTTCTGGAAATAGCCTATGCATGACTAAAATGCAGTCGGTCCTATGGACACTATTCAGAATTTTGGGGTCGAAATTCTGGGGTAGTTGGGAAAAATGACCAGTCTCCTGTAAAAGTCTACCAAAAAGGGGGACTGCTCGCCTAAGAATCTCTCACCTGAAAATGAAATTGCATAAGAGTGTTGCTGGTCATAACAGATGTATGAAACCATCTTTAGATTGTGTAACTAAGATCACAGTTTGAAGTAGCCTATAAAGATGTTGAACTGAAAGCGTAATGTTAATAGTTGGGCGTCGAATGACGTTTTCCACCGTTTAAAGTAAAGACATTGGAGTTGGTATGATACTGTGTTCTTCAAATTGATAAATGTGCAACTAGTTTGAAATTGTATTGATAATGCAACTTTTAAATTATGGAGACTTATGATGGATGATCAGGATCCAAGTAATATTTGCCCATCTGCAAAGATGGAGTTTTCTATGTTCAGTGTAACTAACATGATGAGTTTGTCTGGTCTTGTCTTGTCACTGCTATTGTCAACATGGGCCCTGAATGAATGAATGAATGTGTGAGTGTATGTGCTGGCCAGCATGTGTGAATGTGGAAACTTAATTCCAATGGTAATAGCTTTGTACCAAAGGGAACTTTTTATAAATGTAACACAGAATTAATTTCTTTGGTGATCTACAATCACGGTCCTGTTTTTATAATGTTTTGAATATTGTTTTATGAATTTCTGCCATGTCAGAGTGGCTTTGTTGTTTGCTTTTTTTTACCTTTGTCTTCCACACTACATGATTGCAAGTCTCTTACTCTTTGCTTTCTTATAATATGCTTATAAGACAAATTGATTTCCAGGTTGGCTGGTGATTTCTTTAATGGTGAGCCAATGTTTAATGCAATCAAGACTGACAATTGTTGTTATTTTTGTTTGTTCTATTTGTTTTGTTGTTGTTGTTGTTTTGTTTTATTTTTATTTATTTCTTTTCATGTCTGGCATTCTGACCAGGGCAAGTCCAGATTACTGTTACTTTCCTTATCTTACTGTATTTTATTTCTATGGTTTATATGGGGAACACAATGGTAAACATTTGCAATGAGCATGTATCTAGTGTTATTGTCTGTTCCTTTACACACTTCCTTTTCCCCTCTGTAATACTAAGTTTGACTCATGATTACTTAGTTTATTTTTACTCTAGTCACTTAAAGCTGAAGATAATAAGTTATGTACTGTTTTTTTTGGTTGTATGCTCCGGTCTAAGAGCATAGACTCTGTACGTTTTTTTGTGGCTTTAAAGCACCTAGGCTATACAGATGCTGGTAGTAACAAATATCATTTCTATTTCTTTGATTTGATTCTCTTTGACTTTGAATTCTATTTTTGTTATTCTGTTGCACCTTTATTTCTTTATGTTACGGTTTATTTCATTTGATTTCTTTTTCAGTTTGTCCTGACTAGGAATACTTGTTGCTCAGATGATATGGTTAAAGATTTCCCAATTCCATTATAGGTGCTAAGATAACAGGAGGATCGTTTTTATATAATCCCCATTTGAGCCTTTCCTGGCTGTGTTGTTATTTTATTTTTATTTTATTTTTTATTTTTTTCCTTGTTCTCATTGGTTTAATTTCTGATGGTCTGTTTGCTTGCTTAACTGCTGATATATTTTAATTTCATTAGAAAACCTATGGGTTGAGATTTCATTTTTTTTATGTTGTTTGTTTGTTTGTTGTTTTGTAATGATTTATTTCATACATTTACAAGCTTTGCTCCTAGCCACCCATCACCGGATGATATTTGATGTCTACAAGCAGAACCTTACCATGTTATTTCATACAATGACGTCTTCCTGTAGTTTGTTTTGTTATCAGTTTCGGAGGCGGATCTGGTGGACAAGGGTGTGCCACCGATCCGAAGGGGGGTGGTTGATAACAATGGATGGTTGACAACAATGGTGATGGTGATGTGTGTAGATAGCCTGTTACATTATAGGTTGAGGACTTGGGCTCCTCAAGAAACTTTACTTCTCAAGAACACTGTTTAATAGATTTGGACGAGATGTTTTGTTACCACTGTCATTAGAAATGTTTACATTATTACTAGTAATTCTGTTCTGTTCTGTTCTGTTCACAAGCCTCAAAGTTCTTGTACCGTATTGTTTGCGTGTTTGGAGGTATAACTGAGAGGTCAAGACAGACCTGACTGCAGCTGACGTCATCTTTGAAAAATGTTTAACTCCACTGAATGATCATTTGCTTATTAGTACTGGAATGACAGCTAAAACTTCTTGCTCCAAGACATGTATTTTCAAGATCTGTTTACAGACTCTGAAGTCGCAGACCCAGAGACATCCTAACGACGCATGTCTCACTTCCTCCGCTGGCTTCTCATGGGACAGAAGTGTGATGGATGGGACAGAAGTGTGATGGTGGAAGACACAGCTTATCGAAAGGGGGACAGCCCTTTGATCTGATATCCAATACCACCCCTGAAGACCCCAGCAGCACAGTGTTTCTGGGAGAGCAGCATTTGGAGGCCTTGTGTACCATCCCACAAAAGGACCTTGGTCAGAACATCACAAGAAAAATTGGATCAATTTAGAATAGTGGACCTGCTGTGGGCAGAATAACCCCCAAAAACAGCAAGGATCCGAAGGTTCCAGGTAGTCGACCCTGACCTTCAGACTAGAGAATTTTATTTGTTGGTATACTATAACTGGAGAAGGAAATATTGAAGAAAAAGAAGAGGAACACAGGGTGTGGGGGAACGCCCCCTATTAATAGAGCCAAGCGCCGCCCTAAGCACATTTTGCACACACATACACATTCTAAACATTGTGCACCACATGAAAGCAACCCACCTGTGATTTTATTCTATTGCCTTGTGCACCACAAAAAAAGAATGGAAACTGGATTTTGTTGCATTTTCTTAGCTGTTTCTATGGTAGATGATGTCAGTCTTTCTACTGTTGTTATTTTTATTCTCCCATGATCTGTAACCTCCTTCCAAACCCTAAAAGTCCTCTGTTTGTTATAAGCTGATTCATAATTTATGTAAGTTTTTAGTTAATAATTCAGTGGAAATGCATGGATTCCAGTTTCTTCCAGTAGCAGCAACTGGAATCCATGCATTTCCACTGAATTATTTTTGGAATCTGATCCCTTATCATACTGTACCTGTTCATTCTTACTCGTTGCTCGACTTATCGTGACTAAATTCAAGATGGCTGCAAACGCTAAACTTCGTGAAGATACTGTCTGTATAAATCGTCTTGTAAGTAAACTACCAGTGCTTTTTCAAAGTTCTCAATGTCTCGTTTTAAATGTCAGGGCCCTCGGAAGTCTACCAATGAAGTGTGGAGATACGTTTGAGCCTCGTAAATGGGTGTAAAACAGTGATTTATTTGCATGGCTAGCCCGATGCCGAAGCACCACTATTGAAAAAGCTGTTGGTAGCATCGGCTAACTAGCGCCAGATTTTGGAGTGCAGGGGACAAGCCGAGATGGGCTATGAGACATACGTTCACACTCGGTATCATGTTTCAATACACTTTAGGTCAATATCACACCGGAATTCTCCTTTAAGACCAAATTGCTCTGCTAACTCAAATGCATTTCCTGTTTTTATGTCTTTTAATTGTTGTAGTGTATTGTATTATTATTTAATTATTTTATATTTTATTTACTATTATTTGCTTTTGTTTACAATCAGTCCTAACGGAATCAGCCCCAGACTGCTCAGGGACTCAGAGCAGATGTCTTTCTGCACATCTTTAACATCAGCCTCATTCTGGGGAGAGTCCCAATCCTGTGGAAGACTTCCTGTGTGGTTCCTGTCCCCAAGATAGCACACCCAGGGAGCCCAATCACTTCAGGCTGACATCACACCTGATGAAGAGCATGGACAGGATTGTCCTGATCACCTCCGTTGCCTGGTGGGCAGTGAGCTGGACCCTGTGGAGGATGCAATAGTCTTTCTCCTCCACCGTTCTCTCTCTCACCTGGAGAGTACTGTTTTTTTTTGGAGAGTAGAGGTTTTTTTTTACTTTTCCAGTGCATTCAATACAATCCATAAATTCCAATCCAAAATAAAGTCGATTTTCTCCAGACTGGAATGCTCAAAAATGCTAAAAATGTACCTGAAATGTTCAGAAGGGGTTGAGGATCATGAAAACGTGCCCGAAATTCACATTCTTAACTCTATAGAACCAAGACCTTAGCATATGTGGTAAAATTCTGAGCTATGCCCATATGCCCATAGACTGAGCTATGCCCATAGTCGCTGCCTCTGCTCTGCATAAAGGGGGATTATGACCCCCTCCAATGAAATATCTTGCTCCGCTCCAATTTTTGGTGAGGCAACGTGGCTGTGGCTGTTAGCGCTTTGGACTTGTAACTAGAGGGTTGCCGGTTTGAACCCCGACCAGCAGGAACGAAGTGTCCTTAGGGCTGCATTCTGTTCTGGAAATTACACCATTTTGAATACTGTCAGGTAGAGGCAGGATAAAGGGCACTCCAAATGGCACCCTTTTCCAACGGAAGGGCACACAGGGAACGGCAAGTATAGACCATTTTAAGGGGCACCTTATAGGGTGTTGCATTATGTTTACAACACTAGGAGAGCACTCATTGATACATGTTCTTCAGTTGTTTGTTAACAAAATCAACATTTCCCATACATAAATGTGGTCCCATTCATGTTTAATTACCACCAACAACAACTCGAAGCATACCTATCGGCTTGGAAATCCTCATTTACATTTACATAGCGCTGTGTCGACTCGCCATGTACATGCGCCATGTTAAAATACCGGTGGCCAGCAAGGGACATAATGCGAAATACAGCTCAGTCTTTGGCGTCTGCATGCATAGAAAAACATTAGCTTGGATTCATCTGCAGAATTTCCCTACATTCAGCAATGTAAGTTACGAGCCCTTTTTCTACAAGTCATATGTCTTTCTAACAATCCGACATTGAAATTGTATTTTCCAACAAAATAAATAAAGAGAAAAATAACTTTGTTAGTGATCTGTCACCGGCTCACTTGATCTCTAGTTTCTAGACCCAGAGACATGTGACTTCTTAGGTCTTACGGTTGGAAAACTTTTCGAGGTGTGAATTGCTCCGTTGCAGTGGCGTGCACAGGCTTCTTGGTCTCACTTCCATCTCACTTCTGTTGAGATAGGTGTGAGGGTCTGCAGAGACATGACTGCTTGTGTGATTATTGTAACGCTGAATGCCCTGGCCTAAAGTGCCCATTGAAAATGAACATATCAGTGAAAATGAGAGAACATCAAAATATCAGCTAGATATTAACCTAACTGATCTGCCATCTGCCATTCACCTTGCAGAAATACAGAAAAAGTATTTGGTGGCATCCTAGATTCACGTCATGGCACTGACTATGGGAAAACCTTCCCTAGAGAGCACATGGAAAGGAAGACTGTATAGGGCACTACATCTCATTTTAATGGGATTTGTTCCTTTCCATTGCAAGGGCACTACATCTCATTTTAATGGGATTTGTTCCTTTCCATTGTAAGGGCACTTCATGTGCCGAAGTGCTATCTAAGAGGGCACTTAATGATTTTTTTCTTCTTCAATCAGAAAGCCACCTAGTACAATTTATAGGGCTGCATTCTATTCTGGAAATTACACCATTTGGAACACTGTCATGTAGGGGCAGGATAAAGGGCACTCCAAATGGCACCCGTTTCCAATGAAAGGGCACACATAGGGAACGGCAAGAATAGACCATTTTAAGGGGCACCTTATAGGGTGTTGCATTATGTTTACAACACTAGAAGGGCACTCGTTGATACATGTTCTTCAAACGTGGGACTCTACAGGCACTGAAACATTTTTCTCATGTGTGAACTTTTTAGACACCTGCATTTCCCTTACACACATTGTCTTTTTTTTGTACAGGAAATACACAGAGAAAAATAGCTTACTTCATGCTACAAGTGGCCACCCTACATCTCTGAAACGAGGTCTACCCTGCAGTCAGGTCACCAGACTGCATCGGATCTGCTCTGACAAAAATGACTTTGAGGCTAAAGCAAGACTTCTATACAAAGATTTTAGCTTTAGAGGATATGCCAACAGCTAGCTTGATACAGCACTAAACAAAGTACATGCCTCTGGTACACATCAGCCAATCTGGCTTCTAAACAAAATGAGAACCGCTTTATCCTAAAAACTGACCTACAGTCATTTGAGCAGAGACATCAGAAACATTGTTCATTTTCATTGGCATATAATTAAAAGTGATGATCAACTGAATGGTTCTCTGAATATTCTTATCCCGACGCAAAGCTTATTCGTATCTTCCACTCAATTTTTGCGCCATGCGCTTCACTTTCATTAAGCCTTGCGCCCAGGGCTGTGGCAATACGGTGTGGTCTGGCACATGATCCAAAAATCGCTATTTTACACCATCTAAAAAGCATTACGCCACTGACCAAGAACAACCTCAGTTCGTCAGACTGAACGACCACAGTTCATCAGACTAAAGAACTGTCTCTCTGACACTGTGATCAGCAGCACCGGAGTGCCACAGGGAACTGTGCTCTCTCCAGTCCTGTTCACCTAGTACACATCTGACTTCTGCTATACAACACTGAGTCATGCCACATGCAGAAGTTTTCTGACAGTACTGCAATTGTGGGGTGTATCAGGAACGGGCAGGAGGAGGAGTATAGGAGCCTGGTGGAGGACTTTGTGCAATGGTGCAAACTCAATCATCTCCAACTAAACACTTCAAACACCAAGGAGATGGTGGTGGATTTCCGCAGGTCTAAGCCCACTCTGCTACCAGTCTCCATTGATGGGGTCAATGTCGAGGTGGTAAGCACCTACAAGTACCTGGGTCTCCACCTGGACAATAAACTAGACTGGTCAGCCAACACTGACGCACTCTACAAGAAAGGGCAGAGCAGGTTGTACTTCCTGAGGAGGCTGCGCTCCTTCAATGTGTGCAGCAAGCTCCTCAGGATGTTCTACCAGTCTGTTGTTGCCAGCATCCTCTTCTATGCAGTGGTATGTTGGGGCGACTTGACAGGCTGGTAAGGAAAGCTGGCTCTGTAGTGGGAGCTGAACTGGAGTGCATCACTTCAATATCTGACAAAAGGACCCTGAACAAACTGATCAACATCTTGGACAATGAGTGTCATCCACTCCACAGCACTATTGTAAAGCAGAAGAGCCTGATTAGCTTGAGACTTCGCTCACTGCCTTGCACAACAGACAGACTGAGGAAGTCATTCATCCCCAGGGCCATTGAACTGTTCAATGCATCACTTAAGGGAAGAGGAGAAATAGACTTCTCCGCATAGTCTGTCTGCCTCTTCACCACCTCCATGTCTTGAACTGTCTGTCCACTAGCCACTTTACCATTGTCTTCTGCCTCACTGTTTGCGTGCTTAATTAGCACATATGCACAACCCCTCCCTCCATGCCACAGCCGAACTGTGACCACACTTATACCTTTCTTAATATAGTTATTTATATATATAGATATATAGACTTCATTCTTGCACTGTTGCACTGTTTGACTTACTCATTTGCACCATCACCATGACATTCATTCACAAAGAGCACCTTACCTTACCTTATGCACAGAGGACCACAGGCTCAGTCCCTGCTTCAGTCATTGCAAGTGCACCTGATTGATTAATCACCCACTATGTGGATACTGTTTTTTAGAGTTGATTTAGATTAAGTTTTATTTAGTATAATTTGTATTTTAGTATATTTAGTATATTCTTTATCTTCTACAGTCCTTATTGCTTAGTTGTGTTTTTTATATTATATACTTTGAATGACTTTTTCTGCTGTTAGTGAATGTGTGTGTGTATGTTGTCTGTATGCTACTGTGACATTGAATTTCCCCAATAGGGATCAATAAAGTATCTATCTATCAATCTATCTACCTGGTCTATATAGTGAAAGGGTCTGGTCTGGGTCTGGCCCGAAGCCCCTCCCACTACACCTGTTTCTTGATTGATCTGAACCCACTGGGTACTTGTTAATTGCATATCTGTGGTAGATTCACCGCAAGCATTGAGAATAGCCTTGCTCTTGCTTTTTATCTAAAGTTGCTCCTTTTGCAAAGACTTTGTCTAGTCACCTCAGAGTGCAAAACACTCATAGCCTCTTCCTCATGTAGCCTAAAGGCCAGCCAATAGGACTCTTCTAAGGGCACTTTAAGAAGTTTTTTTTTCCAACCATGGGGGCACCCCATGCTTTGTGTAAATTGAGGCTGTTTGTATGTGACACGTGCTGTCAAATTGATGCAATTGTTTTCTTTATTTACAAGTATTGTCTGTATTTGCTATTGTGTTGTCTTGATTTGGAATCGTTATGACCTTTTCAGGGCACTGTATATTTCCGTTGAATAACAGGGCAACTAACTTTGTGCTGGATGGTTTGGAAAGCTTAAGGTCAAAAGGTCAAGATGGGTTTGAAAGAGTTCAAACTAATTTCAGGATATCTTTCTGTTTCATGATCTGCACAGTCCATGAGGACTTCTTCTATCGCCACAAGTTGTTTTTCATTTGTTTTTTGAGGGTTTATTTTTTTACTCTTGGTAAATAGTTTGATAGCCTAGGCTACTTCATATGTTCATTAGGCTATCATTCCCATCTGAAATGTCATTGCAAATGGCTTTAAAGTCCAATATTATTACTATCCATTATATTTGCTTTACTTATCTACATGGATTTCACAATTATTTTTGGTAGGCCTAATATTTAACCATCTGTTTAAATTAGAGCCCGACCGGTAAATCATATTTCTCTCACATGAAGCGGAAAAAATAGGCGTCCTTTCTATTCTCTAGCTGGGTCGCGGTTGCAGCGTGGTCAGAGACTTTCTAATGAGGAGACACAGCACTCAAAAAACCCTCCATAGAAATGCATGGGGCTAGTTTGTAACGCCAATATGGCCGTTACTACACATATCACACCCCTTCCTCGGCAAAACGTCGACATGTGAATACATTGAGCCAATCATGTGGTGTGTTGTGAAGACCAGTCATGTGTTGTGAACTCGCCGCTGGAACAAGGTTGGTGTGGTGAAGCCTTGCGCAAGCGCATTTCTGCCGAATAGGGATGCCCGATGAGTGCCCAAAAAGCGTTGCATATGGCCGCTGACTGGAGAGACTTGCCTAAAAGGACTTTGGCGTGGTTCAAGCCGCGCTTGAGACGTGGATATGATGAAGGCAGTGTGACTGCTGTATAGGTCCTGAAATGAAAATCGGAACAGAGCCATTCTACAGACGCGACGCAACGTGTTAAAGCTGCAAATCATATGGGAATATGAACATTATTTTACATTTTGCAATTAATACACTGTTTGATGCTTTAAACGGTATGTTAAAAGCCACCATAAAGCATAAAGTAGGCTAAATACCTATTATGCATAATAATTATTTTATTATAAGAGCTTTTCATTAGGATACCAGATAGTTAGGTCTATTTAAACACAATGTCTCACCTTGATCAGAACTTTTCAATATGCTAGCCTATACTACATTTTTACACTGTGTTTGTTAAAAATGAATATCGGCCACTTTATTCTTTTTAAAATTCTCAAATATCGAGATCGGTATGGGTCTTTAAAATCCCATATCGGTTGGTCTCTAGTTTAAATCCACTATGGCACCATTACAAGAAGGCTACAAATAATGATGGGCCCAACACTTGACTATTTGAACCAGACTGATTTATTCCTAAGAGGCCAATATCACCACCTGCTGGAATATATAAGTTTCTTCGATGCTTGAACGGGGTATGGGCCATTTTCTGGGAAAGAGTAGCCTGGTTAACACCAGATTTCTTCTCAAATCTCAATTCCACATACATAGCCTACACACTACACACGTCCATAACACTGACGCCATCAGCGCAGCCATTGGCTGTGTTAAACAGCACTGATTTAGCCTATTGTAGTCTATAGGCCTACTCCTTTGTGTCTGTCATAGCTTAAAGCCCGTCCCATGTTGCACGTGGATTTATGATTGATTCCTGGGCCTTTAGTCCGGTGGACAGCCCATAGAGCCCCATTGTGGACCCGGAAATGTTGAGTACACCAAAGTTTTATGATGGAAATATATAGTATGGGTTTCCAGCATGCAGAAACTGCCGGATGCTAATTTGCATATGTTGGGCAATTTGTGTAATTGGGCTAATTAGCATAAATTAGCATAATCGCCTATATTGATCATATGGTCAATGATAGTATGTTTTTAGGGGTTACTGGAGATGCTGAGTCCATATCTGACATTTTCAAGATTCAAAATCACTATTTTAACTTGGTTTGGTCCAATTTTGTTTTTTTGGTCCAATTTAGACAGATTTTTGGAGGATAGGGCTGTAGCGATATACAGTAGGGCTGTAACGATACACCAACCTAACAATTCAATTCGAATCACAATTTTTGACCGTTGACCCACGGTTTGATACGAACCTCGATTTTTTTGGAGGGGTTACCTACCTTAGAACACCAGAGGATTACAATATAATATATCTGTATTATTTTATATCCTGATATTAAAAGAGAGAATACTGAATGTCTGATATTTATGACAGCACACTTTATGCAGATTCGCCTATAGCTTAGGCCTACTATTTCTATTACAACTCTACCACATTCAGCTGTCTGGTTGAAGCCTGGAAATATTGTACACAAAGAAGCATAGTTGGCTAGCTTATCATAGTCTACTGATTGGACTGTTAAGTTTCCCTAATGTGTGTTTAAGGTAATACTCTTCTCGTAGGGACAAGCCCTTTTGGGAAACATTGGTATTGAGATGATCACTCAACTTGAATGCAAGAGCTTTAACAAATATGTGCAGCATGCTAATGATGCTAAGCAGATTTAATAGTGTAATGATTGATGATAGAGCGTTGTCTAATCAAAAGCTTTATTAAAGGTCGGGAGCAAGGACATCGGCACAGAACATAGCACACGCCAGGGAAGTCAAGAACACTCGCACCTTACACACATAGGGTTGGACGCATACAGGCACAAGCACACATAATAACAACCCCAAAGTTCTCCCAGAATCCCCAGCGCGAAACATTGTGGGAATCTCAAGCACAGTCCAGCACGCTGATGTTACACAGCTCCCCCAACAAGTCATTGCTGTCCTCGGCACATTCAGTCCAGCAAAGTCTCTGGCACTGCAACACAGCAGGTGGGGTGCACACACCGCAAGAGCCCTACTCACCCAGGGGAACCACAACCACCACCAGCCCAATGCGGGTAGTGCTGGCAGTCACCTGGCCTGTCGCCGCTCGTCCCCAGCTCCCTTCAGAGAACACCCTCAGGTCGCACTTTCGCAGTGTGCACCACCACAATGTTCCTCCAACACCTGGCGGAGCCTAGCCTCCACTGGCACAGACTCCCCACCACTGAACACCATAACTGGCAACGCACCTCCAACGCTCTGCTCCGTCGTCTCGCCAGTCGAGGCAGCAGACTCCAGCTCCATCGTAGCCGGACCACACTGCGCAATCAGGCAACACCGACGTTGGCGTCCCTCCTCTACTGCCTCGTCGCATAGTGGTCCTCCGCTGCTCCCGGCCGCTCCACTCCGCCACAGTTGCGCCAAGGCCTAGACCTTCTCTCTGGCTCGTGCCATCGGATTTCACACAACAAACTTTTTTTCCCCTTATTTTTCTAAAGAGCGCCGGCGAACAGGCCAACAAGAACAGGCACCCGCACAGCACAGTGCCTCCTACACGCACCCAAAGGCTTAGAGTTCCGTTTTTCAGAGGGCCCTTCCGCCGGAGCTGCCCAACCGTCGTGCCTCAAACGGCTCCGCCAATCGTCCATCCTCAAGGCACCACCTCCTTGCCGCTCCACCTCTGCTCTGCTCCGCAGACAGGGCCACCGCCAACTACGACCTAAAGCTGCCTGACGGGGCCAGGGGCTCAAGGTCTTCTCACGGTGAAGTCAGCGCCCAGGTTGGCGTCACCACCTCATCTTCCAAGGCCGCTCTCCAGGTCGCGTGAAGCCCTTCTCTGCCGTGTCCACTGCATCGAGATCCTATTCAGGCTAGCACTCCTCCCGTAGCCAGGCCCAGGCGACGGCTGGTCTCCTCCCGTGGCTTCTACTGAAGGCCTCTGTAAGCTTCTTAGTACCCCTTACAAGGGCTCTCTTCGGATCCTTTTGCTTGGGCATCCACCTAGCGGTGAGCATGGACGGATTAGGAACTTCCGGGCCCCTGGGCCCAGATGTATTAAGGGCCCCCCACTAATTGTCGCATGTGGAAGGGGGGTTTGGGAGTCCTTCCTCAGAAAGGTTTTAATTTGTTTGATGTGATTTCCTGTATACTGGTGCATTTTGGGGATGGACTAAATTCAATCAGATTCATACACCATACATCCTGATGTGTTGATATTGAGGCAATGATTTCATGCAAAGGCTTGGGCTTCAGGGCCCCCTGACCCTGGGCCCGGTAGGCCCGTGCAGTAATCCATCCCTGGCGGTGAGGCCTCCCACTCCCGGCTTCTCCAGCACTGAAGACACTGTCTTCTACAGAACGCAACTTACTCCTCTATGGAAAACGTGCCCATCTACAGGTGCTGCTTTGGAAAGCAGCAGACCGCCCTGATCCACCGGCTGTGGATATCACCGCGTTTGGATGGAGTAAGAAGACAGGTATGAAGAAAGGAGAGGAACTCGCCCACCCTCGATTCAAGTCCTGTTGCTCCTGCTGATTTTGTATACATGTATCTGGAAAGTGCAGCTGTGCAGCTGCAGGCCTGGCCTGTACTAATTATTGTTTCTGCAAAAGCAGTGATGTTACATGTTGCAATATATATATATATATATATATATATATATATATATATATATATATATATATATACACACAGCTAAAAGAGCAGAAGGACAGGGATGAAGAGTCTGGAGAAGATGGCGACAGGACAACGGATGAGGACAGGAGGAGTAGTAGAGGCTAGTTCTTCACTTTGTTACTCAATTGTGAGTCACAGCAGAGGGCCAGTGAATAGCTATTTCCAAAATTATTGTGGAATTCAGAAATAACTTGAAATTATTCCTGAACACTGAACATATTTATCTTCCAAAAATCCGTCTAAATCGCCCCCAAAAACTCAGCTAATGAGTAAGAACGTGACCAAACCATGTTTAAATAGTGATTTTGAGTCTTAAAAATGTCAGATATGGACTCAGCATCTCCAGTAACCCCTAAAAACATACTAACATTGTCCATTTTGGCCAAGCAGCTCCTATAATGTGATCAATATAGGCGATTATGCTAATTTATGCTAATTAGCTTAATTACACAAATTGCCCAACATATGCAAATTAGCATCCGGCAGTTTCTGCATGCTGGGGACCCATACTATATATTTCTATCATACGTCATCTTTTCAAGCTGGCATTGACAGTTTTGCCAAATATGTTTTTAAAATGCAATCCTACATTGCACTTTAAATATTAAATTGCAAAACGAATTGACAGTTAAATGATAAAACTGAATATTGACAATTGAAATGCAAAATGAATTGCCATTTGAATTCTGAGACTGAAGTACCATGGCAAAATGGAATGCAATTCAATCCATGTTTATTCTATTTTTTAATAAAAAAAAATATTGGAATTGATTTTAGGATTTCATTGTCACTTTGCAGTAAAATACAATTTGTTGGATATTATTGCAAATTGAAATATTAAATTGCATAATGAATTGTCAATTGCATAATGTAATGTCTTTTTGAATTGCATATTGCAGACTGCATTCTCATTTGAATAAAGCTACTCATATGCTTCCATATAAAACTTTGGTGTACTCAACATTTCCGGGTTCGCCTTTCTGTCAACTAGACTACTTTGGTGATTTCAATCGGCATTAATTGGAAGACAGACCTGTAGAATAAGGAGGATATGGACAGAGGGAAGTGTTTTGCACGTTTTGCACTTCTGTGCAGTGTAACCTATAGCTACTTGACATATCAACAACATATCACATTAAAACTATTTCTTTTCAGGCTAATTTTAAAATCAAGTTCTGAATGAATGTTTAGGCTTATGTAGCCCCAAGTTGCAGCCCTCTGTGGGGTTAGGCCGGGGAAACTACAGCTGGTAATGAACTTTTGCAGGCAAGGTTACTGGTTGAACTCCCAGTCACATGTCCTATAACAGGTAACACAGAATAGATTAGATTATTATTGTGCAGAGTACAAGTACAAAGACAACGAAATACAAATGGGGCTGCATTCCCAAAGACAACGAAATACAGTTGGGAGCAGCTGCATTCCCAATGTCCCCTTTGTACTTGTACTCTGCATAATGACAATAAAATTGAATCTAATCTCATCTAAACTGTATTATCTGTTATAGGATATGTGACTGGGGGGAGTTCAGCCTTGCCTGTAAAGGTTCATTTGAATACCAAACATCATCGACGGCCCTTTAGCACATCCTCATCGTGAAAAAAGGAGGGATGGGCTTTTCGGCCGGATTCTTAACTGTGGTGTGGCAATCCTTAAAGTTTGAGGGTCCTGAATTTCCTATAACCTACTCCTGGAGTGGCCTAGCCTACTGCGTAGAACTGACATGAAGAATTCTCTTGCGTCAAGACTACAGGCAAATTCGCCGGCATCTGTTCCCAAAGTCATCATCTTGGTGGGATTGCTACAAGTTGTGACTTGCGTCGTAGTTGTATTACATCTAACGGGACACATTCAGGTAAGTGACATCTTATTTGATCCATTATGCTTAGCAACATCATAACTTTAGATAAATGGGTTTACTTTTTAACATTGGACTAGCCTATTTGGTGAAGAGGGCGGTATTTCAATATTGTCCACGATCGATGTTTTACTGTGATCATTTGGGTAAAATAGTTAGCCTATGTGTGCGTTTTCATGACATAACTCTCAGAGACTGATGGACCACTGTCGGTCCCGTGTGGGCAGATCCTCTGGCGTGTTGCTCATCGATTTTCTGGCGGTCCACTGCGGGTTGCCGACAAATGCCCCGTCTCTTTACCAATTGCAGTTCAAGCGCGTTTACACAATTATGCTCTTTCCTTCATTCTGACAAAATTTCTTTTAATATTCACAAGTTAAATAAAGTTGATGGTTAACCACCAGCGGACCAGAAGTTGCACGCCACCGCGAAAGCCACCGGTGGTCCGACATCTCCAAATATTTTGCTGGTCTAGCCTGACATTGCAGAGAATACAACAGTGCATATCTAGAATGTATGAATATGCTTTTCGTCGAGATGGTACATTTTAAAGGCTTATATTTTATTATGAGATTTAGGTTAACGCAGATACTTTGCATATCCACATCTGTAGTGAGTGATTCAGTGGGCACAACCTAAACCACTGGCCACTTTGTGGTGCTGTTGTCAGCCCACGCTGTCCTAGGGAGTCCAGGTGTATTTGATTAAACCACGCGTTACTAGCTTAACCATATGAGCAGTCATCTTCATGCAGAGCGGCGCAGATCTGGCTGAATCTAATGCATTGATGACTCAACACAATGCATGTTCACATTGTGCAAAAGTCCAACATCCATCAGTGCAACGCTGCATGAATTCGAATGAGCCTCATGCTTTGTGTGTGGTCTTCTTTCAGTGACGCGTCTGTGGTCAAGGCACACCCTATCTGTGTATTCCTTCAGTGCTAAGGTGAAGCGCCCACATGATTATGTAGCAGACAAAGTTTTTACAAAGGCAATAATTGAGCATTGCACAAAATGAGGCAATGGGTCTTTTACATCTGCTGCATAAAACACTATGCTTCTGTAATCCATCGCAGCATTATGCATATTAGCTCTCAAAAACACAGGAAATGATCTCAGATGAGTGCAACGCAGCCACCTTTGATGACAAAATCTTTTTTGTGTCTTCCATGTGTATGAACGTCTTTGAAAGGGGGGGGGGGGCTTTCAAGTTTCTTTCTCTTTAAAGCTGCAGTTGGCAAGATTTTGATCATATTCACTGAAACCGACACTATGCTCCGACAGAACAACATAAATCAGCCGGTTTTAGAAAAAAAAACCTTTTACCTCCACCTAGAGCCTGTTATTTGTTTTACAAAAATCCACAGCTCCCGGTTCTTCTGGTCCAATCAGAGCAGGGCTGTGTGAGATCTGACAGTGAATCACAGTCTGGTGCGCACTGACGAACACAAACTCGATGAGAGGGTGCTCAGTGGTAGTGGAGGAGGGGCATGAGAGTTGTAAACATTCAATATTCATTTTGGCTAAGTCCCCTTAATCTGTCAAACTTGCCAACTGCAGCTTTAAGTTAGACAGAGAGCCTATCTCTTATAGGTGAGAATTTCAAAGTGATGTGGACAAGTCCTGAGCATTCGCAGCGTAAATATCTTCTATGGTGCATTATATTGCTCTGTCTTGGGGCCTACATGTTAGCCCTCAAAGACAAAACAATTGATCCAAGATGTGCTTGTAACATGGCCCACCATGGGAATGATGAAGTCTCTTTGTATTTATTTGATCCAAGGCATGTGGAACTCTTTGAGGGGGTACTTTTAAGTTTTAAACTTTGTCCGACAGAGAGCTTCAGTCTCTTCTCATTTCTTACAGACACATGGGGCTGACAAAAGCCCTGCCCAAGCGGAGTCTTTTGTAGAGCTCCATCAAAAGCAGCAACTCAGATCTCTCAAGAGATCTAGAAATAGGACCCCAGTAGCTCATCTACCGATAAATCCATCAAGCACACACACACAGAGTAAGTATGTACTCTTCCTCTGGAGATGTGCCAGTGAAAATATTGTATATGGGTGATACAGGTGGGATTTGAGAAGAATGTGTCTCCATGTCTGCTTAAATCTTGTCCAATTGGTCTTTCTTGGATAAAAAACATGCCCCAAAAACAGTATTGTAATCAGATATGCCATTTTGATTTTGAGATACATGGATATCAGTTTATTATTTTGGATCTACTGTCTAAAGAATATAAAAAATCTGTAAAACCTTTACATGTATTATTCACTCACTCATTCACTCTTACAATCAGGAGAGGTGCGGGCCACCTTGATCTACTGGAACGCTGAACAGGGATTCCTCTTCCAGTTCAGATACCATGACGGGCGGATCCTGGTTCAAAAACCAGGCCTGTACTACGTCTACACCAAAACCTGTTTCCGTTACTACGACGAGCTGGAGCCAGGCCTCACGTCCCACCTGCGGGGATATCCCTCGGACCGTCGTCTGGCGGCCACTTCCAGCCCTGTCCAGCTGATCCAGTATGTCTTCCATGAGCGGCCCAGTCATGGCGCCCCCGTCAGGCCAACGGTGATCATGAAAAGTGGGAGTACACAGCACTGGAGGGTCGGGGGTTACCACATGTACTGCCAGCAGCAGGGCCGCACTGTCGCACTGAGGACTGGAGATGGCCTGTTTGTCCGGGTGTCCAACTCCTGGATGCTCGATCCTGAGGCAGAGGGGAGTTACTTTGGGGTCTTTAGGGTAAGCCATTGAAGTACAGTGTATAGAATGTAGGTAGGTAGGTAGATGGATAGGTAATGAGAGAGAAAGAGAAAGAGAGCGAAAGCAAAGCTGACAAAGACAGGTAGACAGGTGATTATGTGTGGTCTCTGAAAGTCTTTTGTCATAGAGGCTTGTGTCATGTCAAAGCTTATAGGCTTGTGTCATGTCAAAGCTTATAGCTATACTTTATATTTCTAACCTCCTAAGCAGGGGTGTAGTGGATGCTAAACGCAAGTAAACATAGTTTATCCACCTCTGAAATTTCAGAAGTAGAATTTATCCACCTCTCAAAAGAGCTTATTCGCGGCCCCAGCCGTGGCGCAACTGGCTGGGGCACCTGCACCATATGCCGGCGACCCGGGTTCGATTCCCGCCCCGTGGTCCTTTCCGGATCCCACCCCAAGACTCTCTCCCACTTACTTCCTGTCACTCTTCACTATCCTATTGCATTAGAGTTTATTCACCAAATGCAACTTTTAACATTCAAAAATCACACTGTATTATCCACATTCACAAGATGTACACTCATCAACACTCTAGGAACCATTTAATACCACTGGAATTGTTATAAACATTGGATAATATCCTCCACCAATCATCAAACATGTTCTGAATGCCTTTTTTAAAAATCCGATATCGCATTGTGCAGTCCACTTTATCGTAATCACAGAATTCATAGTTTACCCACCTCTTATTTTACCACTACACCACTGCTTCTAAGGCTTTGAATAACATGATATACAGACAAAACACACTAGAGACTAGGCAGGAACATAGCTGGGCAGACTGCTTGGACTGTGCAGAGAGGGGAAAATGCCATTCATTTTCATTACTATGATGCCAAACATGTTCAGTCTGTAAAATAAATAACATTCTGTAATGTATTTGCCATAAAACAGCTTTTGGGACATTTCATAATGTACACCAAATCACATGAATGTTATGATTTTTTATGAGCATTTGGCTCTAATTTATTACGTTTACGTTGATATAAACTAAACACATACCAATGTATGATTTATTTTATTCTTCATTGCTAACAGATGTTTTTCAGAACAGAACTTGTCGAAGTCATTAGCTGAGGTATAGAGGAATCACATAACCACCTGCTCATTTGCAGACATAAAGTATAGTCTTTAGCACATTAGCTGAATACACATTGTGATTTCTTTCCTTAAAGACTGTGAGTTGAACACAAATCATTATGTCAGTGCAGTGAACACAGTTTTGTCTTGGGAATGCAGAGAACAACTTTGTTTTTTGTGAGAGGTGGCTATGTCAGCAAATCTGCGAGATCTGGATGCTATAAAGCTGAAATACGTTCATCGTATTCGGTTTTACAAGACCACTGCAGTCAGCAAGAAATAACTAATTGGAGTCAGGGTGATTTGGTAATCTTTTCTTACACAGCCAGAATTAGTTAATCATTTCGTGTCTCTGGGGGATTTTTTATGGTAATGAAGTAAATCATCTTCAATTATGGATTCGCTTGATAGTGTATATTATAGTATGACATAGTAACATAACTATTTGTTTTCATGAGATGTTCCAAACTGTCCTTTCCCTTCAGTGCACATATGCACACCCACAGACAAACAGACTGACAGACCGATGCACACACACACACACACACACACACACACACAAACATAACAGAGAGAGAGCAAAAACCGGTCCTGAAATAACCTTAATAAAGTTTTGGTTTCACTCAAACCCTTAGTCATTGGTCAGGTCTTTAGTCTCCCTCCTTTAATTCAGTGAACCCAACTCTCAGCAAACTCACTACACACAATAACCTTCATCACCTGGCAGACACAGATGCCTGATGAAGCATGAAGCCCTACTCACAAAACAACAGTATAGAGTTTTAGTCTAAACCTAGTGAGCTAGCCACATGAGACCTTGTAGGGTGTTAGCAACCTAACATTTTGTAAGGTATTCCATCTCAGACCACAGAACTACACAGTGTATAGCTTTGATGGCTATGAGAACTACAAGTGTGTTTATCTGTCCTTCACATGACTATACCATCAATACTAGAAAAGGTGAAGATCATATCACATGCAGTCATAAATTGTTGTATAGTGTTGCTTTAAATATGGCAAAGACCAGCACCACGGACAGCGGCCTTATTAATCATTATATTGGGATCACAAGGGCAACTGAGTCCTTAAGGGCAACTCTCATTACATAGTTAAAGACTCATATCCTAATTCACAAAAACGCACCCTCTACATGCATGCAAATCATTTTGAAGACTTGCACATTTTGCCCCAATGATTGCGCACAAATGCCAAACAAACTCCAACGTTCAAAAAGTGAAAATGATTTCATTGTAATTAAGTGTATAACCAGAGACTATATTTATTGTACAATTGTCATGTGTCATTCAATGTGACTATACTAATCAGGACGTTGGAATTAAATAAAAGAATTAAGAGATAGAGTGTGCGGCAACCAAGTTTTTCTATTTTCCCTTGCCAGCACCTCAGAGGGTGTGCATTCTTTTCGATATTTATACACTATACTAATCCTTACCTACACAAAGATTGCAAACTGTCTAATGTAGACTACATTTCTGCATAATTCATACTCATGGTCAACTGAAGAGGTGCTGTAGGCGTACACTGAATGAAACCATTATTTTGGAAACGGTTTAGGTTACATTAATCAGGGCTTCCTTGAAAAAGGCATGTAAGATCTCAGTGGGACTCACCTGCTAAATAAATGATAAATAAAATAAAATAAATCCTACTGTATAAGAATGACAGCTGCTGGGATACTGTTTTGGGAGTGCACCAAGTGTTATATTTCATTTCCTACTTCAGCTGTGTGAAAAGCCACTTAGTTTTATTAGTCACAGATTGACACGGCTAATTACCAAAAGGAATAATCACTGTGCATGCATTAAAATTATATGATGGAATTGCTCATCCAAACATGTTTAGAGGCACCTGTGGCTTAAAACAAATGTATGCCCAATTTAAAATAAGTGGTGCTGATTTTTGATGAGAAGCCACAGAGGGGTGAGTATAGACCCTTTCAAGAGAGTTCCATTATCAGCATCATAGTTGGCCCCACAACACTTCCTTTTTAACATTCCATATGTTATCTTAATGCAGAGGAAGTAGATTGGGGCCCAAATAGAACGTTCAAGCATTGTTTTTGTTTACCTTGTTGAAAGGGTCCATAAATGAAGTGAAAGTGACTGTGATCCTCGCTCCTGTAGCAATACAGGCCTACTAATGACAACATCTAGATCCAAAAGCACATGTAGTTAGAAAATCTATTCCTCACTGTTAGCCAATTGGAATTGAAATTTAAGAAGCGGTCTATAGCCAGGCTAACAATGAGGACCAATAAAAGCCAAAAAATGGCACATGCAAAATTTTATACGTGCGACATGCGTCATATCTGCATATGTCTTAACATCACAGATTTAACTGCTACTAAAAGTGAAATTCAAAGTGAAATATATACTTTTAGTCTGCTGCTGGGCCATTATAGTAGTCACCTAGTGAAGTGAAAGACATAAATCCAGTCATAAATGACAGACTATTTTTTACAGCGTAATAATAAATCAGCTCAATGTATGCTTATGATATACAGCTCTGGAAAACATTAAGAGACCACTGCACATTATACGGATGTCATCCTATAGTTGCTGAGTGACATTCAAATGAGTCGACGGTCATATTCAAATTTACAGTGGTCTCTTAATTTTGAATATGACCATCAACGCATTGGAATGTCACTCAGCAATCAAAAGATGACATCAGAAAAATGTGCAGTGGTCTCTTAATTTTTTCCAGAGCTGTATATCTGCACTTGAGGGCATGGTATATTCTTCACTTCCCATCATCAGATATCAACTACACAGTGTAATGTAAAGAGACCCAATAACCTTGCTTTAAGTCTTTTGGCTATGGGAAGTCATCATCTGCGTCTCAGACCAAATCCAAGAGATGAGTCACAATGGAAAAACGGAAATCTTACAAAAAGTCCATGACTCTGGTCTCGACTTGAAACACAAGCACAGACAGAGTGAAATTACAATTAAATCAACAAGCCCTTCAAACGAACAACGCCTTGCTGCACTGGTGAGATTTACGATGAAATAAATCTTCCCGGGGGGGGGGGGGGGACTGGATGGTTTTGCACCCATGGCTTTGAAAAACACCAGTGTGGATTTCAAGTGGAGCCAGTACAAAGGCAAATGTAAACATCCAGGATGGACATTTTAACTGTCATCTCACACAAACCACAAAGTGTAGACAACTGTGCAAATATTTCCACCACTGGCTACTTCACACAAAGAAGGGACTCATGGTCAAAGATGGCCATGTTCTTTAGTGGATTAACAAAGTATAGTCTATGCATGGCTTTTATGGTAGGCCTAGTCTACTTTATTTTCTATTTGGGCTAGGCTTATGGTTCACAGAAACATACAATAATTCTGTCATAGTAGTAATCACAATAAATGACCCTTCCATGGTGGGCATTTCACTTCACTTAGGGTAGGCCCTACTTCACACAACGTCTCTGCTGGAGTAGGCCACTCCAGAGAGTTTATGTTTGGCCACTCCCCTTAAATTGACTGTGAGTGTGCATGAGCTGAAGGCTACATCATGGCAGAAGAGAATGTAAGTGATGGTAAGTGAGCAAATATATGAATTAGAATATAAGAGATGCGGTTGTCTAGAAATCTGTACCAGTACGTGGTAAAGGTCATATATTATAGTCTAGCCTTAGCTGAATTAGACCTATTTTCTGACATGAAAAAGTAAACAAATAGTGGCTGCTAAACGTGTGAATAGTTAGCATTAATGTTAGCTTAAACAGACACCCATCTTTCTATAAGAAGCTAACATTAAGTAACTCATGTCCTGTTAGTGTAGCTAATTCGATTTAGTTCGTTTTTAACTAGATTTTGTAAAAAGAAATTAACGTTTTATTCTGTTTTTTGTTGTTGTTGTTGTTGTTGTTTAGCTATTGTGCAGTGAGTGCAGCTGCACTAATATTCTTAACTTCTAGTTAGCTTTAGTTAACTTCTGCTACTGCCTAATAGTTAACACCGTAAGATTACAAAATGTGAGGGACTGGCAGCTCTGTATAATATACAAAAACTTCTTTCCAGGGAGGCTGTTGTCTCTCACAGGAACTCTGGAGGAGGTTTCTCTGCAAGGAGAGATTCAAGCCAATGAACTGCGGGAAAAGCAACAAACTCTGAGCGAATTGCAGGTGTTGTTTGACATGCACTACAGATGTACTTTGGCTTGCTAGCTAATCCCTGTACCACCTCCACTATTATTGCTACAGGGTTCCCACGGGTTATGGAATTTCTGGAATATCATGGAATTTTAGAAAGCGTATTCCAGACATGGAAAGTCAGGAAATTTTGTTGTAGCACTTTAGAATTTAATTGCCAAAATACATTAATACAGATATATTTCCCCGCAGAATTGGTGTATTATGTGTATATGTAAAATCTGGTTATTAGCTATACTGTTTGTTTGAGTAGTTGTGGTTAGCCCAACTTTGTTTATTCAATGCCCATTTATTCATCTCCCACTCTAAAAAAGTAAAAGATTCTTGAACGCTCTCCGGCTGCTCTGAAATCTTTGGTCGGTATATTGTACCATTCATTATATAGTAGGCTAGGTCATGGAATTTCAGGGAAAAGTCATGGAATTTTACATTTGACTTAGAGTGGGAACCCTGTTGCTATTAAAATGAACAGTATTATTTAGGCATATACTATTTAAATTCCTGCTGTAATATTCCTTGCAGTCAGCAGACTAATTATACTAAATTATATGGTATGCCATCCAAATGAAGTGAACCATAATGATAATATTTCTCTAATGCTTCCTAAAGAGCACTGAATAAAATGGCTTAATATTGAAAGGTAATTTAAATAGCTGAAATACATTATGGTAAGTTGGACTGATTACACTATAAGTGAGAAATAAAATATTTAAAGAACACTGACTGACTGAATGATTGAATGAAAGACAGATGCTATACCTGCTACTCACAACAACATGAAAATTGTAAGACCTCAACAACTGTGATGTTTCTTTTTACACAAAACAGGACACCCTCTCAGACCTCAAGAGTAGCTGTGAGGCAGTTGATTTCGAGTTGAAAAAATCAAACAGTCAACTCAGTGGTGTATTGTGCGAGATTGAGCAGATCAAACGTCACAACAGCGGTCTGGAGTCACGGTTGCATGAAATCAACTCAGAAAACATGAAACTACGACTCCAGATCCAGGAGCAGGTGGAGAGGCAGCAGTCCACTCTGGCTCGTTACAGCGCCTACCGAAACAAAATGGAGGATCACAGAATGGCAGTCGCTGAGGCAGAGAGCCAGATGCCCATTTACAAGGAGCTGATGGAGGCAAGACAGCAGGTCCAACAGCTCAGAGAAAAGCGAGACGCACTTGCGATAGACTTACAGAACCCAGAGGGAGAGGCTGTCAAACAAGCTCAAGTGGGTGTTATAATGATCTCTGCAATTAATTTGACACACTTTGCTCCACTTGTTTGTTTCAGTAACCACCTGATTGCCTACACACCCTACATTGTTCCTTAATGGGTCTTACAGCAATCATTCGTGTTTAAACAAGCAAGGTTGCTATGTGCAAAGTAGAAATATGATCACTATTTTTTTCATTTACTATGCCTTGAGCAATGTGTAGAAAGAGCAAAGACAACAAAAGGATTGTGCAGTGCCTGAATACCAGTTTGTCAGTCATGTGTAGTAAGTCATGCATTATGAATATGTTCAGGTGATAATCAGACAGATCCCATGATCCTACATTTAGGTCAGTGCAGTTACTTACTGGCCTTTAGCTCTTTCCGAGCTGAAGTTGGCAGCAGTGCTTTAAAACGGTCCAAAACTGGAAGGACTTCTAACATATTCTGCCCAGACACGTAATGTCTTAAGTTACACCCGTGCAGAGTTCAGACTAACACAGGAGAAATGAAATATAAACAAAGGAAAGGGAAGATGCACACATTGCATTGCGTAATGGAAACAAATGTTTTGTTTCTGCAGCAAGAGATTGATGACTTAGAGCGGCAAGTATCAGTGAAAAGTAAGATGGTAGAGGATAAACAAGCATTTCTGCGGAAAGAAAGGGAGGTCCAAGCACAGCTAAGAAAGGACATTGAGGTATTTGAAACGATGGTTGTATTAACAGCTGAATAATAGCCTACACACATATGTTTGTGTTATGTGTATATATACTTTAGAATTTGTGTGACACATTGACAGAAAACTATGATAAATCACAGAACGCATCGATTGCATTAAAACTACATCACTGGGGATTAATCAGATACAACAGAGATGGACAAACAAGCAAAGACATTCATTTTCTCCTCCCCACCATCCTCCTCCCTACCCAATTCCTCATTAGATCCAGCACAAGAGGTACGACGCCATAGTGAAGCGGCTTCGGTGCCAGCTGAGCAAGGCCCAATCCAACCACAGGCACTTAATCAACGACATCAGGCGCATGGAGAAAGAGGTGGAGGAGCTGACAAGGCAGGTGGAGGAGTCCGAGGGGTGATGCACTAGCACAAGGCCTGGATGGTGTGAATGAATGTAGTATAGGGGACACTTTGAGTATTATGAGTACCGTATATATAGTCCTCTTGATTGGATATGCAATTCTGTTTTGGGTACTTGCACCTGTGTGTGTGGGTGTGTGTTTTATGAAAACAAACTCAAAAGTTCATGTTGCCGATTTGTTCAACTTTGGTGGTTGTAATGTAGTTTGTTTTTCGATGCCTTACATTTAAGGAGATATTCTGAAGAAAATGCATAAACATATTAAACTATTTTACTCTTACACTTCCCAAAAACTTGAGTACTATAGTTTATATTCTGTATTCTCCTCGAATTTAGATATCCACTAAATTCTAATCATGACCACTGGGTGGCAGTAGTGTCAACCAAGTGCCTCCTCATCATTGCACTAGAGCTGCCTTGTTTCCCATCAAATGTAAGTCTGGCTGTTATAGAAACAAGCATACAATGGATTTACTTGTTCCTTCAGAGGAAGTTCTGAAATTCTAAAAGGCCCTTTCGCGTAGAATAAATCCTCAATGTTGTGGAAGCAGTTTGTTTTATTTTGGACGTTGTGATGGAGTGTTTTGTTACAGCTGTTGTGTTGTGTGAGTGCATAGCAGCCTGTGATACTGACTAGACTTCTGAAACTTCTGAAAAGCAACAGACAATGTAAGCAAACACGTACTCATTGTTTGTGCGTACAGTGTAGTCGTCATAATTCATAATGACCATTAAGCTCATCTAATCATCACATATAATGTAGGAGAGGCAGAGACATTGTCATTGGAATGAACACCTGAGGATAAACATTGAATAGAGGCAGTGTGATTGACATGCTTTAAATAACTTCAAATTGCTTATGATGAATTGATGAGATGATTGAAGAGACAGTTCCTGTGGAGTTTGTATTACCAGACACAACAGAGTGTCTTTCTTTGTGGCAAGGACATGAACTTAAAGTACAAACAATTATATTCTCTTTAATAATCACTGTAAGCCATAGACTGCTGGAGAGGGTCACATCTGATCATAACATGGTCTTTGCATGTGTGGCTGTGTGTGCGTGTGTGGCTGTAGTTGTATGTACATGTGGATTATTTTGGAGCCTGAGGCCACTTGAGCTCCGACTGCAGTGAGTACTTGCGTTGTACACACACACACACACACAAAAGTTCTTGCGTCGTCGTTGTACTGAGCCGGAGGGTAGGCCCATGACCATGACCCATAGATATGAGAATGGAATACTCTGTATAATTCTATGGAATGACCCTAGGCCTCAGTTACATCTCTTGGAACTTATTGGAAATTCTTGGACACACTCCCCATTAAGATCACTGCACAGCAGCCAAGGAACCTGACTAAGCAAAATGAGATTGGCCCTAGTAAATAAGTTTTGAATGTTTACTGTAAATACCCTTGTTGATCATGTAAAGTCAGTGTGGTGTAAAAGCACCATGAGCTTAGCACGCGATGCCGTATTCCTGCTGAGACATTAAAGCTTAAATTCAAATCCATCATGTGCATGATGACTGCCTGTCAGACCCTCAGAGAAATTTTACATACAATACATTCTATACAGAGGTGCAAAATTCTGACATCAGAAAGTAAAAGGCCAGCCACATATTTGTTCCAGTCATTCACTAAACCAGTGGATTCTAATTAGCACAACTCCTCAGCCAGGTAGATCAGCTAATTGGTAAAATCAGGTAGAACCAATACATCAGGACTTTTACCACTTTTATGAAGCCTTTGTCATATGGCGTGTGAGATGTTGGCTTGAGAACAACAACAACAACACGTTACATTTATTTAGCGCTTTTCTCGACACTCAAAGCGCTTGACAGGGAAGGGGGGACCTCACTAACCACCCCCAATGTGTAACACCCACCTGGTTGATGCACGACAGCCATTATGCGCCAGAACGCTCATCACACACCAGCTTGAGGTGGAGAGTGAAGGAGTGAATGAGCCAATTAGGACTGTTCCCACTTTCTGAAGCCTATGTCATGTTGCGTGTGAGATGTTGGCTTGAGAAAGTGGCGGTATCAAACTGCTGACACACAGCACAGCATGTACCAAAGCACTTTATTGACTCCACCTGTAATGGAATCGGCAGCATACCTGCCGAGGTCATGCCTAGAGCAGCCAGGGAGGTCATGTCTAGTCAAACGCACAAGTTCTCAGTGTACCGTTTGTTGCTTTCGATTAAGGCATCTGCTTAACGGCAGCAGAGACTGGCAGTTTTCCCAGACCTGTCAGATCAGGCCCAGGTCTGGGGTGAACCTGCGCCGCACGCTGGTGCAATCTTGCCTCCTGTCTTCCAGCTCATTGGCTGGCTGAGTGTGTATATGTACTGACATTCTCATTGAGTTTCTAAAGAGGGTGTGGTGTGATTGTGCTTGGAGAATCCCATAGCATCTGTCACTCGCTGAGTGGACTGGAGTGGTGGTGGTTCTTCCCTGTTCCCGCCACTTGCCAGTATGGCTTTAGCCATGAGATGTTTTGTTCGATCAGTTTGTAGCCCCAGGACACTACTGTACTTTAACAAATTGTCAAATCACCCCTCTCTCTCTCTTTCTCTCTCTCTCTCTCTCTCTCTTTCTCTCTCTCTCCAGTAGCTGTGTTTAACTACCATCAAGTCAAGTCAAGTTTATTTATATAGCGCATTTCATACACAGAGGTCATTCAATGTGATTTACATTAACAAATCCAAACAGTAATAGCAGATAAAAGCATAGAAGGGCAACAGTCAAATAATAGTTTAAAAAAGGAAAGATCATAATAAAAAAAGAACACCCAAGGTAAAATCGTTTAAAAATAAAAAAAAACATACAAGACACAAGGTGGAATAATTACAAGACAGATTCAGAACTCATGGCAGTTAGCAGTAGGCATGTGAAAACAGTTTGGTCTTAAGTCTAGATTTAGTCAGAAACTGTCTACAGGTTGGGCCTTTTTGATGTCATCCGAAAGTTGGTTGCCACATAGCTGATTCACCATGTTTAGTTCTAACAGCATGTTTAGTTCTGAGGGTATGTACTGCTGAAGCATGAGGTATTTAGGTCCTACTCCATTTGCTGATTTATAAACAAGCAGTAGTGCTTTAAAGTAAATTCTGTGACTTACTGGAAGCCAGTGCAGGGACTTAAGAATTGGAGTAATGTTGTCATTTCTTTTAGTTTCTGTGAGAATCCTAGCTGATTCATTTTGTATCACCTGAAGATATTTGATAGTCTTCAGGAAGGCCTGTGAAAAGCCAGGGTTCTCGCTGTTCTCGATGTTCAATATTTTAACAAAATCTGTCTTTTTACATAACACATACCTCTAAGATACAACCTGAGTGGATATATTGCAAAATATAGGTGCCCTTTTAGAATGCAAATGATGCTATGTAGACCTGAGAAAGAGCGTTTATTGGATATGTCATAGTCAAACTGCCACTTTCAACCGTATTCCATTCCAAGCATTCCAATCGTTTTCCCAGAGATAATTTGTTGACTGTCTCGTTTAAGAAATCTGTGTTTGAGATTATCTCCTGATTTGCCACTTAGATGACTAATAAGGTTAATTGTAATGAAGATAGATGGTATACCATTAAAGGTCATGATCTTAAATGACATTTTGGATAGGGTTCTTGTATGTGACAAACAAGCACAAATAAAATGGTGCTAGAAATGTTTTTCTCGATTCTAAGGTCAGCATGAACAGTCAAACTGGTAGACGTTTGATGAAGGGCTCGACTATGACTGGAAACAGGCACAACCTTCCAATCCAGCATAGCTCTTTGATCGGTTGATTGATGATTTATGTAAGGGATAATGTATAGAACGCCGGTCATTATTGGGAAAATAAGTCCCGACAGGGCGAACCGGACCCCGACGCGCAAGTTATGTTAAGTGTGGGCACCCTGCATGGTCAGTACTTAGTAACACTCCCTTGGGCAAGTATTACAGCCTGTTAATCACGTGGTAGTCAGCTAAGGGTCATTCAGTTGTTGTTTGAAGGGTGTATTGGCCATTCTGCTTCTCAAAAGGTTTCTAGTTCTGTGAGATTTGTAGGCCGGCTTGCATGCACTGCTTCTTTGAGGTCCATTCACAGACATTTGATGTTTAGCTGCAATTTCTTAAATACATTAGAAACTTCTTATAGCCTTTTCATGTTTTGTGGGCATCAGTTATTTTACTTTTTCAGATATCAGTTATTTTATTTTGCATGGAAATATGAATATGAAAATAATACACCTATCTTTTATCTTTAAATGTTGAAAACAATGTGTCATCTTTAACTTTATATGCCTTTTGAAGGTCAGTTCATCTTCCACTCACTGAACTATTCACAGTAACAGAAATGTCGACCAGGCCTAGTCTATTGCATGCCAGTAAGTCCTGCTGTTATTTAAAGACGTAGTTGGCAGCGGGGTACCAGAAGAAGAAAGGGGGTTGCGGGTAGGATTTTCAAAATTTAGATTTGAGTAGAGAATGTTAAGAAAGTTTATGCCAGGAGCCGTCCCAGACATTTTGTCTTTCTCAAGTTGCCCCCCCCCCCCCCCCCCCCTTTCTTTTTATTCCAGACACAAGAGCAGTCTCCATTTTTCCGTTAGTGGGGAAAGGCCGTCCGAAGTGTCTTCAGAAGTTCAGTCGTTTACTGTTGGCGGACAGGAAATGTGTGAACCTCTCTGCTGCCAAGTATATCAGTGGCGTTGCCAGGGTAACAGCTCTGCAGGCTCTCCGTCAGTGTCTTGACATTTGCCCATGTGAACAATGTTTATTTTGAAACCTCTGCTCTTCCTAGCCCACACAAAACATGGTGGACTCAACAGCACAATGGTTTTCAGTGCAAGCGGAAATGAGAAACTGGCGAGACTTAGGAGAAAGATGACTTGGCCAAGCAACTGTTAAGAGCCAGAACAAATGATTACTCTCCTGTCATTCAAAACAGGTTTGTTGTTTCAAATCAAGCAGTGTTCTGACTATTTGGTTCCCAAATCAGATTACATAATCTCTGCTGTGCGTGACACTAATATGCCTTATTGTTTACCTTGCTGTGTGTTTTATTAGATGGGAGGCGGACCTTTTTAGGCTTTCAAAGGCTACTTTCAAAGGCTACTCTCAATGACGTACCGATGCTGAAATTTAAATAGAAATCATTACGCCACAGATACACACACAGATACATCCACACACACAAACACACACACACACACACACACACACACACCACACACACACATGCACGTGTAAAACGCGGCTGAAATGTAGCTGCCAATCGCATAATAAACTCGTGCCGACACCCGGTACTCCCCCGAGCACTCCCCTAATGTCCGTAAATAAAAACAGTCTCCATATGAGGCCTCCTAAATGAACCTTGTCACCTCTAAAATTGCTGCCTCAGCCACACCTTCATTAACTACCTCCAGCTACCCTCCGCCCCTCCCTCTGCTCTTTACCCACCCTGCTGGTGTGGGTATGTGTGCATTTATATTTTCCCTCTGAGTCACCACCTGGCCCTTTGAAAAGCAAAGTGTGAACAGAGACTCTTTGAAACACCTTGCTTGGACAGTGAACCCCCTTCATTGACACAAACACACATACTTTCTCTCTCTCGCTCTCTATCCCCCCTCTCTCTCCCTCTCTCTTTCTTTCTCCCTCCCAGAATCAAATGGAGAGAGGTCACGCAATGGCAGCTATATTTAGGTATGAAGGTGGAAATAAGAATGTTTTTGTGTGTTTCTGTGTGTGTATTTAAGCTTAGGAAGAGGGTGGAGGTAGGTATGACATTGAACACACACTCTCCTCCAAAAACTGGCAGAAGGTGTGCCACATTGGAGTGTTTGTGCCACGGGTGAAGTTGGGACGGGCATGACGCCATACTGGAGTAGTTACACTCCATCAAAACATCCCCAAAAATAGCCCTGAAACTACCGCCACTCCCCAGAGTCCCTTCACTGGCCCTCTGTATAAAGGTCCGATGAGTCACAATCCTGAATCACAAAGCTCAAGCACTCTGATAAAGTACACACAAAGACGGGAGTGGACTGACCCATATTTGCCTGCACAGCTGGGCTCCCACACTGAAAGGCTGCTTAAATAGTTTATATAATGTTCAATATGAATCCTCACAAAACAGTTCAGTGGAAAAGATACACCCACACGGTCACACAAACACATTCAGAGTGGAATGGATTGTACACCCAAACACACCTAAACATACAGTGTGACGTAGTACAGTATGGCACAGTTCACTATAAAATAAGAAATCGTGAATTCCTGCACATATACTTTATCTGTTATCATTTTCATGGAACCTGCACACTACAGTATGTGTATATAATATACACAAACACACACACACACACATAAGACGATACGATTCACATCTAGATACATGGGCACGATTTGATACAAGAAAAGATACATGTTTATAAAAAACGATTCAGTACGATTCGATGCAATGCGATTCGATGCAGTTCAAGAATGGAAAGCATTCTGAAAGATTTTTTATAATTTGCTCATGGTGCACATTAATTTTATATTATCAATTATCATGGTCATGGTTGTCAATTAGGCAAAACAAATGTGTGAATCTGATTATCTAAACTGAGGTTTGTTTCATATACTGTATTGAAATGAAAAAAATAATAGTCGACATTTCAGTCAAACACAGCAGCCAAATACAACATAAAAATACATTTTTATAGACTTTACAGATTTTATAGAGTTATATCTGATTGTTTTCATGGAGCTGTAGCCTTGCTGAGGTAAGACAATACCGAAATAAAATAAAACGGTGCTAGACACTCTTGGCCTTTTCTCATATAGGCCTAGTCTACCCTACAAGAATAAAATAGGCCTACAAATCAATGAACTCTCTGGGCTTATTTTGTTCCAACAGTAGACCTAATGCAGAAACCTATAATGCCACAAGTCTGAGTGAATATGAACAAAAGCATTGGCTAATAATTTGTGCATCGTTTTAGCAGCAATTAGCAAATTATTATTTAACATTAAGGAAATCCCTTCATCAAAGGTAAGGCTACTCTACAGACTATCGTTGCTGTTTAGGAATGCTATAAGTGTTTAATTTCGTGCTGGATTTTGAAAAACAAAAGCCGACCAAGCCGACCGAGTTGTCACATGCTTAAGTTGCTACATGCTTAAGTTGCAGTAGATGTATGGGTAATGAGGTTGTTAACCGATTCATAACAAGTAAATCGATATAACGACCGGTTCATTTAAGTTTTTTTCCGATACGGGGCTTCACGTATCGATGTATCTTACACGTTAAAAACGGATACCGATACGTATCGGTTAATCTTTACACCCCTAATATATATATATATATATATATATAAATATATATATATATATATAAGTATGTGTGTATTTACTGCATATAGTATACATATGCACACATCATATACATATAAGGTGCCAATGTACTGTATATATTTTATGGTGGAGGTCCTCACGCTACCCCCTCCACCAATAGTCCAGTATTAGATGGAAGGAACCCCACCCAAGCAATTTTAATGGAGGCGGCACAGAAATAGTGTGTTTACCCGGGAAAACCAACACGGAGGCAGTGTCAGTGATTTGTTGCTGACATCAGCTCTTAAGTGGTGGCACATCAGAGCGAATGGCAGAGATTGTTTTTGTGCCAGGTGGTGAGTCAGTAGCTAATAGTGAGTCGTATGCAAGGCCTGTGCCACTGTGTGGGCACCATTGTGACATAGTCTGTGTGTTGTCATTGTCACCGTGGTTACTGTGAGTGGAGTGGTGACCCTGGCTGGGCATGGGCAATGCCCAGTGTCTGTGCCAAAGCGGTGACGAGCCTGTGTTCATTTTGGGGAGGTGCTTGTGTGTTAATGTATAGCCTGTATTGCGTGAGAGTCAAAGACAGCTGGTTGGTGTGCTGTCTGCTGTATTAAATATGCATTACAGCTGCTCCAGACTGAGTACTGAACATCCTGTCCTCTCCTGAAAAACAGTGCTGTTTGCAGTGCGTGCACGTGTGTGTGTGTGTGTGTGTGTGTCAGTGTGAGAGTTTGTGCACGCACAGACAAATGTATATGTGGCACACAGCCAGAACAGCCCCAAACTCCCATATATTATCAAACTAACTGGCCGACTGGGGAAGGAAAGCCCTGCCCCTAAAACACACACACACACACACATAGGACATACATGCACACACCTCACCAACCTTATAGAACACGTGCACAGCTAAAGCTATCATCAGAAGTTCCTGTACCTCTGTCAAATGACTTATGTTCGTCAGTCACTCTCTGACATTGCTGACATTGCAGAGATTGATGATCTGTAGGTACTCTTTAAGTCTGCCTTTAGCAATGCTGCCATATCACTTACGTCCATGAGAGGTGCCTGAGGCAACATAATGTGTGTGTGTTTGAGAAAGAGTGTGTGTGTGTGTAAGAGCGAGAGAGTAAGTGAGTGAGAGAGAGTATGTGTGCATGTATGTGCGAGCTTGTGTGTGTGTGTGTGTGTGTGTGTGTGTGTGTGAGAGAGCTAGAGAGTGAGTGAGAGAGTGTGTGTGTGTGTGTGTATGGGTGTGCTGCGTGAGAGAGTGTGTGTGTGTGTGTATGGGAGTTGTGTCTTGTCTGTCTCATCGGTTCTCATGCTCCTCTCCTCTCTTACTCTCTACTCCTCGGCCGGCTCTTGCTATCCTCCTCCTCCTCCTTACCCTTCTCCCTCCCTGGTGCAAACGTGAGAAAGCAGATCAGATGAATTATGAATGAAAGAGGCAGGAATGTGGGCCGACCTCGGCTACTGCTTTCTCCACCTCCCCACACACACACACATATACACACACACACACACACATACACACCCCTTTCCCCTCTTCCCCCAAACCAGCCTCACTGCGACAACCTGCAGGCAGAACTGCACCCTCCTCTGTTCACACGCATGCATACACACACACACACACACACACAAACACAGATCCAGCAGAATGCGGTTTTGCACCCACCCCACCCTTACATATAGACAAAGCAGTGGCCATCTGGTCAGTATAGCTGGATAAGAACTTACATTTACCATATATGCACTTTAAACATTTGATTTATTTAAGTTACATTTTGTAAACGCTGATCATCTGTTATGATGCTGCACATGACATCTTATGTCATTGAACATGACACCTTTGTAATAAATCTGTGTCAATCCATATACTGTACGTTACACAATATGTCCAGAATCCAGATCCATTACTGAAAAATAGTTATTCAGTGGTCTTTTTATAAACTCAGTCTTACTTAGTTAGCTGATCAGTAATGTGTCAGGGTGACATATCTCTTTTCTCTCACACACAGCCCGTGATCCCTATATATATATATATATATATATATATATATATATATATATATATACTTCTACGGACAGACAGAAGTGTTTCTTCCCCTTTTTTTATCTTGAAACTAATCCACAAGTTTTTATCTGGCAGGAAATCCTTCCACCAAGTCTGCCACACACACACTATTTTCACACATATTACATGACACTCGTATCATGTGGTGTACACTGTGTTCTTTCATATGCCATTATAGACTCATAACCACCGGATAATGGAATAACTCCCAGTCTGTCCATTATTCAAGACAAATGTTCACCAAAAGCATGCTATGAACATTTTCTTTCTTTCTTTCTTTCTTTCTTTTTTCTCCCCACACACATATACACAGCATAAAGTAATACATGTACATTTATACACAAATACACATGTACACATTTACAGACATTGAAACATATTTATACACATGTCTGAGCACAAATTCACACAGATACTTCCACACCCATTGCCCTCTGTTCCTTTCACAGTGAAGCCCCCCCCCCTTCCCTGCATCACTCTTGGTCTACATCCTCCCCTATAGCTTACATCATCTGTTCTCAGTACACTATGTACCCCATTGTGTCCTCTGTACCTCAAAAAATGGGTCTTCCCTCGCTAAATAGCCAGTCCACAGACCAGCACACATACAAATAAACACACACACACACATACACACAAACAAATCTACTTGCTTCAGATGTGTCTGGTCTGGGTCAAACCTTGTGTTTGATCATTAAAGAATTGCATGTTTTACAGTTTTTTTCAACTGCATACATGCTAAGGGCTCTATTTTAACAAACTGAAACGGAAGTATGAAAACGCAACACGCAAGTAGCTTTGTGGGCGGATCTTGGGCGCTGTTGCTATTTTACAGTCATTTTAAATGACTGTTGCGCCCGACGCAAATCTTAAGTGGGGTGGTCTGAAGTAGCGCTGAATTTGCACCAGTGTCTTTAGACCAGGATGTTCCTGGTCTGTGGTGGAAATGCAAAATATCAACAGGGAACGCTTGCGCCGGAACACGCCCCCTTTTTTCGCTGAACCGCCCCCGTGGGCGCAATTGAATTCCCTAATTTACGGACATGTACCTGTGGAGGGAAAATTCCAATATGCGCTGACTGCAAAATAGGAAAGACAAAAGAGCGAGTATACAAAGTCAATTGCGCTGGAGTGCAAGATAGAGCCCTAAATCTTTGCTCGTCACTCAGTTTTCTAAACATGTTTTTCAAACGCCATAACCCCACACCAAATCTGCAAAACCATACACTAGTTCTTAGTGTTTGACTCAGTTTTCAATAGAGTACCGAAGCCATGACGTAGCGTTGTCAAGGCAGCAATTTCACTGGATCTAAACAAATCAATCTAACCATAGTGGTGACCCATAGTAGTGGCTTTCTGAATCTATTTAAATAATTTTACAATGTTTCCAAGACATTAGTATAATTTGTTTACACTGTAGGAATCACATACTACAACATATATTCATACCAACACAATCAAATTAGCATCCTCTATAAAACAGACCTGCATATAACTTCACAGCATGCGGTTAAAATCCCCAAATTCACAGATGTGTCTTGGCTTTATTTTTGAGGCAAAAAGTGTCACTCGTGAAATATCCACTGGGATTTTGTTTCTTACTATTACACCTTACACGGAATCCGTGTTATCTGGCTAAGACGCTGCCTAACAGATGAAACACGTTTAAACGGCTATAGACTACATTTAAAATATATATATATGAGGTAGAAACATTGCCACACATAGCTAGCTTTATAATTTCTATGATGCCACATGTCTAAACATAGATATTATAAAGCTTTATAATAAAAAAAAAAAGCTTTATAATATATAATATTATAAAGCTTTATAATATCTATGTGTCTAAATGCAATATGCCACTTCGAAAGTTTGTATAGATCCAGTGACACTGCAGTCATGAAAACGGAACGTCACACTTCGGTACTCCTAAAACACATTTTGCAAAACACCACAAACAATTTTCTACCCAACACACAGAAATCGAGCAGGAAGTAACTTGATTTCGTTTTTCAAACACAAATGGCACACTTATTCACTCTCAGTCCTCAATGTACGAACACTCACTACAATATAGCTGCAAGCAGCAATGAGGTGGCCAAGCAGTCAGTTCAGCAGTCCAAATTTGCCATGTAAGTCAATGCAGTTGCATCAGGTATATAGCATTAAGCATTCACAGCAAGTTCCATGCCAAACAACCCAAGATTGGCCGAGTTACAAGGTAATTTCCTGTTTGGCGGCTTCGCCACCAATTTTGATTGGCTGTTACGGGCGAATGCTTTTGTCAATCGTTCCAGAAAATTGAACACTGATAAGGCATGGTCTGAAGATGGTCTGTGCCAATTTTGGTGAAAATCAGATGAAATTTGTGACCTGTGAAAACTTTTTAGTGTTTTTGATTAAATTTAATATGGCGGCCGAATCAATTATGTTGACATCACAAGTTGGCCTGGGTCAGCCTAAGGACATCCAAAAGTACTACCAGACACAACTAGTATGTTTTAATTCCAAACACATCAACAGCTACAGGCCAAAATGCATTTTCGCTAATTACAGCGCCCCCTAGAGGTCAAAGGTCAACAGATTTTTTGAGTGCCCTACTGATGGGGTTATAAGTCCATGTACTAAGTTTGGTTATGACAGATGAAAGGGTTGCTGAGATATGAGCGGTTTTAGTTCCGAAGATGAAAATCGATAACTTTTGTGCGGCTTGGTCTGAAGATGTTATGTGCTAAGTTTTGTGAAAATCGGACAAACTATGTGAGGCGTGAAACTTTTTAAAGGTTTTTGAAAAAATCCAAAATGGCGGAAAATCCATCATGGCGGAAATTGACGTCATAGGGTGCATTGAACTTGGCTTGGTCCAAGGATTCCAACGATACCTCATTTTTGGCAATTGGGCATACGAGTCAAAAGTTACGTGCGTGAACGCACGTCCAACTTTGGCCTGTTGGTGGCGCTAGAGCACTGGAGGTGCCGGCATGAAACTTGGTGAAATTAATTATTGGACTGTCCCCAATCAGTGTGCCAAATTTCACAACTTTTGACCAGTCGGTTCTATGGGCTGCCATAGACTTCAATGGCGGAAGCATAATAATAGGGAAGAAAAAAGAATCACTATGGGTTGCCTCGCAGCCTCGCTGCTTGGCCCCCAATTACTATACACCATCCGATCATTGCCTTAATATAGGCCTATGAATATATATACTTTATATATAGGTATAGACCCTTACAATCTGATTTCAATTGGATTTCCGGTTAAAATGTCCAGAACCAATGCAGATATTTTGAAATGAAAATGAATCAGACTTCAGCGTAATGTTCTACAAAAAGTCGTCTTTTTTATTTTTGTTTGTCCCCAAGTTACCATTAGCTCAATGTTGTTTTATGTGCCTCCGGAATTGCCTTGGGAATGCACATGTTTGTTTCTGCAGTTGAAAGGGTTTATAGACCTATGAAATAACATACACACCATGTGTATGTTATTTCATAGTCATGTTCTGTTGTTCTGTTTTTGTTCCACAGCCCTGTTCATGAACCTGTGTCGTGCGTCTTTCTCCTAGTGTCTTTTTTGAATTTGCCAAGTCATCTGCCCTTATTGGATACTATTTTTCTGTATTCACGCAGTGACCACAGCAAAAGACTTGCCTGAACATATAGCTTTCCTGGTGTCAAATAGTGCTTACAGTAACAGCCCTTGATTTGCAGAGGAGGTTCATTTCTAAAGACTCTCTGATGGTGCCGCCGTTGTTCTGGCACTGAGCTGTTTATTGTTTGTAAGTTGTGCAGGGAGGGGCAGTGGATAAGGAACCCCCCACAGGCCATAGCAGGGAGTCACTTTGCTCTCCCTTTGATATGGATCTTGTTTGTATACTGATTTGCATGTGGTCAGACAGTGACGCAGGTAAATCCCTCTGAGACTTGCCTGACCTTAAAGCCTTCAAGACTCTCTTTGTGTGTGTGTGTGTGTGTGTGTGTTTGTGTGTGTGTGTGTGATTGTGAGTGTGTGTGTGATTGTGATTGTGTGTGTGTGTGTGTGTGTGTGTGTGTGTGTGTGTGTGTGTGACTGAGTGAGTAAGTGAGTGAGTGTGTGAGTGTGTGTGTGTGTGTGTGTGTGTGTGTGTGTGTGTGTGTGTAAGAGAGTGAGTGAGTGAGTGTGTGTGTGAGGAAGTGTGTCTTTTAGTGTCCGATGTTTGTGTCCAGACGTGTTTGCTTTCCCTCTCAGAGGTCGAGTGCACATTTGTGTGTCTTTGCAATTGTGTCTGTCTCCACAGGCATGTTTGAACCCTCTCTGGGGGTTACGGGTACATGTTTGTGTCCACAGGAATCTTTGTGTGTTCTTTGGGGTTTGTGTGTGTGATTGTGTTTCCGCACACAGCTGGGTATTGTGTGTTGCATTTAGATGAGTTTAGGTTTGTGTGCTTGTAACTTTGTTTTCATGCATGTTACGGGAATATTGTGTATATTTACTCTGTAAATCTGTCTGTCCACAGGCATGATGGTAAGTATTCTGTTGGTTTTTGCATGTATCGGTATGAACATACATATATATACTCATACACAGTCAATGTTTATGTCAGTGGATAAGGTTGAGGGTGTGTTTGCAGATGTGTGTTTGCCCAAAAGGCATGTTTGTGTGTACTAAATTGGTGTGTTTGTAAATACATATCAACACACAGGCTTGTATACAGTTTGTCTCTAAAAGAGTTTGACGCTGTGTCTGTGTGTGTGTGTGTGTGTGTGTGTTTGTACATGTGTGTGTGCGCGTGTGTATGTTTGTATCAATGTGTGTGTGTGTGTGTTTGCGTGCGTGTGCGTACCTGCGTGTGTGTATGTGTGCGTGTGTGTGTGCGCGTGTGTGTATGCGCATGTTTGTATCAATGTGTGTGTGTCTGTGTGTGTGTGTGTTTGTGTGTTTGCGTGCGTGTGCGTACCTGCATGTGTGTGCGTGTGTGCGTGTGTGTGTGTGTGTGTGTGGTGTTTATCTGTCTATCTCCCCTCAGGGATGTTTGTGTGCTCTGTCTGTCATCTCAATGAGTGAATGTCCTGAAATGTCTGTTCATGTTGCAATGCTTTAGTTCTCTCACAAGCCCCCTCTCTGTTCGTATGTTCCAGTCTGATTCTTTGCTCACACACACACACACACACACACACACACACACACACACACACACACACACACACACACACACTGTCACTACTGTCAAGCGAGACTGTTCCCCTTAGTGCGCTGGTGGCCGAATCAGTCCGTCAGATAGCGTGACTGCTGCCACTTCCTCTGGCCTTGCAATGCATTGTGGGCCCTGTCCACTGGTTGTTCTGTTCCCTCTGCCTGTGTGTGTGGCTGTGTGCGGCGTCCTGCAGGGGCAGAGCTCTCTGTCGTTCCTTCCCCCGTGGCTCGGCACTCTGCTTCCCCTCTCTCTCTCTTTCCCTCTCACTCTCTCTCTCTTTCTCTCTCTCCCTCTCTTGCTCTTTCTCACTCTCCCTCTCTTTTCCTCTCTCTTTCCCTCTCCCGCTCTCTCTCTCTTTCTCTCTCTCCCTCTCTTGCTCTTTCTCACTCTCCCTCTCACTCTCCCTCTCTTTTCCTCTCTCTCTTTCCCTCTCCTGCTCTCTCTTTTCCTCTCTATTTTCTCTCTCCCTCTTTAGCTCTCACACACTCCCTCTCTCTCTCTTTTCTTCTCTCTCTCTCTTTCCCTCTCTCTCTCTCTCTCTGGCTCATCATTCTCCCGCTCGTCTCAGACTCAGGCTCGCACTCTGCACCTGCTCAGCTCATCTGCCGTATCGTCATCGCTACAAGGCTGCTCCAGAAAATTCCCTGTTTGAAGCCAGAGGGCTCGCATGTATAGCCAGAACACACACATGCACACAGACAAACACACACAGACACACACACACAGAGACAGAGACACACACGTACACACACATACATACACATACACACACACACACTCTCTCACACACACACACATTTGCAAAATTTCTGTCCATATGTATACAAACAAATAGACACACACATGGAGTGTGAATTCACCCTACAATGTACACATACACAAATATACTCACATACAAAGCTGTACTCTAAATATGTCTCTTTTTCTACAGAAGATTGCAGAAATACTGGAGACCTAGCATTTATATTAGCCCCTACCCACCCGCACAAACCTTCACATATATAAAATAAAAATTACATAAGGGGGAACTGAATGTGATTACCTACACACTGACTGAACAATGTACATCAACATACCAAGGTACTGTGCTGTTCACACATTACACAATGTATATACGGTTTCATAACATTGCGTACCATTCCCCAAAAAACATAGCACAGACAGATTTCATTTCATGCAAATTATTTACAAAGAGGGCATACTTTACATGTCTGTGTGTTTTTGTAAAATGCAAAAAAACTCTCACATCAGACAAGACTATGTTACATGGAACCGTTATGCACAGTGCATGAGAACCATGTAAGGCAAGTATAATAGAAATAGTCACGTACATGTTTGTGCATCATGTCATGTCATGTGTGTGTGTGTGTGTGTGTGTGTGTGTGTGCGCGCGCGCGTGTGCGTGGAGGCATGATGACTAATCAAGCGTCCAGTCTTCCCTGGAGCTGGCCAGTCTTAGCTCTGTGTCCACCAGTCCTAATTGACTTTGCGGAGTAAGCATAAAAATGTGGGGTAGATTGAGCATACACCTAATAAATGTGTTTCTGCATACGGTGAATGGGGTGTGATGTTTCCCTCTACTGCCTTGGGTGCTCTGCCTGACGGAGTGTTTTAGTGTGAGTGTTAGCGCGTGTCTGTGTGTGTGTGTGTGTGTGTGTGTGTGTGGATGCGTGTGTGTGTGTGTGGTGCCTGTGCACAGTTTGTGCTGGAACACTGTGTTCCTGACAAAAGCCTCAGACCCCTTTCTCAGCCTTTACATCAGAAAGAGGGGGCACCATTGACTCGGGAAAAGGGAGGGGGAGGGAATGAGAGAAGAGGAGAGGGAGAGAGATAGCAGAGATAGAGACTGAAAGAGAAAGCCAGAGAGGGAGAGAGAAAGAGAGCGGCCCACTTTGCCGGGTGACCTAAATCTTCAGTGGGAGCCACCATCGAAAGAATAGAAACGTTTCAGTATCGGTAGCAGACATCCCAGACCACCCTAATTTGAAAATCTCTCTCTCTTTCGCTGTTTCTCACTGTCTCTCTTCTTTCTCTTATTCTGTATCTTCCTTTCCTCCATCTTTTTCTCTCTCTCTCATCTTTTTCTCCATGTCTACTGTCTCTCCTATCCATCTCTTTCATTCTCTTTCTTTTTTTGTTCCATCTCTCTCTCTCCGTCTCTCTACCTCTCTCTCTTAGTCACGATCATGTGCCTCAGAGCATCTGTCATAGGCTGATCCACTAATTTCCAATCATGGCAGTTATGCCAGTGTCTCTGAAACACAAGCTTATGTGGGACACACACACACTCAGGCAGGCAGGCAGACAGGCAGACAGACACAAAGATACAGAGACAGACATGTAGACAAGACAGAGGCACAGAAAAAGAGATGAAGAAAGAAAGAGGACACATGCGCAAGAGAGAGATTATTTGGATCAATTATGGTTGTAGGACATAGGAAGAGATAGATAGATAGATAGATATATAGATAGATAGATAGATAGATACAATATAAATTTGTATCTATCTATCTATAGAAATTTTAAGCATCCAGTAGCTTATACAACCATGACATAACAAACACACATACACACGTATATCTCACATACATAAAAATCACTCACAGAAATGTAAAAATGTCAAAAATATGGCAGACAGACAGATGCATAACATAATGTGTACATGTTTAAATTCTACCAAAGGAAAGAGTGTTTGGTATAAACAGGATAGACCTGAGTGGGAGGGGAAACCTGTGTAAACTTGACGAGACACAAGTCGAGAGAGAGAGAGAGAGAGAGAGAGAGAGAAAGAGAGACTGTTTTTCCCCCTACACACCCCATAAACAAACAGGAAGCTGTCTGATGACTGCCCCGAAGCTGACCTTCCGTGTAGGAGTAGGGTTTGTAACATTCATATTCATATGACATGAGTGTGTGTGTGTGTGTGTGTCTTCAGCAAGTGACCTTGTGCTTAGCATGGTTAAGCGTTTCTCTCTGTGGACCCCCCCCCCCCACGTCCCCACGGTGACCTGGAGGAAGTGGGTGGGTTCAGAGGGAGGGGGTTGGCTTGTCTTGTGGCAGAGGGGGCGGGGTGTAATGTACAGTATCAAGCTGAGCTTTTGTCTCCCCTCGACAGAGAACAAAATAAGCAGGATTCACAGGATTCTGTGTGCAGGCCCAACACAGGACACACACACACACACACACACACGCGTACACAGTCAAACACACACACACACACACAGTCAAACACACACACACATATACCCACACACACAATCAATCACACACACACACACACACACACAATGAAGACAACAGCAGAATTGAGTGAATGAAAACTGTTTGGAAAACAGGACTGTCAAAGTGCAGAACAAACATATTTACTAAGTTTGGGCCTTGGATATTCTTAGTTGTGTCATATTATGGAAAATTTTAGGAAAATTGCTTTGAATATGCATTAAAAATGGCCAGTGCAAGCCTGACTAATTGGCCAGTTGTGTTCAAATTTTCAAACATAGGGGAACATTGGCGAACAGTTTTCCGTCTGCCTCGAATTTTCTGCGAATGTTTGCGAACAGTCACAAACAGTCTGCGGAGGTACTTGTCCGCAAACATAGAGTGGAACTGGACGTGAGCTTGATGGTGACAATCCAGTTGCCGTTACAATGGAATATTAACACCAAATTATTCAAATTGAACAGTTCAAAGAAAACATGTTCACCATGAATGTTCGCCACTGTTTGCCAAATTTGAACGCACCTCAGGGCTCTAGACTAACTTTTTGCACTGGTTGCACTGGTGCGCCTAACTTTTTTTCTTAGGTGCACCAGCACAAAAGTTAGGTGCACCCAAATTTTCAACCATATCGCATTTAACACCGCAGCAGTTTCACTTTTTTCCCTTAATTACTGTCCTATATAGGTTGTCCTATGACTTATGATTTACAATTCTACAAGAAAAGTAACTTCACTGAGCTGAAATTTAAACTTAAAACATCTCAAGATGAATTAAATAAAAATAACAGTGAGTAAATTAACAGTGCACGTCTTTTAAGGGCTTCAAACTGCACATCTCATGGCTCAATGTCTTATAGACTATCCTTCATGATCTTTAGGCCTTGGCTAAACCACCTCGCCATGCTAGCATCTTCCATAGAAATGTATTTGAGCACAATTTAAAGAGATGTTCCAAGTAGCCTGGGGGATTTTTATGTGATTTTGCAATGATTGCAATAATAATTTGACAGCCTCACAATGCAATTTACTTTTTAATTTTAGTATTTTTAAATTTTCAATAAGAACATCACTGCAGTAACAAAATGGTAGGCCTATTATTATAGGCTATTGCAATGACGTGCCATGCTCGATCTAAATGTGTCCATTCAATTCACCGTACACAATGACCACAGTTGTACATGCAGGGAATATTTGGGCTTTAAATGTAGCAGCGATATTCGGTTTGCGCCAAATACCGGATTAAATTGATTGATGCCATCAGAATGAGTTTACATAACTCGTGCGCAAAAAGAATATTGCTGTTGAAAACCGTGTTCCTCCCTGCATGTAACTGCGGTCAATGACGCACTCCTTTTCGACGATATATGTATCTCTGTCGTTCGGGTAGGCCTTGTATGCATTGTTCGCAATTTTAAGACGTCTTTTCATCTGCAATGACTCCTATCAATTTGCCGCAAGTGGCATTCCTGTACGTCGGGTTTACGTTCAAACTATTTTTCTGGTGAATAATTATTTCGGACTGAACTTGGTGAAGGGAAGTTTCACTAGGCCTATCGTAGGCAACGATAAACTTGATCATCATCTCGGGCTCGTCTGATCGGTTTGCTGCTGCCAGCCGCTGAAAGGCAGTGGGGAGAGGGGACATTTATCTCGGCCTATGTGACCACACTGTAATACAACTACATCCACTCTGTTTATCTGACGGGTCTCTGACCTCTCTCTCTCTGCAGCACACGCATTTTCAAATTTACACACAGGCACTGGGCCACGGCCAATCAGAGGGGAGGTCCCGATATTGGCCAAATATGTGTCTGTTACTGAACCAAAGGTAGAGTTTCAATGCGGAAACTTTTTCCTCTGTCGAATAGATTTTTTTTAGTCGCACTTTTGAAAAATCAGGTCGCATATGCGACCAAATTGGTCGCACTATAGAGCCCTGCACCCATGGGCGTAGATTTAGGGTGGGACGCTAAGGACTAGTCCTAATCAAAATTTTAAGATGACAAAATTGTCCCCACCAATATTTTAGCGAACTTATTTGTACTGCTGATCATTCTGACAGCCAGCACGACAATACAAGAAACGTCAGGGTTATCTGACACGCAGGCTACACGCATGGAGAATGCCAATGCACAGGCTACTTTGCAGTGGCAGTCAAGCGAGCAGGTGTGTCAACAACAACGGTAAGTTACCAGGGCTGTCTGCCAATACATACCCCATAAAAGGCCAACATTTTGATATTGAATTTTGACTGACAGAGCTTTCAATTCGGCAGCCGTGGCCTAGGCTACTGGTTAGCGCTTTGGACTTGTAACCGGAGGGTTGCCGATTCGAACCCCGACCCCTCATTGCTACACAAGCGCTGCTGTTGTTGCATGCAGCTCACTGCGCCGGTGTTAAACGGTAACTGGCTTTCATGTTAACTGGCTGGACTGTTCACTTTGCCTCTGGAGTTAACGTAACCACCCCCTTCTTTTGCAGATGTGTTCAGCTGATGATTTAGCCTCCGATACCTGGCTGCAGATTCGTCTGTTTAACTGAAGTTCAAATAGACATGTTTGTGATGCTCCACTTTGTTGTTTAATAAAGCTTTACAACACGATGTGTCGGCGTTGGAAGTGTCAGGTTGTCTGTAGTAGGCTAGGCTACATGCGCTGGACCATGACTATGCCACCAAATTAACTCCACGTGGGTCTCGAACCACTACTAAATTAGACTGCTTGCATGATAACCTGACACCAACCTGCTTGCGCCATTAACCAGTTGACACTTCCCAGTGAAATTGGTAATATGTACTAGGCCTACTAGTAAATGAGGTCAACTATGTTATTGTGTTTAGCAGGTTAACACAGCGGATTATGGTGACTGGCTACTATGTTATCTTGCAATGTTGCCCAAGCTGTTTACTTAAGCCTTCAAAGTAGCCTATCGTGGTTAAGTTTACAAACGTTTCACTGATTGCTGCCAGGCCGCCTCTACGTGAAGTGTCTTATTATGAATGCCAGCAAATAAATAAAATAAATATAAAAGATTCAAACTCGAATGACAAAACTAGAACTATAATCTGCATATTAACCTGATGCATATCACAACGAACGTGAAACACGCATTGAAACGGACAATGTGCAGGAGAAGTCTAATGTGTCTTCATTTTACACAAAATTTTACATATCACCAAAGAGATGTAATATCAAATATCACAAGATACACGTAGGCCTAGGCTATTTACGTTCGTGTTTTGACATGTTAACATAGGTTTGAGGTGTATTGGATTTATATATATTTTAATAATGTATTTCTCAACAAGTGATAAAATGTATGTGGCGCAATAGGTTGATGCGTTGATGAGGCTCTTTTTAGTCTAGCTTACGGGTTCAATCCTCGCCATTCACAGTTTTTTAAAACTGCTTCCTCAATTTAGGCTGAAGATAGACTAGGTGGCCGCGGGCAGCCTGACCAGCAGTCAGTGAAACGTAATTAAGCCTAGGCTATACTTTGAAGGTCTAAATGGCTTGGGCAATGCAGCAAGATGACACAGTAGCCAGTTACCATGATCCACTGTGTTAACCTGCTACAAACACAATAACATACTAGATGACCTATTTTACTTGTAGGCCTAGTAAATAAGTATGGCCAATTTCTCTAGGTTGTGTCAGCTTGGTTAGTGGCACAAGCAGGTAAATGTGAGGTTATCATGCAACCAGTTTAATTTAACATGAAAGCCAGTTACCATATAACACCGGGATTAGTGTGTGCTTCACCTCACTGTGTGCTGAGTGTTTCACTAATTCACGGATTGGGATAAATGCAGAGATTAAAATATACTTATAGTTACAATTAACCACATTATAATCAATAGGCCAAAATCATAATTGTGTATCTGTGCCGAATTTCGTAATTCAAGTCCAGTGTAGAACTGAATAAGAAAATCATAAGGCTGTATATCTTGAACTTCCAGTATGTGAGAAACTTGACTTGCCTTAATATCTCCAACCTCAAGTATGCAGCTAATAAGGAAATATAATTGTTATTTAATTAAACAAGGTGAACTTCTCCCCACTGTGCAATGCAGAAAAGGATGCTACAAGGAAGGGAATTCAAACACACTCAACACCTTACCATCTATTGATGTCATTGTGGTTCATTGAGATATCTGACATTTTTTCTGTTAATTGGCTTGGATACTAAAGGACATTGTACTTGCACAGGTAACCTTGCTCATCTTTACTTGCGTACGACTTCACACCAGTGCTTCAGGGCAGCCATGGTTAGCGCTTCGGACTTGTGACCGGAGGGTTGCCGGTTCAAACCCCGATCAGTAGGCACGGCTGAAGTGCCCTTGAGCAAGGCACCTAACCCCTCACTGCTCCCTGAGTGCCGCTGTTGTTGCAGGCAGCTTACTGCGCTGTGATTAGTGGGTACCTCACTGTGTGTTCACTGTGTGCTGAGTGTGTTTCACTAATTCACAGATTGGGACAAATGCAGAGACCAAATTTCCCTCACGGGATCAAAAGAGTATTTATACTTATACTTCAGACCAGAGCTGATGCTTAAGCAAAGGCCGTCACTGAAAAGCTGTGAATGTCGTTGAACACCGCTGTTCTCACATTAGCTGATTGCGATAAACATTAACCATTGTTGACTAATTACCAATTATTCATCAAGTAGTAACTTTTTTTAGTGTTTTTCGCATAGTATTTTGCAGTATTTTTAAAATACAAAAATACACACCAATAAAGTATTTTGATACAAAATACAGAGCCATTTCCTTCAACCCAATAAAATAAAAATGACAAAATACTATTTTGTATTTGAAATACATATTAAATGTTTCAGAAATCTTGACATGTCTAAGTTTTGGGTTGCAATATACAGGTAGTGGGCTCTCTGTTCATTTTAATGAGTAGGCCTAAGCCTAAAGTTACAGCATTTCTATCACAATTGACCAGAATTTGAACTTTGGTCTATTTTTAACAAAGTTCTGGCTATGATTGTTCCTTGTATTGCATCATGAGCCATCACTGTGCCTATTGCATTCTACTGTTAGCCTAATGTCTACTGTTAGCCTTAAGCCTAGCTCAGTCATTATGTTATACCACATCACCCTCCATTAGAAGGGCAATGAGCTGCATTGAGCATAATAAACTGCATTTAGAATTCCAAATTCATATTTCTAGATATTTTGGTGAAAGTAGCTCAAAAGTAATACAACAGTAGTGTAATGCCTTACAATTCAGATACATATTATAATGTAACAAATGATTTTGAAATGACAGTAAGGAGTAATACATAATACGATTTTGAAGTAACTTGCCCAACACTGATGACAACCATCACTTTCTATGTATGTCTGTGTTTGTGTGTGTGTGTGTGTGTGTGTGTGTGTGTGGAGGGTCAATCAAATTCTATGATTGCCACTGATGTGAATGATCTCACAAATCACACAAACCAAATCAAGTTTTAAAAAAATCGCAAAAGTATCGAAATTGAGATTCTTCACTTAGTATTGGTATTGAAACACTAATGTTGGTATTGTGACAACAGGAGTTGGGGATGTGTCCCCACCAAAGCTGAGACCAAACCTACGCCCTTGCCTGCACCTCTGGTGAGGGTGTGTGAGTTGTTCTTTCTCTTTATTAGGGAAGTTTTCTGTCAGGCACATTTCCTCGTTCTTTATCTCTTTAAGATCATACTGACACATCCTTTTACTTTCCTCTAGACATCTCTTTTGATTAAGGTTATTACTGTATTATTTTTGATAACTTTCAAATAAATACATTATATACGTACCTTTTGTCTGTTGTCCTAACTCCTTGTTTACAATGCAGTTCTGAGCATTACAATGTATTTTTGTAAGTGTGTGCGTGTGTGTGACCCTTTCTGTGGGCCCGGGTACAATATTACGCAAAAGCCCAATGGCAAAAAAAGGAACCAACCTGCTTAGATTTCAGGCTAGTAGGTCATTTCTTTCTCAAGTCAGAGATAATGGAGGTTGTAGGTTATATTATTTGTAAGTGTGTAAGACCAAATACTAAGGTAACATTAGTGCTGTGTCTGATTACAGTATATGGGAGACTGCACGCTTTCTCGTAGATATCAACGTTATTTAATCATGGTATTTATCAAGTTTATACCACTTGTCACAATGAGAGAATACGTTTTTCAATACCTGCATAAACACACTAAGATTAAAATGTTGATTACGTATTAGGCATTATTGGATTTAAGGAATTACTTTAAATGTGCTTAAAAATTAATGAGTACTTCATGCTCATATTTCAAATGTAGTGGAGTCAAAAGTACAGTATTTGTCTTCCAAATGTAGTAGAGTAATAGTCATAAGTTTCCAAAAATATTAATGCTTAAATAAAGTACAGGTACTCGGAAATCAAGTACATTTTAGTGTCTGGCTCTGTAAATGGTACATAACAAATAACAGAGAAAAGTGGATTTGCATATACCAGTGCATGACTGCATGTAATAAACTGGCCTCGCCCTTCCTAACTCCGATCACCTGTTATATCACAGAGACAGAAGTCTGTCCCAGCTCATATACATGCAAATTAAAGTGGTTGACTACAAGACTGATGTATCCAATTTGGCATGAAATCCAAATCAAGTAAAGGTGTAGCATTTGTGAATAAGTTTCACATGATGGGCCCTATCTTGGCGATCTAAAACATATGGTCAGTGGCGAAAAGCTTAAATACATTTAGTGGTGTGTCCAGTCCACATTCGGGGTAATTTTGTTAACAAACGTCGGGCGCCTGGCGCAAAAAGGCGGTTCTTATGTTTCTTAATCAGTCATGAGTGTGTTTTGGGCGTAACATCATTTAAACCAATGAAAATGACATCTGTCATCCCCTTTAACAGCAAGCAGCGCAACTTCAAACAGCGAATCTGTATTCTGATAGTCAGCGGCGCATTTGAAGGAATCTGCTTGCACGCGAGACCGTATGGAACAGGTATTCCACTAAATCATGCTTTACTAAAACCTAGCAGTATAGCCTACACACATCTGCACTCGTCTATTATTTGAACTCATTGGCAAAGTGTAACTAACTTCACTGTGGTGTCAACGACAAAACAGTTATACACAGTAATTACTTTCACTATTGACTGACAATGGGTTACCAATCGAAAACATAGCCTCAAAAAAGCAACACTAATAACAACCAATAATGTTCGAATGACTGAGTAAAAAAACTAAGGACATTTATCCTGCAGAGGAGTTGCTTACATCTCGTGACAGTGCGTCTTCAGCTGTGCTTTATATGCACCTTGCGCTATAGACCAGGTTTTTCTTGGTCAGTGGCGTAAGGCTTTTTAGATAGTGTAAGATAGCAATTTCTAGATAATGCGCCAGACCACACCTTTGGTTGTTAATTGCCACACCCCTAAGCGCATTGTTTCGCATGGCGAAAATTTCGAGTGTAAGATTGAAATATGTTTTGCTCTGAGTTTTAGATCGCCAAGATAGAGCCCTAAATGTATTTAAACTATTCGCCAGTAACTATGCGTTTTAGATTGCAAAAAAAAAGGGCCCTAAGACTTTGTTCACAACATCTCAAGATGGACCAAATACTTACAGCTTGGGGGAGGGCATAGACTACTCTTAAAGGAGAATGTGTAATTCACCAACTGATTTACACAAAACAGTTTACTTTAATATTGGATAGTTAAACGTGTGGCTCCTGACCCTGCCTGAAAGCACAGGATTTTATTTCATTTATTGGGGCCCGCTTTAATACTTGGGCACACCTCCACCTCCTCTGGCACCAGTCGTATATATATATATATATATACATGTGTTTGTGTGTGTGTGCGTGTGTGTGTGTGTGTGGCATTAGCTTCTCTGTGTATAATGTTGTGGATAATGACACCTTGTTCTGTGAAGTACCTGTGTTAAGTGTGTCTGGCTGAGTGCCTTTTTAGAAAATATGTGTGTCAAGACGCATGTGAGCGCGTGCTGTTTGAGGTTTACTGCCTTCCGCAGTACCAATAACATGTGCAATTTGTCAGAAGCAGGAAGACAACAGGCTCTTTCTTCCTCATGCAGATGAGTCTAAACTTCGTCTGTTTACACCACACAAACTTAAACGCAGTAGCTGTGTGTCTACGCCAGCTCTCTCCCTCTCTCATACACACACACGCACACACAATGAGACAAAGAGTGATACTGTCATGGTTTCTCTGACTTGGGACTACATCAGTAAGTTGTCTACATGTTCTCAAAACACTAGAAAGTTGGCCTTTACCATGCCATCATAACTGGTTGCGTCTGGTAATACTGCTCCAAGTGAACAGACAGTTGTCAAGAAACTGTTTTGTTTTGGAAAACGGCACCCACAGCTTGATCCTGACCCAGAGTCTGAGGTTACTGGCTATACACTCCCAGCTTTGATTCCAGCACAAGTAAACTTGTAGGAACGCCAGAATAAACAAAAAACATTTTCAACAGCTACAGTATACCCCTGCCAGCCAAACTCGCAAAAGTGCTGAGGATGCATGTAAATGTCTGATCGCAGTAGACTCCCGCGTGTTGTTTACATGGCTGCCTATAATGACATCTTAAGGCTTCTTGAGAATGTTTTTGGGAAAGTAGATTAATTGTTTCCACTTGTTTTAGTAAACACACTATCAATTCTTCCTTCTCTCCTCCTAAATCACTCTACTTTTTGAATGATTCATGTTTTTTGTCCAGTGAAAACTTACTCACTTTCCTAATAATTATGTGCATGCAATATCATAACTCATCTGCCTTTGTGTGAGATTTGAATAGTCATTTGAATCGGTCCAGAATTTTACTCCATCATAACAGGCCCTTTCAAGGCTGTCGTGCAAAGCTGTCTCATTAACTGACCCACCCTACATCCAACCATCCACACACACACACACACACACACACATAGAGAGAAAAAAAAGAGAGCGAGAGAGACATACACATTACACACACATAGAGAGAAAGAGAGAGAAACGTACACTTAAACACGAGAGAGAGAGAGACATACATAAACACACACACACACACTTGCAGACAGAAGCCATCTTTGAGTAGAGCACTGCATCAGCTATATGCACGTGAGTTTTCTGGCCATTTACGGATTTGATGACGGCCCAATTTTCCTCCTTCTAGAACCCCCCCCCCCCCCAAACACCCACATGAAGGGCGGCCAGTGAGTTCCCCCGCTCCTCATTTCCAAGTCAGTGGCACCTGGGCACAGACAGCGGTGCAGTCCGGAAAACAAACCCAGGTATGTAGGTCAGCTGTATTTCTCCACACTCGTATATTTTTTATTTTTATGACGGTGTTAAAAAAGGCACCCTGTCTTGAGTGGTGGGTCTCTCCTGTGTCCTGTCATTACACACCAGACGGAGACAGGTGAGGAGGTAGAGGGAGGGAGGAAGACAGACAGAGAGAGAGAGAGAGAAAGGTGCGTACCTGAGGTTAGCTGGAGCATTCCAGGTGACCCACATTTAAACAAAAAAAGCAAGCTCCAAGCACAGCACACACCCACCTGTGGTTTGGGAATGGCTGAAATGCGGTAAAGGCAGGGCAGGGCTCACGTTTTTACAGTATTAGGGCATTCTTCCACTTTCCGTGACAGCGTGACATATTTATTTATTTTATTTTTTTATACTATTCCCTGCCTCACTAACAAGCCCTTGTTGGATCAATAAAAAACGAATAAGGCTTCCTTACTCCTTAGTGTATACCATACTGTATACCATACTTTTACAGTCACAAAGAACGACTTCAGTCAGAGCAAATTCATGTGTCCCAACAAAGTCATCGTATATACAGTCCGCAATTAATGCTTCATTCAAATCTAATACACTTTCTGCACTCAAAAAACACAGTCCTGGCATAGTAAATGGGGGAAAAAATGTAGTGGCAATCAACAACCCATAAATATCAACAACCTCACCAGATCCACGGACTGCCCCTTTAATGCAGCAGGCAGTACACTA